>NW_018408252.1:3769493-3812229 GCF_002113885.1 Mizuhopecten yessoensis | reverse complement strand
TTGTAGCTTCCTAGGAAAGAGCCGAACAAAGTTTGAGAATGAAAATGACCTTGACCTTCTTTTAAGGTCACATGAGGCAGATATGTCAAACACTTTAAACGACTTCTTCTGAAGAACTGGTAGTTATAAAATCTTAATATTTGGCAGGTGGCTTCCTGGGAAAGAGCCAAACAAAGTTTGCGAATGAAAATGACCTTGACCTACTTTCAAGGTCACAGCGTTCAAATATGTCAAACAGTTCAAACAGCTTCTTCTGAAGAATTAAAAGGCATAAAATTATAATATTTGGCTGGTGACTTCCCGGGATAGAGCTCACCAAAGTTTGCAAATGAAAATGACCTCAACCTACTTTAGAGGTCACAGAGGTCAACAACATTTTAATGGATTTGTTCTTGAGAACTAAAAGGAATGGATTCATAAGATTTGGCTGGTAGCTTTTTGGAATAGAGCTAACCAATTTGAGAAGGAAAATGACATTGACCTACTTACAAGATCACAGGGAAAAATATGTCAAGCAACTTCTGAAGAAGAATCAAAAAGCATAGAATCTTAAAATAATATTTTGCTGGTAGTTTCAACAGATGGAGCCAACAAAGTTTGCGAGGGAAATATTTTTAGTGCAATATAATATTTAATGAGAATATTTTGCTATGACTGCTTAAATATTCAGGTGAGCGATACAGGCCCTCTTGGGCCTCTTGTTTTCATTTGCTGTTTTGGGAATGTGAAAAGTGTTTGTACAACCCTTGACCGCTGTTTTCATTCACGAATCATTATTTTACTTACAGGACCTTCGACAACAACTAGACAGAATATTGGAGGAAAAGATCAAGCGGCCAGGTGTGACAGACTGGTCCAAAAAAAGCAGAGAGGGGGCTGTCATGTGTGCCATATTAGAGCTTCTTACAACAGAAGAGGTAGTCAAGTACGAGGACCATAGAGACCAACACCAGGGTCAGCGCAGTGACCAGTGCAATGACCATAGAGACCAACACCAGGGTCAGCGTGGTGACCAGTACCAGAGACATAAACGTTTTGATGATAGATGACAAAATCTATAGATAGACCTAAGAATATGGAGTGATGAATATCTTGGTCAAAGCAGTGACCAGTGCTGAGATGATAGCGACAATAAGGTGAATGGCAACAGATACTAGAGGTGTTGTTTGGAGTGCAGGTAATAGATGTGTTGTTAGGTGAGAAAATGATTTCTCTCACCACCACTACAGGTTTCCTCACTCCTGACTCATGGGATAGACCTGCTAGGTGTTGGTAAACATTTCTGGTTTCCCACTAGTGGGCAACACCTCTAATTATGACATCAGGTAACAATGCTTTGCGACAGTTGGCAACCTCTCTCTCACTTTAATAAACAACAGCAGCAAACAAGAAGTAATTCGAGGTTCTAGAATAACTATGGCTGTTAGTGTTTCCTGGTTCCTTGTGCAGGCTCCAGCATGGCTCGACTTTTGTATCTGTACTTGATGCTTGGTGATACAGAAGGTACTTTCTTATTCTTCAAGTGAAGCGAAAAAGAAAACAGTTTATCTATAATAGATAACACCCAATATGACACTAAACTCTATCGTTTTTTCAAGTCGTTGGTTGGTAACACTCCAGCTCCAACTTTAGTCCTATCGTTTGTGGTTTAAGGATATGTGCACTCCACAGGACTTCTGCCTGTTCGTATCGGTCAAATTAAGGTAACTCTTAAAAAGACAATTTTGTTTGTACTTTAGCAGCATGAAAAATGTAACCCTCCAAATGACACTTCAAAGGATACTTCCATCTCTGCGTACTTTAGCAGTATACTGTATACGGAGGCACGATAATCTAGTGGTAGGACGCCGGGCTCGTGACCGAAGCTCTGCTTGTTTCAGTCTACTAAGATGTAAATGAGTACGTGGTTGGACAGTGCTAGAATTGTTGAATGCTAGCTGTGAGCGCCGAAATGGCAGCACCGGCCGTATGCTCCCCAGGGAGTTGAGAAAGATATTGGCTGGTTGCAAAGGGCCTATAACCAATTATTATTATCATACATGTACCTGAAAAAATTCACACAGTTTAACATTCTCTTTAAATATCTCGCCCGCTGTCATGAGGGCAAAGAATTAATCATTACACCGAACATTATCAAACAAAACAATGAACATACCTATCAAATTTGAAGGGCGAAATTAACATTGGGCATAGCTCGAAAATTTCACTGGGCATAATTTTTCGGGTATGCAGAAATACTGGTAATACTCCAAATGACATTTTGACGACTGTCTGTTGCTGAGTGGTTGTTGAATGGTAACACTCCAAATAGCATATTAGTCTGAACTTCAGGAGAAAGGTTATGTGCCAAAGTACAATGTACATTCCGACTTCTATCTAGTAGGTAATGAACTGATTCGCCAACTCACAATAATAACTCGGAAACAATTGCAATTCATAGATCAAAATTGTAATTTTTAACTAGGAAAAATTACCTTCTAATTTAAAGCTCATTTGCTGAAAAGTAATTGTGAGCTTATATAATATCACACGATACTTCTTTCATCTATAATTCTGGCCACGTGACCCGGTACCGAGAAAGACATCCCACGGCTTGCTACCTTCTCCTCTTTCATAGTTATGACAGCATCTGGCTATGCTGAAATGTTTGGGATCATACCAAGTTGTTAAAGAAACTGCTCAACGAAAAAATTAATTAAAACTGATTCATTTGATCAGGTTTCAATGTTGTTCGCTTCTAGCAATGAACTATTAAAGGGACATCAGGTAAAAAGTCGTTGTTTTTTTTAATGAATGTATGTATTGTATGCACTTCCACTTATGTTACCTCGCTATCCCCATATTCAAAGTCCGTTCCAAATGTCCAGTTTGACCACTTGAATTGTTCGGGAAAGCCCTGCTAAAAATAGCACCGATAACGTCACCTGACTAGGCAGTTAACACAAGTGGTGCAAGCGCGATGAAACGGTTTCCAAAGGGGGCCCCAGAGAGGGGACGTCGGGCAACTGCAACCTCTTACCGCACTATGAAACCAGGTTATATGATTTCTAAGTCCGTATTCAAACTTATTGAACAGTAATTATTCATCATTAGAAGTTAATTGCACAGTTGCCAGTGTTCAGAATTGAAATTTCTTTAGCTTTAAACATAAAATTTGGTGCCAATAAAATTAAACAAGGGATGGGGCACAAGTTTTTACAATTGATCACAGCCTTCTCCGGTCATACATTTACAATTAAATGTCAGCAATGATAATATGCATAAACATAAAGTAGATATATTTAAATATATATTGAATTTAATACCGGAATGTGGCCGGTACAGATGGTACGGGGCTAAACACCTTCCCTACACCAAGGGACAAACCTTTCTGATTTTTTTGCCGGGGCAGAGGAGGCCGGGTATTCATACTAGTACTAATTTAAATCTTGCATGTAAAAACAAAAATAATCGTTTAATTCAGCAATATAATTAAATCATACCATTTTATTGAACCCGGTAATATTATAAATAATGTAAATCCACGGACTTGGATAACACGTATCTCGGTGACCCAGAAAATACGCCGTGGGTCATCACAACAGTTATCCTTGGAGGGCCTCATGGCAAAATCAAACTAACCAGTCACTTATCCCTTCCTTTCGCNATAAACAGCGCTAGCATTTCTGTCGATTCCATTTCAGCTTAACCGGCTATCCGGAAGAATACATGCACCGTACTAACTGCTACGGCAGTTATTTTCTCCTTTGAATACTGCCCACCTGCAATAATGATTCCGTAACGTACTCCTTGCGCTATCTTTTGACCATTTGGCAACTTTTCGTTTCGTAGCTGACACGGTACAACACTTTTCTTTCGCTTACTTCACACGGCCAGTCATTTTGTTTACAAAGAAATGGTGTGCTATGCGCATGCGCTAGTAGAGGGAAATCCCTGAACAAAACGTTGGTCAGACAGGTAGAAATACCGATGATTTTCTTAGATTTAATCATTTTTATGAATCTATTTCAGCCAAATCCGATCGTTATTTTCCATAAGGAGTCTCATTTGAAATGTTTATGTAGTATTTGAAAAAAAGACAAAAAATAAAGTTACTTCACCGTGATGCCCCTTTAAAGCGTAAAGTCATATATTTTTTTTAACCTTAGTCGACTTGGTACGAAAAGATATAAAGAAAAAGTAATACATTGGTAACGTATGCAAGAAATTTAACTCAATCTTAAAAGACACGTTTTCAAATAATGTCTTTTTTGATCATGTGTTGTATATCATGTGTGAAATTGCATGTATCGATAAAGATTTGTTAATGATTAGAATTTGTGGTGGATAAAAGTATTGATATAAAGATATATAAAGATGTTAACCTAGATTTTGACTATTTGTACATCGGGGCTAACTCTATGTGCATATTTCTGGATTCCATGAAGTCAACAAGCATGTATGAAATGATTTCACAAATCTGCAAGTAAATTTCAATTGATATTGTTTTAATGACCAATAGCTTTAATTTATTATGTTGATGAAAATAATGTAGGACCATCGACTACAATCATTGTACCAAAAGACAAAGGAAATTAACAATGCACATTGACCCCCTTACGAGAGGCACGTTCAGATCCTGGTAGAGAATAGGAATAAAGTCGAACCCTTTCTGACCAGAAAAATAACATCACTCACATAACGAGGAAGTGTCCAGGACTTCGAACATACATATACGAACATTCAAGGCGTTTCAAAAAGACATCGTTTACAATTACAAAGCAGGACTGCACTGTGCACTCATGTGGAATCACTTTACGATACAAATACTGAAAACGAGGCTGTCTCATAGAATCACTTAAGCGTAGATCAGAAGAAGCTTAAACCACTCTTGGTAAGGTCGAGGACTTGGTAAGGGATAAGAGCACATCAAAACCTTTTTGGTTCAAGGTCGAGGACTTGGTAAGCATATCAAGTGAAACCCAACATACCTATGTAACCGTATTAAAGAAAATGATATGAATCCTTACAAAATAAGAGTAACAAAAGATATTGCAAATCCCATGCTTTTCTTGGGCATAAAGGGGAGATGAACACTTTGTAAACCAGTATCTTTATTATCAGATTAGCAAGTCGTGCCCGCTTGTAATGATATACCGCTAACGAGGACCGCCATTGAAGTTGCAAGTGCTGCACAGGTGTCGAAATGTTAAACTTCAGTTGTCTTTTCACAGTTAGTATATCGCAACGACTTCATGAGAAAATAACATCTCATCCAGATGCTTCTTCAAAAGCGAACAAAAAGGACTCAAACCTCTATTGTAATGGGTTGGAATTGGACCATGCGATCACTGGTCACTCAATTTTGAAGAAATCTTTAGAGTACTGTATAAGTGTAAATTTTCGCGGGGATTAAAATGTGCTTTTATTCGTGCTCTCTAAAGATAACGCGAAATTAAATACCCAGCGATTATTAATACCACGAAAATACAGAGATAAAGAAAAGACCCTTTTACTGCCGAACTATGGAGATAAAACACCATTTTGTTAACGTATTTTACGTTATTTCGATAACACTCCTGTAGAATAAATTCCAATTACCCAAATACAAAAGTAACCTCGTGAACGCAATATTTTTAATTGACCATGTTGCGCGAATTTTAATCCCGGCAAACTAGTTCTGATCATGTTAACCGCTTAATATTAGCCCTGCACAATTATACAACTATCCAGTACCCCACCAATATTAATTGAATCGTATGACTCGTAAGAGATGATCGTCATCTACTCTACAGTCATCCCAACTTAAGTTCCTTAAAGGAATCCCTATTGAAGAAAAACATGGTATACATACTATGGTATTAACTGTGATAGATGAACTCATGTCAACAGCTTCGTTTGATCATCGAGCTGATCACAAAAGGAAGCTATCATAGAAAACGGTCAGCTCTAGCCACCAACCAGAACTGTACTGTAGACAGATCTTACTTCAAGACGGAAGTGTTTTTAACTAGTATTCCACGACTACATACAATGTATATAACCTTCAATATGACATCGGTATCCCAATAGAGCCAATTTGACGACGATGTCACCAGACACTACGTGATTAGAAACCCACCACTCCTTTATCCGTGCGTTTGAGTGACTGAAATATAGACTTTCTGACTTTTGAGGTCGTAGATAATATTTTGGTGTCATTAACTCACGCTAATTGGATTATTCACCAAAGGAATACACAGTTAACTGATTGTCTCCCAACATTTTCAGCAGTTTTTCAACTCTGAACAAAAGCCAGTAGCAAACTAATTTGATGTGAATAATGCTCTCATATTATTTGATTCAAGACCAATATTCTGGATATACATTTTACCCAAATGTCGTCCAAACGAAAATGTATTAAGAACAAGCGCCACAAACAACAAAGTACAGTCAGAGGTCTTCCACGTTGTCATTTTCTAATTAGATCCTATGTTAGTTTGCTTAAGCATGATGAGTTAATTGACCAAAACTATCTATACGGCAAAATTACACACTGTCTATGGGAACGACGTCAATGTATCTTTTCTGTGATGGGATGAAAAGTGATATCTCGACAACAGAGACCCAGATAATGATATAAATAATACCACAATAACGCTCGATAATTCTATAACAGGATATTTTGATATTTTGAAAACAGTTAAGTAACGTAGAATATAATGGAAAACAGAAGGAACATGAAAGACATTTGACATCTGGCTGTAGAAGACGTGCACAACAGATAGTCCATTCTGTTTTAACCCCTTTTATCATGAAGAATACTTTATGAAATTAACTCACAGATGCTCCACGTGCACCCACTCCACATTATGTCTATTATCATGAATATTGATGGAGGGCAATACTCGTTTGAAGCTGAAGAAATGTCCCCGAAATTGCCCTTTCAGTGTTATTTGAATATTGAGAAATTTGGTTTGAAGCTGACTGAGGCATTTCAACCACTTGCCTACTTCAGATATAACAGAAATAGGTGAGTTGTTCAGGACATATGGGCCTCTTGTTTGGTTATTGTTATATAAAAATGGAATTACATATGGCATGTCTGAACACTCGGGGGGGGGGGTCTGTAATGAATCTGTATTATTAATGAAATTCCAGGCCTAAAAAAGCTTTTTTTAATTTGGTTGATACGTAAGCTGATATTCTTACTTGCTCAAGTGCAACCGTCTGCAAGTGTTTTCTGTATCATAACACTGAAAGTAGTGCGACATTCCAATATTCGTAATTGTTGTGCGTTTACGACTGTTTGTGAAAATACTTCTTCCGGCTGTCTACTGTGTAGACTAGCATAGATGGATGATTGTAAATCGGTTGGGAAAACCGAAAAAACGTGTGATTGAGGAAGTAATTTGACCGAGATAAAATTTCAAATCTTAGACATTTCACTTCCTGTTACGGGGTCGCTTTAAGTAGCCTGTCTCGTCGATTTTGTTGCATATATTTGATACAGTGAGGTTCAGCGTGGGCTAGATGTTAGATCATTTTGACATGCCAAACTGTNTTTCGTTTCGTAGCTGACACGGTACAACACTTTTCTTTCGCTTACTTCACACGGCGAGTCATTTTGTTTACAAAGAAATGGAGTGCTATGCGCATGCGCTAGTAGAGGGAAATCCCTGAACAAAACGTTGGTCAGACAGGTAGAAATACCGATGATTTTCTTAGATTTAATCATTTTTATGAATCTATTTCAGCCAAATCCGATCGTTATTTTCCATAAGGAGTCTCATTTGAAATGTTTATGTAGTATTTGAAAAAAAGACAAAAAATAAAGTTACTTCACCGTGATGCCCCTTTAAAGGGTAAAGTCATATATTTTTTTTAACCTTAGTCGACTTGGTACGAAAAGATATAAAGAAAAAGTAATATATTGGTAACGTATGCAAGAAATTTAACTCAATCTTAAAAGACACGTTTTCAAAAATAATGTCTTTTTTGATCATGTGTTGTATATCATGTGTGAAATTGCATGTATCGATAAAGGTTTGTTAATGATTAGAATTTGTGGTGGATAAAAGTATTGATATAAAGATATATAAAGATTTTCACCTAGATTTTGACTATTTGTACATCGGGGCTAACTCTATGTGCATATTTCTGGATTCCATGAAGTCAACAAGCATGTATGAAATGATTTCACAAATCTGCAAGTAAATTTCAATTGATATTGCTTTAATGACCAATAGCTTTAATTTATTATGTTGATGAAAATAATGTAGGACCATCGACTACAATCATTGTACCAAAAGACAAAGGAAATTAACAATGCACATTGACCCCCTTACGAGAGGCACGTTCAGATCCTGGTAGAGAATAGGAATAAAGTCGAACCCTTACTGACCAGAAAAATAACATCACTCACATAACGAGGAAGTGTCCAGGACTTCGAACATACATATACGAACATTCAAGGCGTTTCAAAAAGACACCTTTTACAATTACAAAGCAGGACTGCACTGTGCACTCATGTGAAATCACTTTACGATACAAATACTGAAAACGAGGCTGTCTCATAGAATCACTTGAGCGTAGATCAGAAGAAGCTTAAACCACTCTTGGTAAGGGATAAGAGCACATCAAAACCTTTTTGGTTCAAGGTCGAGGACTTGGTAAGCATATCAAGTGAAACCCAACATACCTATGTAACCGTATTAAAGAAAATGATATGAATCCTTACAAAATAAGAGTAACAAAAGATATTGTAAATCCCATGCTTTTCCTGGGCATAAAGGGGAGATGAACACTTTGTAAACCAGTATCTGTATTATCAGATTAGCAAGTCGTGCCCGCTTGTAATGATATAACGCTAACGAGGACCGCCATCGAAGTTGCAAGTGCTGCACAAGTGTCGAAATGTTAAACTTCAGTTGTCTTTTCACAGTTAGTATATCGCAACGACTTCATGAGAAAATAACATCTCATCCAGATGCTTCTTCAAAAGCGAACAAAAAGGACTCAAACCTCTATTGTAATGGGTTGGAATTGGACCATGCGATCACTGGTCACTCAATTTTGAAGAAATCTTTAGAGTACTGTATAAGTGTAAATTTTCGCGGGGATTAAAATGTGCTTTTATTCGTGCTCTCTAAAGATAACGCGAAATTAAATACCCAGCGATTATTAATACCACGAAAATACAGAGATAAAGAAAAGACCCTTTTACTGCCGAACTATGGAGATAAAACACCATTTTGTTAACGTATTTTACGTTATTTCGATAACACTCCTGTAGAATAAATTCCAATTACCCAAATACAAAAGTAACCTCGTGAACGCAATATTTTTAATTGACCATGTTGCGCGAATTTTAATCCCGGCAAACTAGTTCTGATCATGTTAACCGCTTAATATTAGCCCTGCACAATTATACAACTATCCAGTACCCCACCAATATTAATTGAATCGTATGACTCGTAAGAGATGATCGTCATCTACTCTACAGTCATCCCAACTTAAGTTCCTTAAAGGAATCCCTATTGAAGAAAAACATGGTATACATACTATGGTATTAATTGTGATAGATGAACTCATGTCAACAGCTTCGTTTGATCATCGAGCTGATCACAAAAGGAAGCTATCATAGAAAACGGTCAGCTCTAGCCACCAACCAGAACTGTACTGTAGACAGATCTTACTTCAAGACGGAAGTGTTTTTAACTAGTATTCCACGACCACATACAATGTATATAACCTTCAATATGACATCGGTATCCCAATAGAGCCAATTTGACGACGATGTCACCAGACACTACGTGATTAGAAACCCACCACTCCTTTATCCGTGCGTTTGAGTGACTGAAATATAGACTTTCTGACTTTTGAGGTCGTAGATAATATTTTGGTGTCATTAACTCACGCTAATTGGATTATTCACCAAAGGAATACACAGTTAACTGATTGTCTCCCAACATTTTCAGCAGCTTTTCAACTCTGAACAAAAGCCAGTAGCAAACTAATTTGATGTGAATAATGCTCTCATATTATTTGATTCAAGACCAATATTCTGGATATACATTTTACCCAAATGTCGTCCAAACGAAAGTGTATTAAGAACAAGCGCCACAAACAACAAAGTACAGTCAGAGGTCTTCCACGTTATCATTTTCTAATTAGATCCTATGTTAGTTTGCTTAAGCATGATGAGTTAATTGACCAAAACTATCTATACGGCAAAATTACACACTGTCTATGGGAACGACGTCAATGTATCTTTTCTGTGATGGGATGAAAAGTGATATCTCGACAACAGAGACCCAGATAATGATATAAATAATACCACAATAACGCTCGATAATTCTATAACAGGATATTTTGATATTTTGAAAACAGTTAAGTAACGTAGAATATAATGGAAAACAGAAGGAACTTGAAAGACATTTGACGTCTGGCTGTAGAAGACGTGCACAACAGATAGTCCATTCTGTTTTAACCCCTTTTATCATGAAGATACTTTATGAAATTAACTCACAGATGCTCCACGTGCACCCACTCCACATTATGTCTATTATCATGAATATTGATGGAGGGCAATACTCGTTTGAAGCTGAAGAAATGTCCCCGAAATTGCCCTTTTAGTGTTATTTGAATATTGAGGAATTTGGTTTGAAGCTGACTGAGGCATTTCAACCACTTGCCTACTTCAGATATAACAGAAATAGGTGAGTTGTTCAGGACATATGGGCCTCTTGTTTGGTTATTGTTATATAACAATGGAATTACATATGGCATGTCTGAACACTCGGGGGGGGGGTCTGTAATGAATCTGTATTATTAATGAAATTCCAGGCCTAAAAAAGCTTTTTTTAATTTGCTTGATACGTAAGCTGATATTCTTACTTGCTCAAGTGCAACCGTCTGCAACTGTTTTCTGTATCATAACACTGAAAGTAGTGCGACATTCCAATATTCGTAATTGTTGTGCGTTTACGACTGTTTGTGAAAATACTTCTTCCGGCTGTCTACTGTGTAGACTAGCATAGATGGATGATTGTAAATCGGTTGGGAAAACCGAAAAAACGTGTGATTGAGGAAGTAATTTGACCGAGATAAAATTTCAAATCTTAGACATTTCACTTCCTGTTACGGGGTCGCTTTAAGTAGCCTGTCTCGTCGATTTTGTTGCATATATTTGATACAGTGAGGTTCAGCGTGGGCTAGATGTTAGATCATTTTGACATGCCAAACTGTTCACTCGTCGAATTAAGATGAATTCGTCTCAAAACATTACGTTTTCGTTGGAAGAAGAAGATTACGACGAGTTCAAGAAGAATGGTATTCCTATCACGGCTTATCTGATAGTTCTATGTGTCGTCGGGACGGTTGGAAATACACACGTGTTTCTGACATATTTTCTAAAATATAAGGCAAACGTATATAAAACATTTATACTGTGTTTAGCTGTCGTGGATTTACTCGGATGTGTATTTTGTATCCCAGCAACGCTATATATCATCAGACATCCAAACACAGTGCAATCGTCGCTGTTCTGCAAGGTAAACCGAGCCGCTTCTTACTTCGTGGGAGCGTTTTCCTTGTTGATTCTGGACTGCATAGCTGTGGAACGTTATCGGAAGGTTTGTCAAGCCACTCGTGTCCAGTTTACGATAAGGACAACACGTATATTGTGTGCTGCAAACTTTGTTTTTGTGTTGGTCGTGATTGTTATTCCAGTGACTATCATTTACGGCATCAACCGGAAGCAAACTCCTACTCATTCGTTGCTAGGCTACGAATGTACAGTGTTAGATCACTTCAAAAGTTCAACGCTGACAAAAGTGTACAGGGGATTTATATTTTTCATATTCGTTCTATTATTGATCGTTTCAGTTGTGTTGTATTCTTTGGTCGTTATGAAGATTTATGCTCACCAGAAAAAGCACAAAAGCACAGATGACTTGCCAAGAACAATGTGTTGCATGCCTAGATCTAAACATAACGGAAGTGATTCCCTTTCCTCAGAAGATGGCCGCAGCACCAACAGATATTCTCAAGAGAAGGACATATCAAGTGATCTATCAATTTCGGCCACAACCGCACCCGGAAGTTTTGCTTATAATGTTTCTACAGAGCGCTTTGTTTTGTCGACAGATGCTCGCGTCGTTAACGCAAAGACTAATATCTCTGAGACAGGTTATGACGACCAGAAACGCCAATTAACCGGAACCGGAAATACGTATCTTGACGCATTAAATGAACGCAAGAGAAAAAAACTTGACAGAAGCAGAAATATAACTATGGTTTTCCTAGTCGTGTCAATAATGTCGTTCGGAGGTTATCTCCCCTACCTATTATCCACCCTGGTTCGGAATATCAGCAGATCTTTATTTGAAAACTTTGCAAGCAATTATGCAGCCCTGGACGTCTTCATTCGGTGGATGGTTTTCCTTAACAATGCCATTAATCCAATAGTGTATGGTTTTATGGATAATAAATTTCGAAATGAACTATCAAATTGTTACATTAAAATGGCGCGTTGCTGCTGTGTTTTTAGACGTGACTAATAAGGCAAGTCATGTATTTTTGAAGATAGAATAATCCTCCCGCTGCGAAATAATGACTAACAGGGAGTTCTTTGATGCAGAATCATGACTGAAAATGACTTTTCCACTGCGGACGACAGGTAGAAACCTGAAAGATATATTCTGCTTTGCGTTACTTACATTTTGCACGTTACATATATTAAAACATGTACATTTCTAGACGTGAATATTTAATACTGTGTTTTAATAGATACAAATTGCAGTGATAAGGACGTGTATTATAAAGAACGGCGATGTTACCAGGTAACCCCCATCCTCGAAATCAACGGAGTTATGCTCACTTTCGTTTTCTGCACCATTGGAATACGGCATGAGTAAATCGAAGGCACGGAGTTAGTTATTTGAATAAAGCCGGGTAAAGAGAAGCAAACCAGTAGCTTGGCTGATACCTGCCTTTTAAAGATTTCAGGGTAGCGAAACCCGACTTCAAAGCGAGTCAATTTTACCGTTCATTGCTGCGCGATTCTTTTTTTTGAAGTGCATACAGGATCAAATTAGTGTCCTTTTATTATTCACACAGTGGCGCATACATATTCTTCGATTTTGTCATTACTTATTACTCCATGGGTGCAGCGAAGAAAGTGAGTTTAACCTTTGGGATGAACCATATTATTTATGTCTGTATTACATTTGAAAAGGATATTTAAAGTTAAACGTGAAAAGCAACTTAATATTGTATCACTGAAACATTTGATAAGTTTATGAAACACCTAAATTGCCATAACAAAATGAAGCATTTGGTTACGATGTTTTGTGATTTACAAGTCTACATTAAACAGTCGAAGCTGATGTAGTATATGTTAGTGAAAGACGTAACTTGATTGTGATGTGAAAGTTACTTTTTGTCAACAGTGAAACACGTGTTTATTATTATGTTGTGGGGGTAACTTTTTGTCCATAGGGGATGTTAAAGCAGTCGACGTAAACTGTTAATATTAAAAGGCTAGGGCGATATTACCTATAACTGTACGCTTCTACAAACAAGGAAGTTGATGCGCTTGCCTGCGTGTATATCAACACAATGAACTCATCGTTTACCCGACTTCTATTTTGAACGTTATTACATCACCTCCGAGGTGAATGTTTCGACGCCTGTTATCACCTATTTCATCACTCTCAGATATGAATTAAATACACCGTTAAATGTAAACTTTTATATATCTTTTTATCATACATGCGGGAATTAGATATGACAGTCAGTATTTATATGCAAGACATGTAAATTGAGAATGACTATGAAATGGTATCATTAAACATTAAACATTGAAGTTAGGTAAACAGTCTAGCTGCTCTGTAAACATTTGTTTTTTGACCAGGGACATTATTAAAAAGTTAATAATTCCACTGGCGTACATATGTAAAAAAAAAAGTTTAATATCTTTACGATAATGCAGAATAGGTCAAAATCGTAATACAACTTATCCTCTTATTTAAAACACTGATTAACAAGTTGAGGAATTTATTCTATCTGATATTGAATCTCCCTTGACAATGCCTCAATTTTGGCCTTTAGTTGAGCGTTCGCACCTGTGAGGCAGGCTTTGGGTTCTGTCCCCTGGCCGAGACATACCAGAGTCTGTAAAATGGTAGTTTCTACTCATGCTTAACGCTCAGCTATTTAGGAGTGGGACTTAATGACCATAGCTGTTGATAAGACGTTACACAATACTAAACCAAACTAATTTATCTGATATTGACGAGCCAGTGTTCATTGAAATCAATTCATAGTTTAAATAACGGACGAGAGCAAATGATAATTGCAATAGTAAAGCTAAGAAGCAACAGAGCATAAGGAGTCCATGAAAGCATAAATGAAGTATGCTGTGAAATCAGATGTGTTCGTGGGGCACACCTTCTTGGTTTCCCGACAAAAAACACCATATCGTTGGTACATTGATTCGTGGATTACGAGTATTCTCCCAAACCGAGAATTGCTTTATATCAAACTTGTAATTACCTCGTGAACCTCTGACCTATTGGATGAAGATTACCAAAGAAATCAACAAAATTGAAAACACCACGAAAATGACTGATTTTACAGTATATGACTTCTGCTTCCTTGTCTATTTTGTTCACCGCTTAATATTATACTGATGAAAGCAGGCGAAATACCGAGTCATTGACCGTTAGTACCTTAAATCCTATTAATTGAAACAAATGTGACCCTGAGGATCTTGGTACTTTGCAGTGTTGTTACCCTTATATTATTTTGATACGTACTTAGCAGAACCAATCACGCAATTACCTTGTGGATTAACCTAATTTTTGTCCTGAAAATACTATGTCAGCAACAAATTGACGGTTACAAAAAGTTCTGAAAGCTTTTGAAAAATACTGTCATAAGAGGAAACTTCAAATGAACTTTACAAATTGAAAGACTGAGCCACACGCTTTATATATGTCTAGAAAGGACATGTATTATTTCACTGGTATTTCTTCGATTATAATGGAATCATGAAATAAAATTGCATCTTAAAGACACTCCAATCAATATTTGTGAATCTTAAAAAGCTATTCCAGTCAGGATTGACGAATCTTTAAAAGACACTCAAATCATGTTTAAAGAATCTAAACAGACACCCAATCAGGATTTTATGAATTTTGAAAACACACTCCAATAAATGCATTATCACAGTTGTATCATACAAGTGTAATTCATATACACTTATCTATAAGAAATGTATTCCTTAAGTTTTAAGTAATGCATTATTTCAGCAAAAAAAAATAATGTCATGAATGACACAAAATAAGCGAAATCGATATGTTTATACACACATATTATTTAACACGAAAAACAACAATATCGTATAGTTGGGTGTTCAATTTCGCTATATTCATGGTCACCACGGTTCAAAATTAAATGATAGAAGAAAATATCGGTTAAATATCATATTTTACGTTATTTTGGTAAAACAATCAAATATATCACATCCTCCAAATACAAAGGGACCTTTATCTCAAAATAATAGACCTGTATTACAGATCCCTGAACCACTGCGACTACCTGTAACTAAGTGTTGGAACTGTTTTTCCGGCATGAAAACATGAAAAATAACCAGATGATTATTATCAACAGTCTCCTGAGTGAAAAAAACCTTGCCTAGACTGAGATTCGAACCCTGGACCATGGATTGCTATACCGTTGTTCTAACCGACTGTGCTTCTGGACTTGGTCAACGGAGGGTTCTTGCCAAACTCTGCAACAGTTATATCCAAACGCAAGTTAAGGGTGTCTTTATATAGGAAAATACACAGTGCAGTGACATCCAAACTTAACTTTATATGTATATATGACTTAGGTACCAGGCCAAACGTGAAACGCAATGACGAATTCCGTCCGTGTTGTTTAGTATAAATAACCGGAAGAAAATAAAGGCTAGCTGTTTGCAAGTCTCGTCACAATACGTTTGTCACTATGAAGATAATAAAACATCGATAGTAAAGACAAAAATCATTATTGCTTAACTCCTACGTCTTACCAATCGAATGTTCATTAAATACAATTAAAAATAATTCATAAAACCAACTGGAATATTTACCCGCATGTTCTATCCTTTATCCTCAACAGTTTGTCAAGTACTTATTCAGGCTTTCACTGTAAATGCATATTTCTGTAAACTTATGTACAAGATATTGTCAGATTTAATCACAAGTTAAACCGGGTCGCAACTCAGTGCCATTGTTAGCTGAGGTATTGAAATAAGTCATTATTATTGAAATCCCCTTCAGTAATGTAGCTTATAATTTGTTTGCATTGTATGTCTATGGCTGACCTGTACTTCATCTTCATTAAGCTCCAATAATGTCCTAACGTCTTAATATTGGCTTGATCGGTTAGGATATCTTAAATCCACCAAGAAAAGTTCGGGGCGATATAATGATGCCCATATAGCAATGGTTAGCGTGGTTAGCCATTTTAGAACAATGTATTAATATTCGGGGCGTGAGTAATAGACAACACGGAAATAGAATATCCGGATATTACAACTCAAACAAATGAAAATGCATCCTTATTTTGGAGAACCCGGACTAACTTAATATTTAAATCGTCACTGAGGGAAAAGAGACATAGTTCAATACACACCAACAGATACAGATACACAAACTTTCAACCGTCAAATCAAAATTTCAGATGAATTCGTCTCAAAGCGTTACGTATTCTCTTGAAGAAGAGGATTACGACGAATTCAAGAAAAATGCAATACCTAGCATGGCTTATCTGATAGTTTGTTGTATCGTCGGGACGGTTGGTAATACACACGTGTTTCTGGTGTATTTGCTGCGATTCAAAACAAGCGTACATCAAATATTTGTTTTGTGTTTAGCTGGCGTAGATTTCGTTGGATGTACCTTTTGTATCCCAGCAACACTATACTTCATCAGACATCCAAAAACAATAAATCTTTGCCGTACTGCAAGGTGTACCGCGCCATCATGTACTCGGTAGGAACATACTCTTTGTTGATTCTGGCCTGGATAGCTGTTGAACGTTATCGGCAGGTATGTCACGCCACTCGTCACCAATTCACTACACGGATAACACGTATTGTGTGTGCAGTTACCTTTGTTTTTATATTAGTCATGGTTGTAATTCCTGTGACTATTATTTACGGCATCAACCGGAAAACAACTCAGGCGCATTCGTTGCTTGGCTTTGAGTGTGATGTGTTAGATCATTTCAAGGGTTCAACGCTTACGAAAACATACATGGGATCTGTTTTCACCATTTACGTTTCCGTTGTAATCATATCAGCTGTGATGTATATTTTGATCAGGAAGAAGATATATGCTCATCAGAACAATCTCAGAAATAATGGTATTGCTATATCAGCAATAACAACGTTCTGCGGGCAGGAATCTAATCAAACAGGAAGCAAATCAATTTTCCCCAAAAATGGCCGCAATCAAGACAACAGATCTCAGGAGAATGACATGTCCGGTGACATTGAGACCTCGGCCACGGCGGCAAGTTGTGTTTCTGATGTTGATGTTCTTCGAGAGCTTCGAGAGAGTTGTGTGATGCCGACAGTTCCACAAGACACTGTCATGAAGGGCAATGTCACCAAAACTCGGCATAGCAATCAACAACAACAATCGAGAGTTACAGGAATTTATCATATTAACACACTAACACGTAATGATCATAAGAGACAAAGGCAACTGGACAGAAGCAGGGCTATTACTTTTGTTTTCCTTATCGTTTCGATAATATCTTTTGGAGTGTATCTCCCCTACCTTATTCTTACCCTGATCTTGCATTTCAATTCATCTTTATCCAATACCTTAGAGAACAATTATGGAATCCTGGTGAACATCATTTGTAATTTATTTTTACTTAACCACGTCATCAATCCCTTCATATATGGTTTTATGGACAAAAAATTTCGAACCGAACTTTCAAAGTTTTACGTTAACAAGAAGCTTTACTGTTATGTGATTTGTACACGTAGCCAGTAGTCATAGCTTAAGGATCCATGTACCACTGCCAAAAGCTGTAGCTACCCATATAGCGCAGATAAGTCATTTGTGCAAAGAAAGCCATCCCTTGCAGAGTTTTCTTTAAAAAATGATAATGATAACTTCAGCTAAAATAATCAGGAATGTAAACTAATCAGCGGAAGTATTCTGGTTCAGCTATTCTAGTTCTATTTTTGAAACGAAATAAGGGGAAGCTGTATACTAGTATACAAAAAACCATAGTACAATGGGACTGGTATGGTTAAAAGCAAAATGGAAATATATTATGATTTCGTCAATGGATGTTACGAATTTTTCTGGAAGAGGAAGTTACGATGAAGTAAGGAAAACATGGAATCCAAAAGCGCTAATGCTGTATTGGTCAGTTTTCCCGTGGAATACCATGTATATGATTCCCGTTAATACCATGTATATTTTTTCAACTAAATGTTTTAATTGGAATTCGGTCTTTTGACACAACATGTTGTTTCGATAATCTTAAAAGCTTTAGGTAAAAAAAAAACGCTTCCAAGAAATACAGATATAACGGATATGAAGAGAGATGTACTAAAATTAGAAAGAAACCCGAGATAATCAGCAAACTAACGATCATACTCCTATTTCCCTAGTTGTGTACCTTTTAACATTTCGGGGTTTTGGACCATCCCCTGTCCTATGCTTCATTGTAAACTACAGCACTTTATTTACATTTGCTCTGCATCTTTCCACCGTAATGCATTGTGAAGGCAAATGTTGTTTTGAGACTATAACAACATTTGCTAATGTAACGTCATCAATCTCTATTGTGACGTCTTTTGTTGCATTGTTGTCAATACTTCATTTGCGGTTCAAAAACTGTTTGAAATAACTTAAATAAAGCATTACTTCTCTATCAAAATGTAAATATAAATAATGAATATTTTAGCAAATATTGTTAAATTAAATTATACTGACACCATAACAAATACTGTTCTGTAAACTTGTTTACATATTTTTCGGATTTTTGCCTCCAACAATTTGTTTGCGATGATTTCAAACTTGTAATACGTACAATTATTTATATATTGCTTGATTCAATAGGTCTGCAAACAATGACGAAAACATGTTTATGGTCGAATTGAAATTAATCAAACACAATTTTGTTATTATTATTCTCTTTATTCTCCAATAAGGTATTAGACAAATCAAAATCTTGTAAATTATGCAGATGTTAATTGTGTTGTACATGTATTTCCAATATACTAATTAAATGGCTACACAATTGTCTCGTATTATCCCCCGCTTTCACCGAAAGCGGGGGATATTAATTTGGGTTTGTCCGTCTGTCTGTCCCAATGTCTGTCACGCTTTGTTTCCGTGCAATAACTACAACAAATGTAAACCGGGTTTTTTTTTTCAAACTTGGTCACAGGGTTAAATGCCCTAAGGGCTCGGCCAAGTTCGATGACCACTTTCAGCGGACCACTTTGGCGGAGTTATGGCCCCTTGAATAACGCAAAACGTCATTATCTACTGTGTTTCGTTTCCGTGCAATAATTACAACAAATGTTAACCGATTTTCTTTAAACTTGGTCAGAGGATTCAATGCCTTAAGGGCTCGGCCAAGTTCGATGACCAGTTTCAGCGGACCCCATTTTGCGGGGTTATGGTCCCTTGAATAACGAAAAACGTCATTATCTGCCGTTCATTAATCCTCGCAAATATTATCTGAGCATCTTCAAACTTAGTAACCTTAGTAACCTGGTTCAACGCATTAAGGGCTCAACCAAGTTTGACAACCACTTTAATCAGACTCCATTTGGCAGTGTTATGACCCCTTGATTAACAAAAAATGTTTGTATCTGCAGTTTCCGCTTAATAACTCTAGCAAGTAATAGCCAGATTCCTTCAAACTTGATAACAATGTTCAGATGTTTCAACCAAATTCCGTATGCACATCCGACTCATGCTTAGTTTGCCAACCGATGTGATTTGTGCATATTTACGGATAATCAATGAGGTATAGGGCTTTTTTTTCTTCAAGTTTCAAGCTATACATCAGTCTCAACAGCACGATACTCACATGTTTAAACCACCTAACCTCAATAATGTTAACCTACAATATGTCCTGCAAGCGGGGGATATAAATTCCACGAATTTGCTTGTTTCAGTAGTTTTGTCGCAATGTAAGATAATATAAGTAAGAATATCGTAATAGAATTTCCCACAGTAATGACATAATGTCATAAGTTTTGACATACGAGATATTACACATACTCACATATCCATATTATTTTCCAACATTTACGTTGAACATGAAAATAAAGTGACAAATATTCTGTGTACAATATACATTCTTCCCAAAAATGATAATTTCTAAATATTAATACAAGACGCAATACTTAAATGTTTTAATTGAAATTCGGTCTTTTGGCATAACATGTTGTACTAAATATAGAGACTTAGTGACCTGATTTCTCTAAATAATTCATCCAAATTTTCTAGGAAATATGAATTTGTTCATGACAAGTACAAATCATGGGAAAAACTAAATCCGCACCTATGCTCTTCTTTCTAAGTAATTAGGGCATATACTCCATGGGTTACACTCAATAAATACTTTCTGCCCGAGATTTATCAAATTGCCGGTCGCGTGCCTTCAATTTTGCTATTACATATACCAGGGGTGTAGAGAGCGAAAGTGAGTGTACATGTAACCTCTGGAGTATCGAGGATGGGCCCGGACGTGTTCGACTCCTAGCTAGTGATATGTAACCTTTCTGTGTTAAATTATCAGAAATATTGGAATTTGTGAATCACATATTGCCTAACCATGATATCACAACACATGTTTGTACTCCGGAAATCACCGGATTAAAAAGTTGCATTGACAGGAAATACTACGCTACAACAAGCACTTATTTACCAGCGAAAACAAACACAGATTGTGTCTGATTTGGCTAGATAAATGCGTTTAGTTTAAATATCATCCAGAAGTTTACTTTTGGACTCACAATGGATAATTCAACTCAGAAACTCTGACATACGAAATGATAATTTATATAACATAGTATATATCCATTGCCTTCTTAGAGGAACATTTATCGATGATTTTGAAAGTTTGTATAGTGTTTTAGATCTATCACATAGCTACTTATGTAATATATAGTACTGTGTATCCATGCTTTCTTAAAGGATCAATTTATCAATACTCACATCAAAACACTTATTCAAAAAGTTATCTTTTCGCTTTAAACGTTCAATGGTTATCTAAACCAAACTCCTTCTCTTATATAAAGTGTGTTATCTGGATAGCTAGCTACCTGTTTTGTGTGTAATACATATGTCAATAATTGAGTAAGAGAATGCATGGATAATTAATATCAGGACTGCCCTAAACAAAATCTAAATCCACATATAGTAATTGTAAATAGTATCCCTGTTAGCTTCATGGCTTTGTAAATACTGTCATAGTATCTATGTTAGCTTCATTGCATTTGTAAATACTTTTGTGGGGAAGACATTCTGAATGTTTTACTCAGAAGTGTCTTTGTGGTGGTTATTGGCCAACCCCACTTAGACTAGCTGACATTTTTTGTTCATATTGTTTGGTAGTTGCTCATATGTTTATAACATTGCAAAAAAAATCTTTCACGTAATATGATTTTTCATGATCAGAGTCATTAAAGTGCCTTTTTTGGAATAAATTCAAATATCACCATCTTGGTGGCCATTTTCATTCATTTGGTGGTTCAAGTTGTTTCTGTTTTGAGTGTAGAAGCATAAATACTTATATAGTATCCCTGTTATATTCACGGTATTTGTAAATACTGTTATAGTTTTTTATGTAAGCCTCATGGTATTTGTAAATACTTTTAGAAGTTAAGATTTTAATGTTTTAAACCATACGAGAGCTGGATATGAGCAGATGTTAATAAAAAATATTAACAAATATGCATCAGTCAATTTGCTGATATTGTGTTTAAGATTATGTGATTAAATATAGCCGAATTTTCGTAAATATGTGAAATTTTCAATTATATTGTAATTATATTATATTACATTGTCTTGTTTACAGCAGAGAAGAGGTTTCTTATTGCAGGTGTTTTGTTCTAGTATCATAAGGTATTTTTTTGATATTCTCAAAGTTTCTTTGAGTCGTTATTATGCTGTATTTTGTAAATAAATCAATTAAACCACCACAATAAGTTTGTCATTTTTTCTGAAGCTGTAGGAGCGTGTGTAACTGTGAATAAAAAACATGCCTATGTGTAGATGTTAGAGCGTGGATATCTGTAGATGTTAGAACATGGATATCTGTAGATGTTAGAACGTGGATATCTGTAGATGTTAGAACGTGGATATCTGTAGATACAAAAGCGTGCATATTTGCAGATGTTAGAGCGTGGATATCTGTTGATATAAAAGCCCGCATTTCTGTTGATGTTAGAACTTGGATAACTTTTGATATAAAAGCTTGCATATTTGTAGATGTTAGAGCATGGATACCTGTAGATATTAGACTAGGACATATGCAGATGTTAGAACATGGCTATCTGTAGATAATAGAATAAGGATGTTGCAGGCTTGATAGTTATTATTTTATGGCCTAGATATTCAAATATCAGAGTGGGGATATTTGCAGATATTAAAGCACAAATATTTATAGATATCACACTATTGGTTATCAATATATTAGGGCATGGTTTACTAGATGTCACAGCATGGATATATATAGATATTGCAGCGTTGATATTTAGATATTTCAGTCTTGACATTTTGATTTTAGAGAGTAGATATCAAAGCATAGATATCATTAGATATAGTAGCTTGCGTATCTAGATATTAGGGCGTGGGTGTCTTTAGATGTTACAGTCTGGTTATATTGTGATATGACAGCGTGTAAATATGAATATGTAGATATTAGAGCGTTGCTATCTAGATATTAGACCGTTGATATAAGTTGCTTTCCCAATTATATTCAGAAGCATTTACTCCAAAGCAATCTTACATGTTAAGTCATTACAAAATGATTAATTCTCAAACTCGACACACAAGACTCCCAAAGCTGATAGGCACGACCTGGCCACCCTATAACTACAGCTTTACAGAACAGTAACAGACATCTGCTTGGTGACGCACGGATCCAAATGTCTCTCACATTTCCAATTTACAAAATTATCTCCCTTTTTACTAGTTCCGAGTCTTCTGTCCACCATAGGGTATTATCTAACTGTCACTTCTCTAGGGTATAACAGATCGTATTTGAAAAGAAACAATACTATGACGTCGCAGAAACAATAAGATATCACGAGACAATCAGCTCTCGACGGGACAGTCGTGAGCAAATCATGCTAAAAACATGCTACAATACTTAAAACTATTGTTTTATACATACTCCTCAAATGAAGGAGGACAATATTCATACCATACTTTGTGAATATCTCCAACCCTCGGGGTGATGCTTTGGTTGCCTTACCATTGGACGAGCATCGGGTTATTCGACAAAAACAAAAATCAATCCTTGGTGTTTAGATTTTTCTGTCATACCCTCAAAATATTCTACTAGTAATATTTGAAGAACTCTGATTACAATCATGCCACTGTTGACAACCGCGTGCCACTATGAGAATGTTAGTTCTCCCTACAACACCCTTTCTTGATACATATGAGTGGTATACCCGATGTCAACTTACGAAACACATTTAATATAAATTGTAAGTCTAGTCTGCAAAAATTTATACATAATAACACTATATGTGTACCTGTCTTTACAGGCTTCATATGTCACACAGTGTTGAACAATACATTGCATATCATAAGGGAGATGATCTACAAAATTGGTAATGCAAAATAGAAATGTTCATTTCATAGCAAATTATCTGCATGTAACGTCCCACAAATTGAAATACTCAAACTATATTAGATAGTCAAACCCACAAGAAAAAAGAGATCAACGGTGGTGCACTGTATAATTATTTATATGGTATATAACATTTTAAGTTATTTCATACTTTCAAGGTTAATATTGTAGACGGTGATTTGTAGTCTCAACACGACTAGGTGCAACCATACCGAGTCATTGACTTATACGTACTTAATCAGAACCAATCACATAATTACCTTGGGGATCATCCTAATTTTTGTCTTAAAAAGCTATTCCAGTCAGGATTGACGAATCTTGAAAAGACACTAAAATCATGTTTAAAGAATCTAAACAGACACCCAATCAGGATTTTATGAATATTGAAAACACACTCCAATGAATGCATTATCACAGTTGTATCATACAATTGTAATACATATACACTTATCTATAAGAAATGTATTCCTTAAGTTTTAAGTAATGCATTATTTCAGTACAAAATAATGTCATGAATGGCCCAAAAATAAGCGAAATTGATATGTTCATACACACATATTATTTAACTCGTAAACAACAATATCATATAGGTGTGTTTATTATCAACAGTCACCTGAGTGGGAAAAAACATGCCTAGACTGAGATTCGAACCCTGGACCATGGATTGTTATACCGTTGTTCTAACCGACTGTGCTTCTGTACTTGGTCAACGGAGGGTTCGTGCCAAACTCTGCAACAGCTATATCCAAACGCAAAATAAGGAAACTTTATATAGAAAAATACACAGTGCAGTGACATCCAAACTTAACTTTATATCTATACTGTATATGACTTATGTACCAGGCCAAACGTGAAACACGATGGAAAATTCCGTCCGTGTTGTTCAGTATAAATAACCGGAACAAAAAAAAAAGGCCAGCTGTTTGCAGGTCCCGTCACAATACGTTTATCATAATGAAGATAATATAACATCAATAGTAAAGACAAAACCTATTATTGATTAACTCCTACGTCTTACCAATCGAATGTTCATTAAATACAATTAAAAATAATTCATAAAACCAACTGGAATATTTACACGCATGTTCCATCCTTTATCCTCAACAGTTTGTCAAGTACTTATTCAGGCTTTCACTATAAATGCATATTTTTGTAAACTTATGTACCAGATATTGTCAGATTTAATCACAAGTTGGAAGTTAAACCGGGTCGCAACTCAGTGCCATTGTTAGCTGAGGTATTGAAATAAGTCATTATTATTGAAATTCCCTTCAGTAATGTAGCTTATAATTTGTTTGCATTGTATGTCTATGGCTCACCCGTATTTCCTATTCATTAAGCTCCATTTAAGTCCGAGCGGGAGGAGTATGAGATGGGTACCCTATCAAGTGGTGTTCAATAGTGAAATTGTCTTCTGTAGGGTCATTGAAGTAATGTTAACTGTTCATGAGATCTTGCTCTTGACTAGTTATATATGTAGGAAAACAAGGGAGAGATGTGACATATCGTCAAGTATTTCGAGCTGAAATAAATGTTGTTTTACCGCCGTTCTACTACTTCTACCGAGTAGTTACTTTATATCCAGCAGACGACACTTCAGGACTCTCACCACGCCCATACCGAGCAAGTGTCACCTTTATACTAATGTTTTGGGTTCCCTGTCAGCTTAATTGGACCGTAACAACCCTGTCAATGAGCTAGGATATCATTATCAAATATACAATGTCCCAAGTATACACAAACACTTAAACTGAGTGATGGTGTTGATCGTCATTGCTTACTGCCATTACAGCGCCTAGGGGAGACATGAACAGTCAGCAAAACAAAACAAAAAAGAAAATGATTGCGTAACAGGCGCAAAAATGATGTCTTTTGAAGCAATCCTCACAACCGCTTAAATCGTTACGCCATGATGACGTATTAAACTGCCCTTGCTGGACATTGGTTTCAGGTTGTGTCATTATCAACTACGCAATGTTTTGTGAAAAGATACCTAGTTTCGATATATGAGTGATGACAATTATCACACCGTCTTAATATGGGCTTGATAAGTTGGGATATCTTAAATACACCAAGAAACGCAGTTAGTTGGGGCGATATAATCATGCCCATTTAACAATGGTTAGCGTTGTTAGCCATTTTAGAAAAGGTTTTAATCACCAATATCAGATAAATGTCTTAAAGGGACATAACGTGAAGAGCCATATTTTTTAATGAATGTATGTGTTGTATGCATTTCTACTTATGTTACCTTGATATCCCCATATTCGTAGTCCGTTCCAAATGTCCAGTTTGACAACTTGAATTGTTCGAGGCAGTAAACACAGGTGATCTGAACGAGATCAAAAGGGGCCCCCCGAGAGAGGGGCAACTGCAACTTCTTACCGCACTATGAAACCAAATAATATGATTTTCAAGTCCAAGTTGAAACTTATTGAATCAGTAAGTATTCATCATCAGAAGTTAATTGCACACATGCCAATATTCAGAATTTAGATGAAGAAATATTTGTTGGCAACTCATTACTTATAGACACCACGAAATATCTATAACCGGAACGTGACTGGTACAAATGGAACGGGACTAAACACCTTCCCTCAACCAAGGGACAATCCTTTCTGTAAAAAGGAATATTCACGAGTTTTCATAAAGTGTATATGCTTTGACAAGTATAAAAAGAGAAACGTTTGTGAATTTTGTTTTTTCATTGTACAACTCAATGTCTTTGGCCACTTTTTTTTCTAGACCATGCGCTAACACTTAGTTAATCATATAAATCATCACACACAATAAACCTTTTTTCTGGCAAAACCACTACGTATACATGTAGAATATGTATCAGATATAGAACGTGTTGAGATACTTGATAATTATATGTTTTCAATACTTTACATAGACTAAATCATACTTGTAAATGGATCCTTTTTTATGTTGAGACAACTTTTCTTTAATCAGTTATGTTTGTCCGAAACAGAAGCCGTAGTTATCGGCAGCATGCGTCATTTTTACAAGGTAAACAAATGACCTTTTCCCCGTTTTCAATGCGTATTCCGATTCTATCTGAAGTCGAAATTAATTATTTATAGTGAAAAAGTTGATGCTTGATCCTACATTCTAAGTCATCATCATGTGAAAATATGAACTGTTGAAACATAACGATTTAAAAAACACTTTTGGTATGCGATCCTATTTACTATAAGTAGGTTCTCCTTCCTCAGTTATTCATCCTGAACCGTCATTTTGACATATTTAAATGTGGCATGTAAATAAGAAAAACATTTAATTACTTCAGCAATATGATTATATCATACCATTTTACTGAATTAAACTAACCAGTCACTTATCCATTCCTTTCGCATAAACTACTGTATATAGAAACACCAAGGTAAAACTCTCTCCGATACATGCCCATTAACATAACAAAATAAGTTCATATGTGTTCCAACTCAGACAAAGATACTAGCGAGGTAATAGTTTTAGATATTTATTCATAACATAAACAGCATTTCTGTCGATTCCATTTAAGCTTTAACCGGCTATCCGGATTATTACATGCTAGGGCAGTTGTTTTCTCCTTTGAATACTTCCCACCTGCAATAATGATTACGTAACGTAATCCTTGCGCTATCTTTTGACCATTTGGCAACTTTTCGCTTCGTAGCTGAGCCGGTAACGGTTACCTCAAACGGCTAGCCATTTTGTTTCAATGAAATGGTTTGCTATGCGCATGCGCTAGTAGAGGGAAATCCCTGAACAAAATGTTGGTCAGATATGTAGAAATCCCGATGATTATTTTAAAATTATTCATTTTTATGAATATATATCAGACAAATCCTATAGTTGTTTTCCATTAGGAGACTCACTTGATATGTTTATGTAGTATTTGAAAAAAAGACAAAATACATATACACTTCACAGCGATGCCCCTTGAATTGTGGGACATGAGTAATAGACAAAACGGAAATAGAATATCCGTATATACAACACAAACAATTGAAAATGCATCCCTATTTCGGAGAACCCGTACTTATTGAATACTTAAATCGTCACTGAGAGTTAAGGAAGTTAGGTCAATACACACCAACATGTACAGATACATAAACTTTCAACCATCAAATCAAGATTTCAGATGAATTCGTCTCTAAACGTTACGTATTCTCTTGAAGAAGAGGATTACGACGAATTCAAGAAAAGTGGAAATCCTGGCATGGTTTATCTGATAGTTCTTTGTATCGTCGGGACGGTTGGTAATACACACGTGTTTCTGGTGTATTTTCTGCGATTCAAAACAAGCGTACATCAAATATTTGTTTTGTGTTTAGCTTGCGTTGATTTCGTTGGATGTATCTTCTGTATCCCAGCAACACTGTACATCATCAGACATCCAAACACAGTACAATCCTTGCCGTACTGCAAGGTGTACCGCGCCATCACGTACTCGGTAGGAACATACTCTTTGTTGATTCTGGCCTGGATAGCTGTGGAACGTTATCGGCAGGTGTGTCACGCCACTCGAGTCCAATTCACTACACGGATAACACGTATTGTGTGTACAGTTAGCTGTGTTTTAATGTTAGTTCTGGTTGTAATTCCGGTGACTATCATTTATGGCATCAACCGGAAGACAACTCAGGCGCATTCGCTGCTTGGCTTTGAGTGTGATGTGTTAGATCATTTCAAAGGTTCAACGCTAGCGAAAACATACATGGGAACTTTTTTAATCGTTTACCTTTCCCTTGTAATCATATCAGCTGTGATGTATATTTTGATCAGAAAGAAGTTATATGCTCATCAGAACAATCTCAGAAATAATGGTACTGTTAAATCAGCAATAACAACATTCTGCGTACAGGAATCTGGTAAAACAGGAAGCAAATCAGTTTTCCCCAAAGATGGCCGCAAACAAGACAACAGATATCAGGAGAATGACATGTCCGGTGACATTGAGATCTCGGCCACGGCGGCAAGTTGTGTTTGTGATGTTGATGTTCTTCGAGAGAGTTGTGTGATGCCGACAGTTCCACAAGACACTGTCATGAAGGGCAATGACACCAAAATTCGTCATAGTAACCAACAACAACAATCGAGAGTTACAGGAATTAACCATATTAACACACTAACACGTAATGACCATAAGAGACAAAGGCAACTGGACAGAAGCAGGACTATTACTTTGGTTTTCCTTGTCGTTTCGATAATATCTTTTGGAGTTTATCTCCCCTACCTCGTTCTTACTCTGTTCTGGCATTTCAATTCATCACTATACAATAATTTTGTGAACAATTATGGATCCCTGGAGAACATCATTTGTAATTTATTTTTCCTTAACAACGTCATCAATCCCTTCATATATGGTTTTATGGACAAAAAATTGCGAACCGAACTTTCAAAGATCTACGTTAACATGAAGCATTACTGTGATGTTCTTTTTATACATAGCCAGTAGTCATAGCTTAAGGATCCATGTACCACTGCCAAAAGCTGTAGCTACATATAGGCAACTATTTATCTGGCATGATTATAGCATTGATAAGTCATTTGGGCAAAGAAAGCCATCCCTTGCAGAATTTTCTATGAAAAATAATAATGATAACTTCAGCAAAAACTAATAAGGAATGTAAACTAATCAGCAGAAGTATTTTGGTCCAGCTGTGCTGCTGTTTTATTTTCGAAACGAAATAAAGGGGAAGCTGTATACTGGTATGAGAAAACCCATAGTGTAATGGGACTGGGATGCTTAAAAGCAAAAAAATAAATTTGATGATTTCGTCAATGGATGTTACGAATTTTTATGGAAGAGGAAGTTACGATGAAGTAAGGAAAACATGGATTCCAAAAGCGCTTATGCTGTATTGATCAGTCGTATTTTTCATAGATGTGCTTTTAGTAGTCCAGCGATATAGTTCAAGTTCAAGTTCTTTATTAATTTAAGTCGGTTGACTTATCAGTCATAACATATATACAAAACAATACAGAGACAACATACAATATGATACACACACACCTACACACACACACTCACACTCACACACACACACACACACACACATACACAATTCAACTTTTATTCCTTAAGTTTGACAACTTATTGGATAACGATATAAACTTATTTAATGGTTTCCCTTGGTATATCATGTATATGTTTCAAGTTAATACCATATTTATGTTTCCCGTGGAAAAGCATCCATATGTTTCACGTAAATACCATGTATGTGTTTCACGTTAATACTATATATATCTTTCCCGTGGAATAATATGGAATAGCATGCATATGTTTCAAATTAATACCATGTATATGTTTCACATTAAAACCATTAGTATGTTTCACACGAATACCATATATACGACTCGTTCATACCATGTATATTTTTTTTTTAAATAAATGTTTGAATTGAAATTCGGTCTTTTGACACAACATATTGTTTCGATAATCTTTTTCCGTCTTTGCGTATTGCAGAGTTATTTTCTCTTGGGAGCAGGTATTGATTCTTACGTCACTTGTTTGTGTGAGTAACGTCATCAATTTTTCAGAAAACGACGTAAATTTATCACACAAACCAATGACGTAACAATCAATACCTGCTCCCAAGAGAAGATAACTCTGCAATACGCAAAGACGGAATTAGCTTAAGGATAAAAAAAAACTTCCAAGAAATACAAATATAACGGATATGATGAGAGATGTACTAAAATTAGAAAGAAACCCGAGAGATTCAGCAAACTAACGATCATACGCCTATTTCCCTAGTTGTGTACATTTTAACATTTCGGTTTTTTTAGACCATCCTCTGTATTATGCTTCATTTTAAACTACAGCACTATATTTACATTTGCTCTGCATCTTTCCACCGTAATGCATTCCGAAGGCAAATGTTGTTGTGAGACTATAACAACATTTGCTATTGTAACGTCATCAATCTCTAGTGTGACGTCATCAGTTTCGTTGTTGTCAGCACTTCATTTGCGGTTCAAATACTGTTCGAAATAACTAAATAACGCATTACTTCTCTATCAAAATGTACATATAAATAATAATGAATATTTTAGCAAATATTGTTATGGTCCTATAACAACATTTGATAAAACATTCATTGCTTAAGTATCGGTACTTGTATTGAGCACTTGGTTTATTCACCCAGTGGTTGGTTCTTTGTCCTAAATCATTGTTCAACATAATATTGTAATATTTCTTGGATAAAATATGTTCAAACAATCATTTAAATAGTTAGATTTAAATGAGGCAATATTGCGGGGTTTGTTTTTCAACGTAGACATGGGTTGGATAGCTATTAATTAAAATATCAATTTTACTGACACCATAACAAATACTGTAAAGGTTGTTTGCGATACATGTTTTACGTATTTTTGTTTGCGATGATTTCAACCATATATATATATTCTTTGATTAAATACATCTGCAAACATTGTCGAAAATATGTTTATGGTCGACTTAATCAAAACTATTTTGCTATTATAATTCTCTTCATTTCCCAAAAAGTCTAATCAAGTTCTTGTAAATTATGTGAATGTTAATTGTGTTGTATATCCAATATACTAATAAAATGGCACCATCATTTGTCTTTTACTTCAGTAGTTTTGTCACAATGTAAGATAATATAAGTAACAGTTTCGTAATGGAATTTCCCACAGTAATGACATAATTTCAAAAGTCTTGACATACGAGATATTACACATATATCCATAGTGTTTGCCATCATTGACGTTCAGCATAAAAACAATGTGACAATTATTCTGTACAGACACGTAATATGTATTCGTCTCAAAAATAATGATTTCTTAATATCAATACAAGATGCAATACTTGTTCATCCTAGTAATGAATTACACACATCAGTCCTTGTTCGTTATTCAAACCCTTGTATACATTTGACAAAATAGTTCTGCGCTCTTTCCAACATTAATACTTCTCTTTTAGACAGCAACCAAACTTCACATCTATATAAGGCAGACGGCTACACTTAAATTTTAATTAACTAAACAACAGTGAGAGGATTGGGCTCAAAAAACAAATCATTACCGTTACCATATGTTTAAAAAACTTCTCACATTGTGAAAACAAATACTTGTACAGCAAAATAAAGAGACTACACATCATGTGAAAACCTAAATCCGCACGTATGCTCTTCTTTCTAAGTAATTAGGGCATGTACTCAAGTGGTTACACTCACGAAACACTCTCTGCCGGAGACCAAGCAAGTAGCTAGCCGCGTGTCGTTAATTTTGCTATTACATATTTCAGGGGTGCAAAGAGCAAAAGTGAGTGTACATGTAACCCCTGGAGTATCGAGGATGAACCCGGCTCCTACTTAGTGATATGTAACCTTTCTGTGTTAAATTATCAGAAATATTGGTTTTGTGAATGACATATTGCATTGACAGGAAATACTACGGTACAACAGGCACTTATTTACCAGCGAAAATAGATTGTGTCTGATTTGGCTAGATCAATGCGTTTAGTTTGAATATCATCCGGAAGTGGACTTTTGGACTCACAATGGATAATTCAACTCAGAAAGTCTGACATACGAAATGATAATTCATATAATATAGTATATATCCATTGCTTTCTTAGAGGAACATTTATCGATGATTTTGAAAGTTTATATAGTGTTTTAGATCTATCACATAGTTACTTATGTAATATATAGTACTGTGTATCCATGCTTTCTTAAAGGATCAGATTTATCAATACTCACATCAAACAACTTATTCAAAAAGTTATAGATAGCTAGCTACCTGTTTTGTGTGGAATAAATATCTCAATAATTGAGTTAAATAAAAGAATGTATGGATAATTAATATCAGGACTGCCCTAAACAAAATCTCAATCCACATATAGTAATATATAAATATCACATTCATGAGAGGGCGATATTGCATATTTTCACCCCAAGGAAGCATTGTTGACCGAGGCGAATGTGATTTTTATTTTATTATACCGAGTGTCATGTTTAGGTGTTTCACCACTTCACCATTTTTAAAGGTCGACAAACTTTTCAGAAAAGTTTTCACTGGGATAAACCAGGGGCGCATACATTCGGCGCATGTAACAATTTTTGGAATAACGCCCTGGCACTGGGACGAACCGTGCACGCATACGTTTGGCGCATGTGGTATTTTTTGGAATAACACCCTGGCACTGTGACGAACCGTGCTGTCATACGTTTGGCGCATGTGATATTTTTTGGAATAACACCCTGTCTTCTTTATATTTGTAAAACGAGCAAATAACATTGAAAATGTTCACATCTTTCTCAACCAATCAGATTACGAGATTTTAACAGAAGGTATAACAATTGTAAATAGTATCCCTGTTAGCTTCATGGCTTTGTACATACTGTCATAGTATCCATGTTAGCTTCATTGTATTTGTAAATACTTTTGTGGGGAAGACATTCTGAATGTTTTACTCAGAAGTGTCTTTGTGGCGGTTATTGGCCAACCCCACTTAGACTAGCTGACATTTTTTGTTTATATTGTTTGGTAGTTGCTCATATGTTTATAACATTGCAAAAGTTCTTTCACGTAATATGATTTTTCATGATAAGAGTCATTAAAGTGCCTTTTTTGGAATAAATTCAAATATCACCATCTTGGTGGCCATTTTCATTCATTTGGTGGTTCAAGTTGTTTCTGTTTTGAGTGTAGAAGCATACATACTTATATAGTATCCCTGTTATATTCAAGGTATTTGTAAATACTGTTATAGTATTTATGTTAGCCTCATGGTATTTGTAAAAACTGTTATAAGTTAACGATTTTAATGTTTTAAACCATACGAGAGCATGATATGAGCAGCTGTTAATAAAAAATATTAACAAATATGCATGAGTTAATATGCTGATATTGTGTTTAAGATTATGTGAATCAATTAGCCGAATTATGTTAATATGCGTGGTTGCCTCAATTGGATTTTGGTATCGATATTATGTTCAGCAAAATGAGATGTAGGTCTTATTAAGCGCAGTTAAAGAGCGACATCACTACTTTAAGATAGCGTTAGGATTTATGAAATTTTCAATTATATTGTAATTATATTATATTACATTGTCTTGTTTACAGCAGAGAAGAGGTTTCTTATTGGATATGTTTTGTTCTAGTATCATAAGGTAAAAAAAAATATTATTCTCAAAGTTTCTTTGAGTCGGTTTTATACTGTATTTTGTAAATAAATCAATACAACCACCACAATAGATTTTTCAATTTTGTCTGAAGCTATAAAAGCGTGCTTACACGTGAATAAAAAAGCATGCCTATATGTAGATGTCAGAACGTGGATATCTGTAGATATTAGAACGTGGATATCTGTAGATGTTAGAACGTGGATATCTGTAGATGTTAGAGCGTGGATATATGTAGATGTCAGAGCGTGGATATATGTAGATGTTAGAGCGTAAATATCTGTAGATGTTAGAGCGTGCATATTTGTAGATGTTAGAGCGTGGATATCTGTTGATATTAAAGCTTGCATATTTGTAGATGTAGAGCGTGGATATCTGTAGATGTTAGAACGTGGATATCTGTAGATGTCAGAACGTGGATATCTGTAGATGTTAGAACGTGGATATCTGTTGATGTCAGAACGTGGATATATGTAGATGTTAGAGCGTGGATATCTGTAGATGTTAGAACGTGGATATCCGTTGATGTCAGAACGTGGATATATGTAGATGTTAGAGCGTGGCTACCTGTAGATGTTAGAGCGTGTATATCTGTAGATGTAGAACGTGGATATCTGTTGATGTTAGAACGTGGATATATGTAGATGTTAGAACGTGGAGATCTGTAGATGTCAGAACGTGGTTATCTGTAGATGTTAGAACGTGGATATCTGTAGATGTTAGAACGTGAATATCTGTAGATGTTAGAGCGTGGATATCTATAGATGTTAGAACGTGGATATCTGTAGATGTTAGAGCGTGGATATCTATAGATGTTAGAACGTGGATATATGTAGATGTTAGAGCGTGGATATCTGTAGATGTTAGAGCGTGGATATATGTAGATGTTAGAGCGTGGATATCTGTAGATGTTAGAACGTGGATATCTGTTGATATAAAAGCTTGCATATTTGTAGATGTTTGAGCGTGGATACCTGTAGATATTAGACCAGGACATATGTAGCTGTTAGACCATGGCTATCTGTAGATAATATAATGCGGATGTTGCAGCCTTGATATCTATTACGTTATGGCCTCGATATTTAGATATCAGAGTGTGGATATTTGCAGATATAAGGGCACAAATATTTATAGATATCAAAATCTTGGTTATCAATATATTAGGCATGGTTTACTAGATGTAACAGCATGGATATATATTGATATTGCAGCGTTGATATCTAGATAGTTTAGTTTTGACATTTTGATGTTAGAGAGTAGATATCAAAGCATAGTATCATTAAATATGATAGCTTAGATATCTCAATATTAGAGCGTGGATATCTTTAGATGTTACAGTCTGGATATCTGTTAATATTACAGCGTAGAAATTTGAATATTTACATTACTCCAAAGCAATCTTACGTTCAAGTTAAGTAATTATTAAATGATAAATTCTCAAAATATTGGCTGATGGTTCAGTAATGAGTAGAATTCAGACAAAATAACGACTACAAGTTGTGATTGAGTAATGAGGGGGGAAACTTTTTTTTATTATAAATGATGTTAATTTCATTCGTGATAATATTAAATGATTGGTTTGTTTGTGCTTTTTGTCACATTGATATATGAAGAACGTGGCAGTGTTTGATAGTGTAGGAAAGCCGGAGTACCCGGAGTACCCGGAGAAAATCCTGCAACCTGCGACCAGTACCGGCGACTGCTCCACACGTAGGCCTCGAACCCGCGCCAAGCGGTGGGGTATATTTAGAGGATTATTGAAAATCGTTATATATATATGATAAGATATTAATTGTATTATCATTCACTTGACCATGATAACAAATAACAAAAAAGGATACAGTACCAATTTTTATTACAAACAAGTAAAGTATTACAATGAGTTTTAATTATGCGGTTATGAAAAATAACAGCAAATTAACAATCATATTAGAACATTGAATATATATAAATAATTGTCACCCTTCTAATTTGAAGCACTCTTTCTGATTGGATATCTTGCCGGGGTCTATATTTCTAAAGACCCCGCTCTGCCGGGGTCTATAAAAGCATGTGCGAGGGGAGATAACTCAAACTGAAATATCTCTTCATAAATACAAAGATGGCGTCCGACACTCACAAGCGTTCGAAATTTGCAAATCATTCACAGGATGAAATAGCCTAAACGCAATCTAAAACGCTAGCAAATTCAACGAAACAGGCAATGCGGGGGCCGCTAGGGTGCTTATTGCAAAGATGGTTGTGTATTATCCGAATTATGGCCAAAAAATGTTTGGTAGGGCTTTTTTGGTAGAAGTCAAGTACAACTCAAACTCACAAAGTGACTTATTATTTTGCAGGAAAAAAAGGAATAAAAGATTTCCAGTGCGACAAATTCGTTATCTCTGGGTTAGGCGGGGTCTACAGGCTCAAAGACTCCATTGGTCTGTATAGACCAGACGGGATTTTTGAGCCTGTAGACCACTCCTAACCCAAAGATAACTAATAATAATAATTGCAGACAATATATCACTTTGAGTACATAAATTATGAAGCTGAGTATATAACCAAATGACATAAATATCAAACTCGTCACATCATGTAGGGAAAATAAAAAATAAAAATCTTGCAACAAGCCAGAAGATGGACATCAGGAGATGGACTGTTCAAATTGCCTTTCGGTCGTGCTTCGTCAAAAACATGTTTACCAAATCATTAAAAACGAGGATGTTTCCAAACTTCCCGCAGGAAAACATGAGTCTAAAGCACGTATAATTAAACTTTTCTCGTTCTGAAACATAAATTGTGCTCAAGCCTAATTCCATTGTTCTGGTTATCCATTAATAAAAATCATATTTTGTCAATGTTTTGGAAACAATATAAGAGACTCCAAACCGAATACTGTTTTCAATGTTTGCATTTGAATTTTTCAACGTTTGACATAGAGAGTCAATTTGAGCGCAGAATGCATGCTTGAGCGAATACGGGACCAGAACTTAAATACCGAGGTCACAAAAGTCACTGCACTTGTAGATTTAATTGAACATTGTAATTGAATAACCTGCTAATACTTCATCGTGTTTAAGGGTGTAGTATATATAGACACAACGTATTAATTTTGGTAATTTTAGCATTTAACACGGGAAGGGATCAACAGTCACAACATTGATCATTAAAACACTAATTAAGACTAAATACTCAATATAGATATAAGTACTTTAGATAATGATAATTTGAGGAAAAATTGGAAAATGATCATTGTTTAAATTGACCATCCTTATCGCTACAAATTATTTACCAGTTATATTTCATAACACGCTTTAACACATTTATATATTGTTTACGTATCAAGCAATTTATCGTATACAAATTACATACAGAAATACATTAGTATGCATCGGAGGTTTTAGAAATCTGCTGTCATTGGGCCCCTAGTCAGTTGTACGATTTGCCGTTTGAAAGTCATAGTTAATAGCCACGTTTACAAAACGCAAAACAGCAGCGAGTCATTTTTACATAGCAGTTTGAAAGTTCATTTCGAAATTTTTTGTCCATAAAGCCGTAAACTATTGGATTAATGGCATTGTTAAGGAAAACCATCCACCGAATGAAGACGTCCAGGGCTCCATATTTGTCTGCAAAGTTTTCATATAAAGATCTGTCAATATTTCTGACCATGGTAGCTATTAGGTAGGGGAGATAACCGCCGAATGACATTATTGACACGACTAGAAAGACCATAGTTATATTTCTGCTTCTATCAAGATTCTTTCCTTTACGCTCACTTAATCCGTTAAGATATTTAATTCCTGTTCCAGGTGATTGTCGCAACTGGTCTCAACGCCTCGTTTCGGAGTTATTGCTATTCACGTCAGGGGCAGATGGATTACTCGTCCTAATATCACCAGGAACATCAGAATTATGATTGTCATGTACCGTTGTGACCAAAGTCATAATATCACTTGACATGCCCTTTTCATGAGAATGCCTGATAGGGTGGCGGCCATCTTCGGTCGATAGGGATTCACTTCCGGTATGTTTCGATTTGGGCATTCTTGTCGATAATGAAACTGTTCTACTGTGTTTTATCTGATGAACATAAATCTTTCTACCGACCAAAGTATACAATACGATTGAAACTATTAAGAAAAGAACGAACAGGATGAATAAGATTCCCCTGTATATTTTTGCAAGTGTAGAACTCTTGAAATGATCTAGCACCGTACATTCGTAGCCTAGCAACGAATTATCTTGGGTTGTCTTCCGGTTGATGCCGTAAATGATGATCCCAGGAATAACGATCATTACTAAAACTAAAACAACGTTTACAGCACACAATATACGTGTTGTCCTTATCGTAAATTGGACACGAGTGGCTTGACAAACCTTCCGATAACGTTCCACAGCTATGCAGTCCAGAACCAATAAGGAATACGCTCCCGTGAAGTTCATTAGGGCGCGGTACACTTTACAGAACGGTAGAGATTGCACTGTGTTCCGATGTCTGATGATATACAGTGATGCTGGGATACAGAATGTACATCCGAGGAAATCCACGACAGCCAAACATAGTGTAAAGGTTTTATATGTGCTTGCTTTATATTTAAGTAAATACACAAGAAACACGTGAGTATTTCCAACCGTCCCGACGACACATAGAACTATCAGATAAGCCGTGATAGGGATCCCATTTTTCTTAAACTCCTCGTAATCTTCTTCTTCTAACGAATACGTGGCATTCATGGACATTTTCATCTTGATTTGAACGAGGAAACAATTTTGCACTGCAGAAAAAAAATTGTGTCTAATTGTAGACGTTGAAAAAGACTAAGCGCGATAATATACAGTTTGTGAACTTTATACGAAATTTGAATTGTTAATCGAGGATAGCCACTTACAACCACTCCACAGCAGGACACGAAATGAACTTTACATTTATAAGACTGAAATATCCTTGATGTCGAGATTTTCGTTTAACTTAGTTACTTCCTCGATGATAATATATTCAGTTTCCTCTATATAATATTAGCAATGATCGTGTGACCTTTGACATTAATTTATAAGTTTTGTTGATGATTTCATCAATGATACATAACTAGTGTAACCATTTCAATGTGTATGTTTACTCCGGACTATCCTAGGACACCCGGAAGTTTATTTTAGATAATTGAAATTGTATGGAAAATGATCATTGTTTAAATTGATCATCCTAATACATGTACCTACAAATCGTTTACCATTTCTATTTTATAGCACGCTTTAACACATTTATATATAGGAATGCATATTGTTTATGTATTAAGCAATTTATCGTATAAAAGTTTTATAGAGAAATACAGCTGCTGTCAATTGGCCCTTAGTCAGTTGTTTTGGACATTCTTACTACAAAAATATACGATTTGCCGTTTAAAAGTCATAGTTAATAGCCACGTTTACAAAACGCAGAACAGCAGCGAGTCATTTTTTCATAGCAGTTTGAAAGTTCATTTCGAAATTTTTGTCCATAAAGCCGTAAACTATTGGATTAATGGCATTGTTAAGGAAAACCATCCAACGAATGAAGACGTCCAGGGCTCCATAATTATCCGACAAATTATCGTGTACAGATATGTCAATACTCCAGATCAGCCTCACTAAAATGTAAGGGAGATAACCTCCGAATGAGATTATTGACACGACTAGAAAAACCATAGTTAAATTTTGCTTTTGTCAAGTTTCTTTCTCTTAAGCTCAATTACTGCGTGAAGATATTTAACTCCTGTTCCAGGCGATTGTTGCAACTGGTCTCAACGCCTCGTTTAATTGTTATTGCTCTTCCCCTCAGGGTGCCATGGATTGCTCGTCCTAATATTTCCAGGAACATCAGAATTATGATTGTCATGTACCGTTGTGGCCGATGTCGTAATATCACTTGACATGCACTTTTCATGAGAATGTCTGATAGGGTGGCGGCTTTCTTCGGTCGATAGGGATTCACTTCCGGTATGTTTTGATTTGGGCATTTTTGTTGGTAATGAAACTGTTTTACTGTGTTTTTTCTGATAAACAAAAATCTGTCTACCGATCATAGTGTACAATACAGTTGTAACTATTAAATAAAGAACGAACATGATGAATAAAGATCCCATGGGTATTTTCGCCAGTGCAGAACTTTTGAAATGGTCTAACACCGCACATTCGTAACCTAGCAACGCATGTGCTTTGGTTGTCGTCCGGTTGATGCCGTAAATGATGATCCCAGGAATAGCAATCATGACAAATACGAAAATAAAGTTTACAGCATACAATATACGTGTTGTCCTTATCGTAAATCTGACACGAGTGGCTTGGCAAACCTTCCGATAACGTTCCACAGCTATGCAGTCCAGAACCAACAAAGCGCATGAGACTGTGAAGTTCGTTAAGGCACGGTACACCTTACAGAGCGGTAGAGATTGCACTATGTTCCAATGTCTGATGATAAACAGTGATGCTGGGATACAGAATGTACATCCGAGGAAATCCACGACAGCTAAACATAGTATAAAGTTTTTATATGTGCTTGCTTTATATTTAAGCAAATACACCAGAAACACGTGTGTATCTCCAACCGTCCCAAGGATACACAGAATTATCAGATAAGCCGTGATAGGAATCCCATTTTTCTTAAACTCCTCGTAATCTTCTTCTTCTAACGAATACGTGGTATTCATGGACAAATTCATCTTGATACAACGAGAGAACAGATTGGCATTGCAGACAAACTTAAGTCCCTTATTGTGGATTGTGAAAAACACTATGCAGGAATATGTATATTTTATGAACTTTATACGAAACAGACAACCACTCCACTGCAGGAAGAATGTACTGAACATTTATAACATGAAACATATTCCCTTGTTATTCAGTCACTTCCTCAATGATGACCTATTTTCAGTTATATTGACAAGGACTTTTGACGTTAATCTATAAGTTGTTTTGATAGTTTCATCGATGATACATGGGTAATGTAACCATATTGTATACGTTTGCTCCGGACTATTCTATAAATGTAGGACACCCGGAAGTTTTATCTTGACTAGCCTTGAAACAATAGTCAAACATAAAACAAATGGTTTGGTTTGTTTGTGTTAAACGTAATATTAATAGCTTCAAGTATGGTCATTTAAGGACGTGTCAGATTTTCGTGTTGGAGGAAAACCGGCATACCCAGAGATAAACCAACGACCGTCTATCATACATGGCCAATGCCCCATGTATGCCTCGAACCCGCGACACAATAGGCTAGTGATCGTAGATGGTGGATTCGTCTGCTGGATAACCGAACTACTCGGTAGTGAAGCGGACGTAAAACCTATCAATCAATTAATCAATCAATCGTAGATGGTCAGATTCCTTAACCGGTCGGCCGACGCGTCACGCTGTCGGGGAACTCGTGTGTATCAGTCCGAATTTAACTGACGGTGGCACAACATGGTGGTCAGGAACAGTTTCGGGGAAAATCTTTGGATGTGAAACGATGCCTGAAATCCTAAATGTTGCATCTTCTGAAACAGACTGAGCATCAGACGGTAGATCCGTGTAAGAAGAGTATTTCGACTTCACATTATGTCCAGGATGACGGTGACAGACATGAACGCGATGTACCGAATACAAACACTGCACCGGGTCGTGGGTTCGGGGCAAACATGGGGCAGTCGACAGGTACTGTCCGCAGGTCTGTGGTTTTTCTCCGAGTACTCCGGCTTTCCTCCAACCCAAACCCTGACATGTCTTTCAATGATAGTAGCTGTTAATAGGACGTAAAACACACCAAACAAACGATGCACGAGGATATCAAAGTGTTATACGTTGTCCATTTATCTTGTACAGAGAATATCATACATATTTATCATTTTCAGGATGGTCTTTCATTTTTTGTGTGTTACAATGTAGATGAAATTAGCCATACCAAACGAGGCAAATCCAAATTTGCCAATAAATAGAATTGTTATTTTTTCATATTATTCCCGACAAGCGATTGGCCAGAAGTGCATCACGTGTCCACCGAAGCTCTCCTATTGAAGACATACAACTTGACAACATGGATCTTTTGACCGACTCGCAAACGGATAATTTAATGAATGAGTTGCTGAGTGACACTGATGGAGTGGATGACATTATTTCACAAATTCAAATGCCCACTGAAATTTGCACTCCTCTGAATTTAACAAGATCTTTTCAGACTTCTATGATGCGTTTTCCAATGGCTCCAATTATAAGGGTCATAAACCTTAAGAACCTTCCATCTATGAAGAGTATTTGATTCTACAATATCTGGGTCTTTGAGAAGATTTTGTTTTGAAATTTCAGTCAATTCGACCCTTTTTGGCCCCTCCCATCAGCCCCGGGGGTCAGTCAGGGCTCATATGTGCATACAATCAAACTGCTACCAAATACTGATAATGATAACCCAAATTGAATTATTTCCAATGGAAATTAAACAAATGTTAGTCCAAAATGTGATTTCCCTATATAAACTATAGTAAAGTTTACCCCCTCCCCAGGGGTACACGTGAGACCCCAGGGTCATAAAATTCACAATTTTGGTAGAGCACCTTAAGACCCTTCCATCTATGAAGAGTGTTTGATTCTACCATATCTGGGTCTTGAGAAGAAGATTTTTGAAATTCCAGTCAATTCAACCCTTTTTGGCCCCTCCCATCAGCCCCGGGGGGTCAGTCAGGGCTCATATGTGCATACCATCAAACTGCTACCCAATACTGATAATGCTAACC
>NW_018408252.1:3758792-3769393 GCF_002113885.1 Mizuhopecten yessoensis | reverse complement strand
TTCACAATTTTGGTAAAGCACCTTAAGACCCTTCCATCTATGAAGAGTATTTGATTCTACCATATCTGGGTCTTGAGAAGAAGATTTTTGAAATTTTAGTCAATTTGACCCTTTTTGGCCCCGCCCCTCAGGCCCCTGGGGGCCGGGGACCAAACCGGCAACCATTTTTGTTGACCTTTGGCCATGGAAGCTTTCTGCAAAATTTCATTGAAATTGGTTCAGGGGTTTTGGAGAAGAAGTCGAAAATGTAAATTGTTTACGGACGCACGACGGACGACGGACGACGGACAAAAGGAGATCGCAATAGGTCACTTGAGACTTTGTCTCAGGTGACCTAAAAAATGGTTTAACTGTAATATTTCTTTTTTTTTCAGATTGATTACATTTTTTTTGAAAATAATAAAACAATTGTAGCTTTTAACTTCTGTCAATATCTGAATTTATCGCCCGAGAAAAGATATATTGACCGAGGACGCATTTTCCAGACAAGGTTATATCAAAATCTCATGCTGCCATAACGTGGATTTTGCAAAGTAAAAAGCCCGAACAAGTATATATATATTTCCTATGACAGAGTGGGAAAGTCAACGATGATATAGAAAACCAAAAATCTAGGTCAGATCAAGGCAAGATCCAAGGTCAAGAGGCGAATCCCTATGTCCATTTAAATGTCAGATATAGAGTACGTAAATCTACTGGAAGAAGTCACGATTCCGTGTATGATGATGAATATATGTTCAGATCACTAGAACGCAGGAGGAATTATGTGGCGGGTATTCTATTTTCTTCCAAAATGGTTCAAGTGTGTCATGAAATACTCTTACAGTAAATTGGTATTATTTGCACGAGAATAAATTACTAATGGGGACGGGGGTGGGGGTTGGATTGTTTTCTGAAGAGATGTTTGCTCGGGAATGAGACGCAGCCTGTTTATTATAATAGTTGTCTACCTTGGTTTGAATCTTTAATTGTTGAAATGCCACCGGCTACGTAATTGTAGTCTCGTTCAACCAGACTCTTGTTGTCTGCGCAAACGTCAAAGTGATCAAGCGTATGATTGAACGAGAGTACCGTAATCGGGAATCGTCGGTAATTTTCATAAACGAGAAAATTCTCATTTACGGAGATAACCGACGGTTCCCGATTGCCGCCAACGCTCACTGAGGTTGTCTCCCTTGTTTTGGAGAGGTATTTGTCAAAAATTGACTGAGAAGGGCGATTTCTTTGGTTCGAAGAATCACCAGATCTGTCTGATTAATTGAATACATCTTTGGATAAGTGGTAGAGAATGAATGGGTTTTGTTATAAATATGTCAATAAATATGCTATATTTATAGCTGTAGTTCGCCATTTCACATTTGCTGAGAGACGGTAAAGCTGTGTCGGAGGGAATAATAAGGTTGGAAAAAAACCTGGAAGGAGAATGTGAGAAAGAGACAAGATGAGAATAAAGCTGATTCAATAACAAGTGAGAACGTGTTGGCTGGAGTGAGTTAAGGGAGAGAAAGTGTTGAAGGTTTGGCGTGGGAAGAGGACAATACATATTAGGGAAAGAGATTGTAAACTAGACTAGTTTGCATATTAATATAATATATACTTTCAACATAGTTCAAACGTCATGCTCCAGTTCAATAAGAATTCTACTAATGGTAAGTATTTTAATAATAAAAATGTCTATTTCAATTTTGTTTTGAACGAAATCAGCGAGGTATGGATGTCAAACAGATTAAAATAGGTCACGTGTAGAAAAAATCGTCATGTGGAGAACTTGGAAGGGCTCCAGGGTGAATGACATTTTGAATAATATTACATTTTCGTTTAGGTAAATTAACCAACATACACTGGGCCGGGTATCAAAAAGCCTGCGTCACCTCAACACAGCTGACAGGCCTACACATTGATGTCGGTATAGTTAACTGTATAATTTAAAAAAGTAATGTCATTTATTTAAACAAACTTTTATAGTTTCATCCAAGCATGATTCTTGGTAGGTATTATCACTCTAGGCATTTTGGTTGTTTGAAAAAAAGTAATTTTGAGAGAGAGTAAAAATACAGTTGACACAGGACAGACGAGGGACGGCGCATCACGTCATTAGCTCATTTCGCCCGGACGGGCCAGGTGAGCAAAAACTAAGAAAAACACGACACTGATAAAAGTATCAACTTTGTAATGTTTAATTAAGAAAGCAACATAAATTTATCTACGATAATAAAAACATATTTTTATAAAACAATGGCATCTATAATTGTACATACAGAGAGTCATACAATCTGTAAATTGCAACAAGTCACGTGATATTGTGCATACAGACACGTGCATTATCCGTGCTTAAGTGTCTTAACCTCTACCTGTCATCTTTACAATGCCGCTAGCTGGTCCCTCGTGATCAGAACATATGACATCATTTAGCATTTACTATTTAAATATCTAAGAATGTGTCTATGAGAACGTAACACAGGGGCGGTATACATTATTTATACCAGTGAGGAATGAAGGTTTTCTAAAGGCATGTAAAAGACGTTCGACTTAACGTCAAGTTTACGGTAAAAGAAGAGGGTTAGGGTTTAAGTCCCTTGCCTCCAACCTTCTAAAGTCCGTCACTGGTACAATCTAAGTCCATGACCAAAAGGACTTAAGAATGAATCAAAATAGTATGTTTGGCCCTTTCCTAGCGTGTTAGAGGTAGTATTAACACTCGATACAAATGTCCCTATAACGACTTATATAACTCTCTTTGTCAGCAGTACAGGTCTAATTATGCATACTGTAATTGATTATCATGTCCCTGTGCCCACGACCATTATACTAATGTTTTGTTATTTGCCTTCGAGTTACTTTGTAACTATAAATGAGCAATACAATTATTGAATATTATTGAATTTATCTGGTCCCTGTGTTGTATACTGCTCTGTCTACAGTCTATGGAGGCACGGAACAAATCTAAGGCTCTTTAAGAGACCAACTATATAATCAAATAACATAAAGTTAACCACTCGACCATGTTTTCTCTGTTGCTATCAAAGGCAGTTGGTATAAACCCGTAAGCCGTGAAATATATACGCGTGTTCTAAGGGAGATAACTCCCACTTATTATAAAAAATGACTAACAAAACAAACAACTCAATTCAGGTCAATCGGTAAACGTCGGCACTTTCCGTAAACGAGAAAAAAATGGGTTTTTTTACGGAAAGTGCCGCCGGTTTCTGATTGCATTCAGATTTGACCACCCACCGATTAACAGAGTTTTTTTGTACAACGTGTCAAATTATATATGTAACAAAATCAACTCATATGACAGGCGGGTAATATGAGTCAATGTCACCTGCATAACAAAAACTAACAAAATGAAAGGTTTTAGCATTCAAAGCGTGATAAGTAAAACAAAGAAATTAAAATAATCAAATGAGATTCTTGAAATTAAAAAAATTATATATATAAAATCAAGATGTTGAAGTTTTATTAATGTCTGTGTACAAAAAAGATATGAAATGCATTTTAATATATTTTAAAACTGAACACATCAGGCTATATATAGCAACTGCGCACCTACTCTGTTTTCATTTTAAAATAGTTTATTAGCAACACTACTCTCCAGTTATGAAAAGTTGAAACAACATTGCAGGGAAATATATTCATACATCAACATAAAATATCTGCAAGCTGTAAAGACACTCTGCTCAGATTGTAGTTAGCTGATGGTTAAAAGTTGAGAAATACAACTGATTTTTAATCGAAATATTAATATTAATGAATAGGGTCAAATGGACATGGGACTATACAAAAAGCGTAAAAAAAAACAACGGCTATTCTAATGATGTTATTTGTTGTTATTATCTCTTCTTCATAAAGAATCCACACCGTGTTTACATAAGCAGACCAAAATGACTTATCGCGTTGACATTTGTGTTGTTATCCCCATGGGGCGACTGCATTTATTTTCAGGTATGCCCACCTGCTCATTGCTCATGTGTATGAGTACATTGTACACTTACTAGCTCTTCCTGACTATTTCACCTCTAACTTGGCTAATCACCGTATTTAAAAAATACATCTACTGAATTATGGAATATTAATTAACCCTTAATGAGTATGGTAATCAGAGGTCAACGCGAAAGGTCATTGTGGTGTGTGGTATACTAAATATACAGTGTACATACAGCACATATAACATGGGTTATCATTTAACTCATTCACCATTGAAGACACATTTGAACTCTTCCAATTCAAAGATTGGAAAAGTTCATTAGGAAATATCAGGGGTGAATGAGTTAAGGATCCCTGTCCCACTGCAGACAAAACAATCATTACAGAATTCCATTGTAGTATTTCGTGCTTAGAGTAACCTCCCCTTAATTTCATTTTGGATGTAAAGTTATACCATGAAACAGTTAGATCGGTTTGTCGGAGAGACGGTTTAATTTTCGCAGGTCCGGGGATCGAATCCTGGCCAGGAACTCAATACATTTTTACAATCGGAGAACTGATGTAGATTAATTGTTTATTAATTTGTCCTATCATTTTTTCATAACAGTTCCGAAAGGCATGGGTTTTTTTCTTATCAGAGATGAGTTATCAAAACTGTAGTCATGTTGGAAAAACAGTTTCCAGTGCATAGTTTAAGTTTTTGGCAGTGGCACCGGGATCCTTAAGTTCTGAACCTCGCTATGTGGAAGTCGTGGTAAACATGAAAAAACCCGCAGACACACCGGGCGTTGGATTCAAATAAAACCGGTTGGAATCGAGTGCATTCAAAACACGTATGTGTTAAACCTGGCAGTTCCGACTGTATAACAGGAGTGACATGTTTAATCCTTATACAATATCACATTTATGTAAATAAGTCATACAGTACAAGTATGAAGTCCTATACAATTACATATATCGATATATCATCTGGATTAACATACAAGTACAAACCAAGTGCGATTATGTATATATTTTTCTAATCTACAGGAGCCAGGCACTCTGGTAAAGTTGTCGTCAACATAGCATTATGCATGAAAAAAACCTTTTCTCTCCCTCAATTTCTGCAAGTACCAGCACAAAGGCGTCCATGCATATTAATATGCTTGGCTGCTATATATGCTATATGGAAGCAATATTGCATACTAGAACACTGCTCGCTGAAACTTTTATTTTCAGTTTCTACATCATATAAACATCATGAAAATACCAGGGGTCATAAGTAATAATTATAATAATAATAATTCGAGGTTCTATTACAACCTAGTTTGTAGGCCGTCTCAAAGCGGTTCTCAAATTATAATCCGTGGCTATAGGGCCTTTGCAACTAGTCAATATCTTCTTCAACTCCCCAAGTAGTATACAGTCGGTATTGCCATTTCGGCGCTCACGGCTAGCATTCAACAAATCTAGCACTGCCCAAACACGTACTCATTTACAGCTGAGTAGACTGGAACAAGCAGAGTAAAGTATCTTGCTCAAAGATACAACACAGTGCCGTGACGGCACTCAAACCCGCGACCCTTCGGTCACGAGCCCGGCGTCCTACTACTCAACTACCGTGTCTCCAGTGAGCGTAACCTTTAGAATGTCCAGGACTTCATACAAATGATACAGAAAGAAGTGTATTGCAATGTAAAATACAAGTTATTATTATAACAAATGGCTAAAACTTTATAAAGAAAACATGGTAAACAATGTATTTGAGGATGCTTAAACGTAACGAGGTCAGTCTGTGACCTCATTTTATACAGTCACTATGACTGGTTTGCCGGTAGTTCATCAATGAAAGATATAACTTTTTCCAGACTGATATAATTCGATATCGCACTTTCAAATATATGATAAGTAAAAATAACCGATGACGTAGGAGTGTATTTACTGTTAAAATGACGTCATACCCATCGCTTCAAAAGCGTAAAAATTGAACACAATGCATCTCATAACATTTACAATATGTTTCAGTGTCTGTACAAGAATCTCTCCTGTAGAGAGGAGATCATTGCTCAAGTTATTTAAATCCCATTTTTAAAAACTTTTAAACCGTTAATGTTAAAAATAATGACCAAGTTAATAGATCTAGAACCATAGATCTTATTTCGAAGGAAGAAAACGATCATCGCTTACCAAGGGTTGCGAAACGCCGGTTACTATCATTTCCTCGATATAATGCGGATCTTGACCGTTGGTAAGCAAAAACCGAGGACTAGTAATATAATCATATCTACAGGAGATAAAAGAAAAGTTTTTTAAAAAAACGCACATATTATGACCCTGAAAATAGCTGATATTAAACACCTCCCATAAAATGACGTCCTAGTGTTCATCACTTCCGGCAATTGTGTCAATAGTGTTAATGTGTCTTAGAAGATCGAAACTCTTCAAATAAAATAAACAGAAAGTGATGCGATTTCTTCCTTACAAATAAAATCAATCCGGAGCCATCATTCCTCCAACCAAAAATATCACTTTTAACCCTTTCACCACTGTAGACCATAATAGACTTATCCAGATAAATGTATGGTAGAGTCTACTAATGTTACCTAGGGTTGTAAGGGTTAAGTAAAGTTCAACATCCAACCCAAGTTATGAGAACATTCTTTAACATAATGGAATTTCTGAAGCTTTTTTCTTGAGAAAACATCGCTGAGATGTAGTTTAATGTCTTAATTATTTCCTTAATTCAGGGAATGCTTTCCAAAGCAAAAACTTCCATAATTTCTCAAAGATAAGAAAAAAATGTGAAATCGGTATTTGGCACTTAAGTTAAGAATTATTGGTCAACATGGCCAAGATGCCCTGGGCCAAGACGCCAGAGTTCCGACTTCGGTTGTCCCAAGTGTGGTTGACCTCTTGATAGGGGAAGAAATGGCAGTTATTGAGGCCCTGTAGGGGCGCCTTGAAGGAGATTTGTCCTTCTTCTCGAACATCAAGTCCTGCAGCATATATGTCTCCCTTCCGTAGGGCCTCGTATAAGTCGGCGTAGTTGATAGTATGCCCTCTAGAAGCGTCAATCAAAATTGCACTGTTTTTCATGCGCTTGAAAGCGTCTTTATTAAATAGGTTCCAGGATTGTGTAGTCGGCTTACAACTCAAACACAAGATGTCGGATTCCTCTAGAAGCTTTTCAAATGAACAATATTCGGCACAAATTTCACCAGCAGCTGGTACCTCCGAAATGTCATTGTACATGATTCGGTTAACGCCCATGTAGCTTAGTCGCTTGGCAACAGCGTGACCCACATTACCAAATCCCACAATCCCCAGAGTCTTGCCTGGAAAAACCATGTGGTTCTGATTGGCGTCTGTAACCTCTGGAATAAGTTTTGTTGGAGAATCTGTTAAAGAAGGAAAGATAAACACTTATTTAAATTTTAGTTGCTTGGCCTATTATGTAGTACATATCAAGGCATTCTACACTTTCTGAATAGCTATAGACCTCTGAGATCATCAAAATCCGAGAATACAAAATATACAAAGTCAAAGTATATTACTGCACAACGTAACAAGCAATACAATGTATTCGTCAATGCAATTATTAATGTGATTGTTCTTCTCTTACCGACTCATTTCGAGTAATACCATACGCTGAAGTTCAGCTTGAGGGCCATGCAATACTAAAGCCCTTAACATCCTGTTACACACCCTATGTGTGTATGGAGTGAACAAAAATCTTGAAATCTTTAAAGGAGATGAATGATATTTTAGGTTTTTTATTCGTTCTAGTTAAAGTTCTTTATTGCCTTAGGTCTTTCGACTCATCGGTGTCAAAAGTGAGATATTTACATCCAATACAATACAATACTACACAAGTACTTTACATATCTTTGTATGACTTTGAATTCGTAAAGTGTACTTCTAAATCGGGAACCATCGGCACTTTCCGTAAACGAGAAAAGTATTTTCTCGTTTACGGAAAGTGTCGACGATTCTCGATTGTGTACCTCTGTGTTGAACTTGGTACTACAGTAATGTATGTGGGTTTTTTTCTTTTTTAGTTTACCACATGTTGTCAAGACAGGTTAGCACCATATATGCTCAACTAAACAGAGACCAAATTCCTGTTAACGTAAGAGAAAATCGATTACTTTGTAAGCACCTTCGTTGACGGGACAAGGTAAGCACGTACGGCATTGGAACAAAAATTGATTCTTGAACATTAGTCAATATATTTACACACGTTTCCCAACGAAGGGATTCGTTTTCTGTCTACACAGGAATCCTTTTGCTAATTAGTCTTTCATGTCGGATGTTTGATTTGAGCTATCAAATGGTCGGTTCTTCTGGATTAATTATGTTTGTGTTAATTAGACCATAGCTTCTGATTGCTATTCTCCGCATTACAAATTCTACTCCCTATTGATTCCCTCCCTCCCTGCCATCTAACGTCTGATGTTGTGCTTGATAAATAGCGAAAATGTTACCTATGTTATGTGTTTAAGAAAGTAACTTCTACCCGGAGCATGGTCTTTTTCAACTTCCAGGGCCCGTATTCATGAATTCATTCCCATGATCATACTCAGATTCTGTGTTCAAATTAATAAAGAATTCATAATTTGTCAATGATTGGAAAGAAATTTGAAGAAATTTGCACTCGAGCACTGTTTTTATTTTGTTATTTGATTTTTTTTACCGTGTCACATGATCAAAGCGAGTAACAAGAATACTTGCTTGAGCACAAAACGCATGCTTCAGCATGAAAATGGTTTCATGAATACGGGTCCTGAACTTTGAAAAACTACTGTATTCCATCGAATGATCGTACAAGATGACTAATGAGATACCCAGACATAACAATGGATACCTTCTTTGTCCTCTGTCAAGAGGAAAATTGCTTGACCAGAAGTCAGTAATTCCAACATTCGCTCCTAAAGTCACATATGAACCTTACCAAATCTAAGTCCGGTTGAAATATGAAGGGGTGAATGAGTTATTGCGGGGTGCTCTGGTGTCTCTTTATGCATCTCTGGTTAACCGGTTTTCATACTTTTGTGACTCTGTATAATGACGTGTTAAAGTCAGTAACAAATCAACCAATATGTTCGCAGTTTAAAGAGTCAAACGACTGACCCTAATCATGATATGCTGCCACTGTCTTACCCTGACCTTAGCTGTACCACAAACGCAACTCCTCTGAGCGTGAGCAGAGAACAAGTTCCTGTCATTCGGAACTTTCAAGTATGTTCGAGGCTTCATCAATGCCAATCGGGAACAATATTTCTCGTTTACGGAAAGTGCCAATGGTTCCCGATTGCATCGATGCTTGTCACGAACGCAGTTACGTGTTGGTGATATTGTATGTAAACGCCAATCAAGAAACAGAGCACATGTCATGTCAAAGACCTGTCCTGCCAGAAAATGACACCTGCTTTCAATTTATGATATATCAAAAATGACAATGAGATTATCTCCAATCTGATTAAAATCATATGTGACATGGCTTCGTTAACTTCGTACTACGCCTGAACATCTGAATGTTCCGCGGTCAGGGTCACGTTCAAGTGACCTCTAGATGAACCAATCAGAGGCGCGCTGGCAAAAGTTTGCCAGCGAATTGGAATGTCATGGCTGATTGATAAATAGCGAGGGGTATCGAACAGATTAGTTTTCCAAAACAAATATGGCGGCGGGAACTGACGTTTCTACGACGCCAAGGAAAACGTACCCATTGGTAATAATTCCGTAGGCAACACCGCCATACAGTCTTTCCTCTTTAATAAAGCTTCGCATATCTGTTTCTGTTCGTGTTTCAGACGATCAATCTCAAATAACTTAAGAACTTTCGCATCATTCTCATCAATGTCCGCCATATTTGTTACAACTCCGAGCGCCCTTTTGAAAGAGGGTATATCTGATTTGTCAAAATTTAATGAGTATTTATAAATATAAAGGTCACCTGACCCTGACCGCGGCACACTCAGATGTTCAGGCGGAGCCATGTAACAGATGATTTTAATCAGATTGGATTATCTTATGTGCTGTCAATTGGTATAGACATTAACGTACCTGATGACGTCGCTTGTAGCAGAATGGCGATGGTCAGGTCGACTACGGTTTCCATGGAGACCTTGGGTGGGGTTGCGATCTTGATACCCAGTCGATGACATTCTTCGGTGTCGATGTGCCCGAGATCCTCAGAAATTGTCCCGACGACTTTGAGATTGGGGCCTGAAATGTGGAAACAGTAGTACGTAATTTCTTGACATCAAAAACATGTAAATCGAGATTTATACAAGAACCATTAACAAAATTGTCCAAACACGAATCCCCTAAATCGAGCCTATGAAATTAGTTATAATCATTTGTGTGAAAGTAGTCCATTATGACCTAACATGTACTTATATTACACTGTACCAGTGTATGTAGATAGAACTAGGTATCGATCAATCATGTTTACCAGGGGTGTCTTGGTATAGAAACATCGGGTAACAAGAGGCCCAATGGGCCTGCATCGCTCACCTGTTATTAATCTAACACTTGTAATCTTAAGATTTCATAAGAACCTATTAAAAGATTTAAACATATGACGCCTCTGACCTTGATTGTCGAACAAGGACATTAGGTTGAAAGTGGATCAAGGTCATTCATTTGAACTAACATGGTAATCCTTCATCCCAGCATGCTACAGGCCCAAT
>NW_018408252.1:3656209-3756922 GCF_002113885.1 Mizuhopecten yessoensis | reverse complement strand
TTTTTAACATATTTGACCCCTGTGACCTTGAATATGGGTGAAGGTCATTCATTTGAACAAACTTTGTAGCACTTCATCTCAGCATGCTACTGGCTAAATATCATCACCCTGAGCATTTTGGTTATTCAGAAGAAGTTGTTTAAAGGTTTTTTAATACAATTGACCCCTGTGACCTTGAATATAATTGAAGGTCATTCATTTGAACAAACTTGGTAGCCCTTCACCCAAGCATGCTACTGGCCAAATATCATCTCCCTGGGCATTTTGGTTATTGAGAAGAAGATGTTTAAAGTTTTTGACATATTTGACCCCTGTGACCTTGAAAATAGGTGAAGGTCATTTATTTGAACAAACTTTGTAGCCCTTCATCCAAGTTTGCTTCTGGCCAAATATTGACACCCTAGGCCTTTCGGTTATTAAGAAGAAGTCGTTTAAAGTAAAATATTGACGCCGGACGACGGACTGACGGACGGACGGACGGACGGACGGACGGACGGACGGACGGACGGACGACGGACGGACGGACGACGGACGCCGCGCCACGGCATAAGCTCACTTGGCACTTCGTGCCAGGTGAGCTAAAAACCAGACATTACTTTTATCCCGAAATCGAGAGCGTGAGATCGTAAACGGATAGGTTAAAATATTCGCAATACATTTCCAATTTTCAGTAAACACATTATCTCGAAATAAGGCAAAAATGAATTCCCCGTGTATACAATAAATGTTTATGATTCTTTAATCCAGTTAAATCCGATCAAACACATGTGTCTGTCGTTCATTATACACTTTTCACCACGAGCGGTCAAGCAGCGGGTTGTTTTCATGTTACCATGTAGGGGTCAACTAAGGTCAGCATCGGAGTTTTTTTTTAAAGGACGTAAAAACCCGTCCTGTAGAATCATTTATTTGTGTGGGGTTAAAATTTCGTGGTTTTCATATACTAGCCTGTTTCAAAGGCATTATATTTCACTGATTTCTTATTTTCACCTACCTATATTATACCAAGTTTATTTTTTCGTGCGGATTTAATTTTGTGCATTTTTGTTATCCACGAAATAAACGAAATTTAATGTCCCACGAAAATTTATGATTTTACAGTACGTGCAAGAGGCCCAATGGGCCTACATCGCTCACCTGGTATTAATCTCACACTTGTAATCTTAAAAGTGGACTAAAATACAGCTACAGGCAGAATATCAGTGTTTGATTCATAAGAATCTATTTAAAGATTTAAACATGAAGCCTGTGTCCTAGAATGTCGAACAAGGACATTAGGTTGAAAGTGGGTCAAGGTCATTCATTTGAACAAACTTGGTAGCCCTTCATCCCAGTATGCTACAGGCCCAATATCAGTACCCTGGGCCTTTTGGTTATTGAGAAGAAGTCGTTTGAAGATTTTAAAACATCTGACCCCAGTGACCTTGATAGTGGGTCAAGGTCATTCATCCCTGCCTGCTACAGGCCCAATACCAGTACCCTGGGCCTTTTGATTATTAAGAAGAAGTGGTTTGAAGATTTAAAGACATTTGACCCCTGTGACCTTCAAAGTTGGTCACGGTCATTCATTTGAACAAACTTGGTAGCCCTTCATCACAACATGCTACTGGCCAAATAGCATCATCCTAGGTCTCTCAGTTATTCAGAAGATGTTGTTTGAAGACTTTTTAAGATAATTGACCCCAGTGACCTTGAAAATGGATGAAGGTCATTCATTTCAACAAACTTGGAAGCCCTTTATCACAGCATGCTACTGGCCAAATAGCAGTACCCTGGGCCTTTTGGTTATTGAAAAGAAGTTGTTTGAAGATTTTAAGACATTTGACCCATGTGACCTTGAAAATTGGTCAATGTCATTCATTTGAATGAACTTGGTAGCCCTTCATCCCAGCATGCTACAGGCTCAATATCAGTTCCCTGGGCCTTTTGGTTATTGAGAAGAAGTTGTTTGAAGATTTTAAAGACATTTGACCCCTGTGACTTTGAAAATTGGTCAAGGTCATTCAAACTTTGTAGCCCTACATCCCAGCATGCTACAGGCCTAATATCAGTACCCTGTGCCTTTTGGTTATTGAGAAGAAGTTGTTTGAAGATTTTAAGACATCTTACCAGTGACCTTCAAAGTTGGTCAAGGTCATTCATTTGAATGAACTTGGTGGCCCTTCATCCCAGCATGCTACAGGCTCAATATCAGTACCCTGGGCCTTTTGGTTATTGAGAAGAAGTTGTTTGAAGATTTTAAGACATCTGACCCCAGTGACCTTGAAAGTGGCTCAACGTTATTCATTTGAACAAACCTGGTAGCCCTTCATCCCAGCATGCTACAGGCAAATATCAGTACCCTGGGCATTTTGGTTATTGAGAAGAAGTGGTTTGAAGATTTTAAAGACATCTTACCCCAGTGACCTTGAAAGTGGGTCAACGTCATTCATTTGAACAAACTTGGTAGATCTTCATCCCAGCATGCTACAGGCCCAATATCAGTACCCTGGGCCTTTTGGTTATTGAGAAGAAGTTGTTTGAAGATTTTAAGACATCTTACCCCAGTGACCTTGAAAGTGGCTCAACGTAATTCATTTGAACAAACCTGGTAGCCCTTCATCCCAGCATGCTACAGGCAAATATCAGTACCCTGGGCATTTTGGTTATTGAGAAGAAGTTGTTTGAAGATTTTAAGACATCTTACCACAGTGACCTTCAAAGTTGGTCAAGGTCATTCATTTGAACAAACTTGGTAGATCTTCATCCCAGCATGCTACAGGCCCAATATTAATTCCCCTGGGCCTTTTGGTTATTGAGAAGAAGTTGTTTGAAGATTTTAAGACATCTTACCCCAGTGACATTCAAAGTTGGTCAAGGTCATTCATTTGAACAAACTTGGTAGCCTTCATCCCAGCATGCTACAGGCCCAATATTAATTCCCCTGGGCCATTTGGTTATTGAGAAGAAGTTGTTTGAAGAATTTAACACATCTTACCCCAGTGACCTTCAAAGTTGGTCAAGGTCATTCATTTGGAAAAACTTGGTAGATCTTCATCCCAGCATGCTACAGGCCCAATATCAGTACCCTGGGCTTTTTGGTTATTGAGAAGAAGTTGTTTGAAGAATTTAAGACATCTTACCCCAGTGACCTTCAAAGTTGGTCAAGGTCATTCATTTGAACAAACTTGGTAGCCTTCATCCCAGCATGCTACAGGCCCAATATTAATTCCCCTGGGCCTTTAGGTTATTGATAAGAAGTTGTTTGAAGATTTTAACATATTTGACCCCTGTGACCTTGAAAGTAAGTCAAGGTCATTTATTTGAACAAACTTGGTAACCCTTGATCTCAGCATGCTACTGGCCAAATATCATCATCCTAGGCCTTTTGGTTACTGAAAAGAAGTTGTTTAAAGTAAAAAGTTGACGCCGGACAGACGGACGACGGACGGACGAAGGACGCCGCACCATGGCATAAGATCACTTGCCTTTCGGGCAGGTGAGCTAATAAACTGTAACTCATAACATCATTATTAAAACTTGATGAATACAAATTAAACCAATTGAAATAGATTAATTTAATCCGCAAATACTTCTGTTCAATTTAAATGTGATTGTGGGTATTAACAAATGAAGAGTTGGCACTGGACATTTATTTAGTATATGTACAAAAGCATGTGGCAAAGCAACAGTTGTCATCGAAACACCTAAACATGTACACCGTTGTCATAGGTTTCAATCCAATCGTTGTTAACTTAACACCAAGGTACTCTAAACTTTCGTAATTATTTGCTAAGCATTTGATGCACAATAGAGCTAAGCCCAAACTCATCTATTACAGATAATACTTGCAGTCTTAATTTGGACAAGATAGCACAATTTGACCAGTTTTCTTCAAACAAAATCATAGACAATAGCGGTAACAAACAATATACATGTATGCAATTACAGTAACATGGACCGAAACGACACCAAAACAACAGGGAAGACAACATGAGCCATGGAAAACAATGTAGACGAAGTCACGAAATTCGAAGGGGAATGTGTTTCCTGTTATGATACATGTACCCGCCATGCAATATCTTTACGCGGAGTTGTCGTCCCTTACTATCATTGTTTGGAACGAAAACGTTAGGTAGAGATTACCCACCATAGTGTCACCCGTCCAGCCTAAAAATAAGTATTACAGTGACGTATATATAAATATATTTACATGCATTTAACTATGCAACCCAGAAACTACTTTATATACACAGAAAGTATACATAAACGTCCTTGTACCAGCACTTTAAATAACAAAACAAGTTTCAGGATGTTGACCGAGTTGTCCGATAGCCAAACCTAACTTAACAATGTAAGTGCCAACTTACATATACAACACTGCACCTAGTCCTGCAAGAATGCACTAGATACAGTGTAGGTAGGTTACAAGACCGTGTGTGTCTTTGTGTTTTTTCTTTTCTGGTGCGTACTCGAAAGTGATATGAAAAGTTTTAGATCAACACCTGAACACCTGATCGAAACTGGACCCCTCTGCCCCCCACACACACACTCCGAAAGAAAATCACCACCACCGATTGAATTGCATATAACTGAATAAATAAATAAACTGTGTGTCGTTTTGTAAATCAATTCTATTTTTGCCATGTGTTATAACAAACCTCCCACACGTCTAGTAAAGTCTCAAAATACGCTCGGTCTTATAATTATCAACAGGTCCGTGTGAATTGGTGATGACGTCATCAATATCAGATCACAAAGGAGAGATGCCCTCGGATGGCCGAGCAGAAATTATTCACTAATTATATGATACGTGTTTGGCGTCACTGTCCTCTACACACTACACCCGGGCGAGCATTATCCTTTGCAGGTTCGGGGGTGGTTGTGGATCATGTGGCGACCAATGTGTTGCTACCTTATATCCGTATATTGACGGTTCAAACTGGGTTTTCTTTTCTTAACTTTTTCCTTGTGATTACTGACGAGACATATACGTATGAGCGACTTAAGAGGGCAGCGGGTGGGGCTTACGTAATCCATATACCGAAATGGATTCGTACACGTGTCTCCCATTACAAAACCTGACTCTCTGTACCGGTTTTTGTTTTCTATTTTCAGTGGCGTGACTGTCTCTCTCGGTAAATGGTTAGCCTGTTGTCAGACTAATAGGACTTGGTTGGTTGTCCTGTTACTGTGTCAAGGTTTTGCCTTTTCATTGTTGTTTGTCGTCAACCTAACAAGGCTTGAACAACACTTATCTCCAGCATGCGACTGAGGTCCGATTCTTTCAAGGCTGGTCGGCTTAACTTTTCGTTAATCTATAGTTTAACTCAAAATGAATAGTTCATGCAAATACACCTATTTAAGCAAGAACATGTCACCAAATTATCTCTCTGTCTACTTCTATCAATTAGTTATCATATTTCGAGAAGGAAACTAAAAGCAGAGCAAGTGTTCCTGGTCCGGCCTCGTTACTGACGATTCGCTTCAATTACTTTGCCAAGTTTGACGTATGTTGTTTGTACTGAATTTCAATTTTAATTTGAACTTTGACGTCATTTTGAACATCCTGATTCAAGTGTCTGTTAATCTAAACATTACCAGGTACAGTCAGGATTGGGGCTTCCGGGAATTGGTATTGTCAGTGTCCTGTTCGTAATAAATCTGTACGTGGTGCACTATAAACAGGTAACCGCAGTCCGGTAACCTATATCCGGATTTCATAGTCTAGGCAAAACATTTCTTGATCATTAGAACCTGGGAGTTTTTTTCCGAGAAATTGACAACACGACAACACGTATTTCGCGGGAATGAGGTGGCCTTTTTTAAAAAAAAATTGTTTGTATGACTTCCTGCAATAATAAAATGTATCATGTTGAAAAATAGAATATAATTTAAAGAAAGGATATGTTCTCCATTTTGACCGCATATTTAATCGAAAATCAAAGGGTATATAATTTAGTTTACAAAATAGGGACAAAGTCGTTAAACATTTCAATGTTTTATTATTATTATTTTTGTGCCATGGTTAACGTAGTCTGCCATTATTGAAATCACAGTAAAGTACGACGTAGCCCATCCATACTCCAGGGTTTACGCTCACTTACGCTCTCTGCACAGAGCATAAGCGACACAATCGGGAACCGTCGGCACTTTCCGTAAACGAGAAAATACTCGTTTACGGAAAGGGCCGACGATTCACGATTGGTTGTTCGCATGGTAACAGCTAAGGTCAGGGTAATCGGTTCAAAATGTTTGATCAAATTCGCCGAGGTGTTCTGCACTTTAATGTACACAGTTACACAGGGACCTGATTATTTATTATCAAAGCATCAACATATTTCGTATTTCCATTATATCTGACAATTGTATGGTATTTGTTTTAATTATTTTTATCACATTATGCACCGTGTTATCCAGTGAATATACCCATGTTATATTTTTTTGCGTATTAACCCATGCAATATGACCCACCAGCCCTGTGATTGGTTGTAAGTTTCAATTGTTTCAATTGTGACGTCACGCTAGGACAAGTACATGACGTCACAGACTTACGCACTAGAGCCAAAATGGCGGCTTTTACATTTCAAAGTTGCATAAAAATTGTCGTTTTACACAAATAAATGCCACAAATCTTGATTATGTGATAAAAAGGATCTAACACTCGTTTTCATTTTATATTTAATTCATGAAACTCGTCACGAATTTTTGGTTTTAGCTCGCCAGAAGCTCGCTAAATATTCTTAAGACTCGTTTCATAAATCTCATATGAAATGGAAACTCATGAAGATCCTATATGTATATGAACATCTATAACACAGATCGACACCTGAAATCAATGACGTAATTGAAAGTTGTGTTTTCTGTTTGGTGTTGATTCGTGTCTTTGTTATCGTGTCCCTGTGCTCTAGTTCAACGACCCAAATACCGCGCCCTTACGACCCGAGTTCTGGTCTTATTCAATTATGATGCTATGTACCTCCTAGGCTGTCACCCGTTACACGATCCACAGTTCAATCATAACAATAGTTTGACTTGGTCGTATGATATTTACATACCAAGCGCGTTTACAGAGGAATTATAATTATACAAAATGCTAAAAGCTGTCGTATATACATGCGAAAACATGTGATAAATATTTCTTATTTTGACAACGAATGAATCAGAATTAGGTAAACCTCATAAATTATTCGCTAATAACACGCGTTCATAGCCCCATATCTGATAACCGCTCAAATGTATCATAGCCAAAAGGAATCCAAGCGAAGAGGTATTCGAATTCAAACAAATTATCCTAATCCGTGGAAAAACCTGACCGATGATAGTACATGTATACATGTATTAGTAATATTCAGGTTTTAGGCATGTAACATGGGTGTATATCGGGGTTTCATATTTCCCACAGCGGAGGGCAAATTTATCAAACAACTCACCCTGCAAACCCTTTTAAGTAAAAGAATACAGAAAATAAGAAATGCTCATGTGTTATTGTGTGCGATTCAACCTTGAAAGTACATTTGTTGTTTTTATATTTTTAGATGACTTCAAAAGTCGGTAATCATCGGTATTTTTCGGAGAAAATAGCTTTCAGTCCGCTAAATTTAACTCGAATATTAACATTTATATCACAAGGTATACCGAGCTCAAACCGCAACAGAAAATAACAACTAAGAATCAATTGTTATTTTTCGGTTTTTCTTTTAAGTTGCTCTTGCAAAATTAGAATGCATGCCCTCTAGCTAGCACACGTACACACATAAACATTTCCAGGGTGGCGCTTTTTCATATTATCTGACAAGAACCGCAATTTAGAAAAACATGGTTTTCAATGTTATCAACCAATGAAATCTAACAGACACTCGTTTAGATACTTCAAAGTATATACGCTCAAAAACGCTAACACATATATATTGATACTTTGCAAGTCACATTAATTCTCGTTTACGTATGCTTAAAGTCACGTACGTCAGTCTCCTTGAAATGACCTTTCCTGGTTCGCCTTAGCTGTATTTTAACACGTCCATCTGAAACTACACTAATCGATATACACAGTTTGTTGTGCACTGTGTGCGTTTACTCGCCAGAATACTGCCTAGGTAGGTGGTGTTGAATTATTTAAACATGTGCACCGCGTAGCAAACCAAGCACATTGGAAGCTGCTGTCCTTTGGGGTTTTCTATAGTCTCTGATAAATGTATGTTTGATTGTAGGCGAAATAATATAAGATCAGTATAACAACTTTAAGGTACCGATATGTCACAGCAGCTAACAACGACAGATATTGCATAAATGTGAAAAATATTTAAACAAATACAAAATTTCACATATATGCAGCAATACAATAATGTATAATTGTGTAATTATTTATTTATTATTCATATTTTTACCATATCTATCGTTTCCAGCCTCTGTATAGCGTGCATGTGGATAGTGCTGAGCGATAATTGATCATGAGAGTCCTAGGAGTTACTTAAATTTTCCCGAGTAGTCTCCCTTCACCTTGATCAGGAATTCATATTCTCGTGATCAATGCAAGCTTTCTTATAACTCACTTAATAAAATCATGTCAAACGATCAAAAAGTAATATGTTAACATTGAAAATAGTATTCGACTTTAAGTCTCTTCAGAAATTTTCCAAATCACTGACAAAATATTGTGTTTAATCTATAACAGGAACAAGAAATACGGTATGAGCACAAAATCCATGCTTGAGTATGAAAACGGTTTCGTGAATACGGGCCACGACCTAGTCGCCGGAATATTCACCCGGTCGAAAAGAATGACCTGATGTTTGGCAATTTTCCAGACGTATATCATTCGTTATGACATTTACGCCGCGTGATGAAAACGTGGTGTGTGCTGATCGGCTAGCGCGGACCAGGCGTGGAGTTGCATCAGCAAATCTAACAAGGGACGTCACGAAAAGTATGATGCAACGGCACCGAGTGCTTTAGAGAGGGCTGTTTTCACTGAGTGCAAAGATATTTACCAACAAAAGGCAGGTGTTGTTTTATGAAACAATGGCAAGTCAATTACATACTGTTTCATTAAACCTGCATGTGAATACCCGATGTTTACCTGTGTTTCATACAGCATATTATCTCCGATTACTTTTGCTATGTTAGGTCCAAATCAACCATTAATCGTTCATTTTTACCGTTTTCAGTTGAAGCATTCATATAAGCAGTCAGAGATACACGCTATAGAGAGCGGTTAGTCATAAAAACAGAATTAACAATTTAACAAATGAAGATTTGCTGGAAATTATTATTTTAATGTTAAACAAAATTCTTTCGATTTAATATCCAGTGTGTTACGATAATATCAGTCAGGGGATAAGGATTACCTTTTTGAAATTGCAGTGTTTTTCAGGATCAGCCAACTGAAAAGTGCGTCTCTTTCATGGATTCACACATCAAGGAATATAATCTTAGATGTTTGGGCGTAATACTTTATACTTTATTCTGTTTCGAGCACATCATTCCAGCTCGCTGGCAATGTAATTCAAAACTAAGGTGGCCTCGGGTGGCAAAGCGTCGGTGTAAACATTTTAGAATTGACGTCACATGTACAATTCTGGTTTCACTGTTTAAATAACAGACGTTCCAATTTTTGTCCTAGATTTGAAATAAATAGACGGGTGTTTTGAGATATCAGGACAACGTCTATTATACACTAAAGTATACTAAGTACTAGAAGGAGTAGTACATTTTTGTACTTAGTATAATAGGGATAAGTCGCTTGGTACAAAAGCTCATTGTACGCGCCACGGTCGCTGATCACGTACTAAAGTTGCGTCATCTTATAGGTTTCACCAATGACGTCATCCGAATGATGCAATGTCATTAGAAACCGATATAGATCAGGCCCCTGCGGCAAAATGTCAGACAAGGAAAAAAGTAAAGATCAAATAAGGGATACTTATATATATACATATTAAATATGTACATTAATCACCCTTAGACCATACCAAAAGCAAAATGTGGTGAAATATAGATTATGAGTTTTCGCGATTTGATCTACTTTTGTTCGGCTATCATCTCGCCCCGGCCCTGTTCTTGACTTTTGGAGTAAATTTTGAGTTCATATTTTGTCCTCAGTACATATGCTAATGTTGAACTTGTAAAAAATATTACAGAATTTTATTGACGCAATGTGATATTGACAACTGTAATCGAAAAATGAAAAGAAAAGAAACTTAAGCGATGTCCAAATTAATTGAATCGTTTAAGAAACACCAACGTATCTAGGAAAGTAAACAGACGTCTACTGGTGAAATATAAAACTACGTAAACTGTATGTACTCTTCAGTCGGTGAAAGGTAGATCTTTACCGCCCGCTGAGGGATGAAATAAATTGTTCAAACATACCGTGCTTGCCGTAATGATTTCGTCGGTAACGTGCTGGCCGTAATGATTTCGTCGGTAACGACTTTTAAAGCATTTTCAAAACGTCTTTAAACCGATGGTGTAAATTTATTTATCCATGTGATGTATGCCTAGGCATATATGATATATCAGTGTTAAAAAATCTGTAAAAAAAACACTTCGGTGTTTTTAATTAAAATGTAAATAAAACTTAATAACTCCACTTAAAACGCTGAAATGTTTAGTAAACATGATAAGGTTTCAATGACTACACACTACATTAAACTACGTAATGATTTGCAAATACACTGATCATGTGATTGATGTGTTTCTGGTTTATTCTTTGAAAAAAATGTTCACATTATTTAACGTAGTAACATTTTATCAGTATACACGACAGAAGTGCTTAATTTAACCCATTACCTTATACATTTTAATGAATAAATATATTTAAACAGTGGTAAATATCGGACGCGTGTTTTCGATAGAAATTTGCATGTTATCTCAAAACACGGATTCTAAATTTGAATCCGTTACGTTTCAAAACACTGTACACATACAAACAGTGGGAATGAGTCGGATGAAACAATTAAAACTGTATTGTGGTAAAATATTTTAGCGGTTTCTGAGGAATGAATGCAGTTAAAACAGTGAGGTCAAGTCATTTGAAGAATGCATGTATTTGTACATGTTAGGGGGAAGAATATCTTCGAAATTCCATGGGTACGTTCTCTCACGTTATCTGCGCGGGAGTGAGTGTAACCATTTGAATTTGAGGATGGGAAAATAACAGACCTGCAGTATTCCACTGCGTGATTGTATAAATTATTTCGATGACGGCTATCATATTATATGCAAGACCGAGTCTGTTTAAGTTTATCAGATGTTACATGTTCGTGTGGTGCTTTTGAATATATATATAAAAAAAAGTTAATATCATAAAAGAAACAAAATCAATCCATTGTAGACATCTATATATAGCCATCAGTTTCACTGTCTATGTCACAATAGCTAAACTAATTAAATGTCCGGCAATTTTAACAAAATAGGATATTTATTGATATTCCTTATTTTCATAGTTATTGATTAACATATTTTAATCATATATATATCCCTTTGAAACATTACCTTCTTGCATCTATGTGCTTGTGTCTACCTGTGGTCGCGAACACTGCATTTTTTTTTTTTTAACTTTTACTTCGTAGATCCAGCTAAGTATCCTTATTGTGTTGACTTCAACTTAAAATATATAAAGAGGGGATAAGGAACAATCGTATCTCCTTTGACCGACTCTATAAGCTAACACTTACATGTACCACACTTCCCGGTTCAACCATCGCTAAAGAAGACGTTAGTCAATGTTAGACAGACGGATTTATAAAGGTGCGGAGTGAAGTAATATTAGCAAATATCATCCAAACTATTATATAGATAGAGTAAATCAGAAGATGTCGAAATAAATACACCAGAAACTGATTGAGCAAACCTTCTAACTATATGCGTTAAAGCCCTATATAGTCAAAAAATTACAACCACTAAGTGACGCTATATATATAGACAAGAATTCCGTCTTTGCGTATTGCAGAGTTATCTTCTCTTGGGAGCAGGTATTGATTGTTACGTCATTGGTTTGTGTGAGAAAATTACGTCGTTTTCTCAAAAAATGATGACGTTACTCTCACAAACCAATGACGGAACAATCAATACCTGCTCACAAGATACGATTAAGTATCTATATCGTCGTAATATATATATATAGGTCTACCATGAGACTTATTTTCATTTAAAAGAAAAATAATACAATGTCTAGGACACGGACATATATTATGTACGTTACTTTGTCAATCTTCAATGAATGCATATATGTATTGTTCTGTTTGTGAATCTTCGATTCGGGGGAAATAAAGAGAAAAATAATAATTCAAGACTCTCTTTTATTTCAATTTGTCCCCTACTTTAATTTTTAGTTATTTTCAAATTCCAACCATGAAAAATACATCTATTTATTTATATACATCTACATAAATAGTTGTTTAGTCGGTCGTTAGATCTTATTTTTTCTATATTTACTTACTTCACAAGGACATATAAATATATATAGATAAACCTAAATACCTGTGTCAAATCAGTATATTTGAACTTTACAAACTTAGACGCTTGTGCACGTAATGTGAATGCTAACGACATTCCAATAGGGCTGCCATACCAAACTGCATATCAAATTCAATAACCTGTCACAAAATAAAAATCCTCCAATATTTTTCAATCATAATTGAGGTAAATTTCAGAAAAAAACATTCAACAACTGATGAAAAACTCACTTTATATATGTACATTTCCAAACTAAATAAAAGTCACAATTCAGAAAAAACACATTTAAACTTGTAAATATCATAGGGTTGGATGTCCATGGAGATGCATTTGTCGAGAAAATTGTAAGAAAATGTGTCAAATCTCCAGAATAATGGCATATATTTCCCCTGAATAAATCACAACTGAGCACAAAGCGAACAAGGCTGACTTAGGTAGGAAAAAAGCATGCAAAGCAGGTGAGATTTAACACCATTCACTACAGGTTCTCACTCAGGTAATATGGCTTGACTTGTATCAAAAGGCTTGTTAGCTTGATGGATTATTGTAAAATATCCAATCAAAATACATGTCATCATTCTCGAGATTTTAAGCATTTTCTCACATTTCTCTCGACAAATGCATATCCATGGACATCCAACCTTATGATATTTACAATTTTTTTTTTCTTAATTGTGACTTTCATTTAGCTTGGAAAATGAACATATAAAACTTGAGTTTGTCATCAGTTATTGAATGGGTTTTTTCTGAAATTTAGTGTGCATGTACCTCAATTACGTTTGAGAAATATTGGAGGAGGATTCTTTTGTGACAGGGATTGTTTAATGCCTAATTACGAAACGCATTATTAAATTTGATATACAGTTTGGTGTGGCAGCCATATTGATTTTTAATAATAATTCTTAACTTTATTCAAATTAGATTATCTATATAATTCCTTTCTATATAAGGGAGGTTGACTTTTAAATATAATATATTGATAATGATTTGCCTGTTGAAGCTTATAAGTAGGTAAGCCATGCATGTCGAATGATGATTAAATGTCAAATATGATATATCCAGTACAGGTAGGGCTGACGATTTCTCTTAATTCTCTGCATGAGACTATTCACGACCAACATATGAATGACCATACGTAACTATGTCGAGTTACAGATTTTTTTTCTGGAAAACAGCTTTCGACCTAGATTCTACTAAATATACTGTAGGCCTACCAGGTGTAATAGACCGCATTTTCGCTGTGACTTCCTCTACCACTGATCTGTAATTACATACCACAGTGAACAACTCGTGATATAAACATAAATGATCATAAATAGTTTATAAAAACTGATCTTACCTGCCGATTCAAGTAACTCTCGGTCGATTTTATCCTCGGCTGTACACCAAATTGCATCAACACCCTTCACCATGCTGACAAGTTCACCTCTGGGTACAGCCTGATTTCCATCCCAAATCGCTACATTGCAGGCTTTGAGTAAAGTATCAATCCCTTTCTGTGGGATATGATATGTGATGTATACTTTTGGCCGTGGTTTCATCCTCAGAACTTAAGATCCTCTCACGTTTAAAACATAAACACAGTCTATGTGTACACCCGTCCCGGAGTTTGTTTTGTTCGACGCTTATAAATAGGCCGTCCTTGACATATGACGTGATGAGTCTCGTTTTCGGCGGGGCACCGAGAGGGGCGCGCCAGTAGATCTACCAATCAGATGCTGGTATCTGCACACACCCACCTCCGACAGTAAACAAGTATTGTAGCTTACACACATCTCGATGTGGGTCGACACTAGCTGAAAACCGGACATCTTTTTTGCTAGGTCACGATTTTGCATGGTTCATGATTTCAAATTTAGACTAAAGTCAACCCACGCATTTACGTACATTTTGCAATGTCATCAGAACGTCAATTGATTTAATGCACAATATTCCATAAAGTACAAATTGTTGTTTACGGTTGAAAAGATAGAGGAATACATTACGTAGCTGCAAGCTGTCAAATCCGAATTCAGGGAGGGGGAGAGTCTGTTCTTAATCATTTGTTTGTTTGACTACGAGATGAAGAAAGGTATAAGATTGAAAGGAAGATTAGTAGAAGCAGTACGTGTTTTAAGTATAAATGGGAGGGGAGTATTCTGACCTGTTTTTTTCTGAATAGGAAGTAGGTCAAATGTCGATGACCTGCATGACATATGTGAATTGTATTTATAAAACTATTTCTATTTTACCTTTAGTCTTTATTTCTTAAACAATTATTTTAATATAAGATTTATGTTATATTTACATCGTATATATATTTAAAAGATAATGCACATCCCCAATTTGACTATTTAAACCTATATATATAGATACGACCTTGATGTTATCATATACAAAATATTCACATGCTGAAAAGAGGGGCACGCAACAGTTTTATTTTATTTTAGTCAAATAATTAATGTTTTGTCATCAAAATTAATAATAAATGTTTGCGTACTCTGATGTATTAAAAGTTGCAGCAAATGACATCTGTCAACCGCGCCCGCGCCTGTCCGTCAGTAGTATTATATATAATATATAATTTTACAAATATTTATCAAAACTCTCTATGCAAAGTATTTATTAACAATACTAACATATTGCCGGTTAAAGAACCTTTATATACAACGAGCCGTTTATTTGTAGATTTTTAATGGTTGACATTTCCTCACGTGCTAAGCCATGGTTTTCATTGACATAGATCATGCTTGCCTGGGTGTTCCGTCGGAATGTTTTTATTGACGTATCAAGTTTGTCCGGGTACTTAACGGTTCCAGTGACTGCATGGGTAAGTAAATATAGTAGAAACTGACAGTGCTTATATCACTTAATTACATATGGACAATGACCCGTAACAGCGCCATGGAAACGTGTATGAATATATTAATGCTTAATAAAGCTGTAACGTCAGAACAGAACTTATTTTGAACATGTTAACAAAAATAGGATTGAACAAAATAAATGATTTTGAAGCCATATGCCGCGTTAACTTTTTCCAGTGATTAACCGATCTGTTTTATATTGATTAATTTTTGGATCGATATCGTAATATTAGCCCCCAACAACATAAGTGACAACTCTTCGATTGTTAATTAATTTTGTACTGATACAACCTCTTGACCGAGGTATAACAGCTCTTAAAAATTATTTAGAATCGTTATTACAGAATTAAACAGACACATCCAAGTCCGTGTACGAACCAGCCGATATGAAAAATATAAAGTACAAGTTGTTTATTTTTCCAATTAAAAATGTAATATTAACGGTGCGCAAAATCCGATATATATAAATGAGGTTGGGCTTCAATGATCCGTAACCTTAATCCTTAAAATTTCGTCTTCAGCAAAAGTGGTAGTATAAATCTATATTTATATATATACGGTCGTATAACGGCGACAATGTTATATATGTCTCCTAAAACACAGTTTGGATATTGAGACATCCGGCTTTGTAGTAGCTCGATGGTTGGACAACCGGATTAGTGACGACTGCATAGTGTGACAACCAGATTAGTGATAGTTGGATAGTGTGACAACCAGATAAGTGGTGGTTCGGTAGTGGGACGACCGGATTAGTGGTGGTTGGATATAGTGGGACAACTAAATTAGTGATGGCTGGATAAAGTGAGACAACCAGATTAATGTTAGCTGGATATAGTTGGACAACCAGATGAGGGGTGCCTGGATAGTGGGACAATCAGATTAGTTGTAGCTGGATATAGTGGGACAGCCAGATTAGTGGTGACTGGAAAGTGGGACAACCAGATTAGTGGTAGCTGGATAGTGTGACAATCAGATTAGTAGTGGCCGGATAGAGGGACAACCAGATTAGTGGTAGCTGGATAGTGTGACAATCAGATTAGTAGTGGCCGGATAGAGGGACAACCAGATAAGTGGTAGCTCGATATTGAGACAACCAGATTAGTTGTAGCTGGATATAATGGGACAGCCAGATTAGTGGTGACTGGAAAGTGGGACAACCAGATTAGTGGTGGTTGGATAGAGAATCAAACAGTTTAGTGGGGCAACCGAGTTGGTGTTAGCTGAATGAAAGAGGTTCGATCTAATTGTACAAAGTGTATGTCTGTGTACTGTAAAGCGTTTTAGAGTGGCTTATGTTAGCTAGATAGGGCGCTATATCAAATGTTGTATATTATTATTTTTATATCTAATCACAGTGGGAATTTATGTACATGTAGTTTTAATTTCAAGCTATAAGTCAAACGAATGTTGTATACAGCAGTCCTTCAACTTTGTATACTGAAAAATAGTTCACAAGATTTAAGGATATTTCTCGTAGCCATAAAATGTTGAAAGGAATTTTTTCCGGTGATTTACATTTAACTTTCTGCTTTAATATGCATCCTCGTAATCCCATTAGATGCGCTCAAAAGCAAATAATATTTGTCATTTTAAAAGAATGCAATATATAATATTTTTCCATTAACTTATGAACATTATTTTTGGCTTAAATATCATTTAAACCAGTTTCCCTGATAGTGAACATAGTGATGCTTACCTTCGACAATAAATTATGAAATTACATTTGCTTACGCATTTATATTGCATTTATATGCCTTGGTTTGTATAGTTCACATTCAAAATGGTGGTGTTGTTGATTTTTCATATTGCTGTATTTTATCGAAATTCTACTTGCCTAGCCCCCTGTGGCACCTCCGTCACACTAAACGCCCTCTCATAAACAGTTATTTGATATACAAATAATTCTCTCCTCTTGTTTCAACAGCACAACATGACAAACGATTTTTTTCTAACAAACTAATATTTATTTTGCAAACAATAAAAATCAGATTCAATTGCCATTAATGTTAAATTTGTTTCGAGAAACTTTGCACATTTATGATTAAAAGTATACAACACGCAGTAATTAAAGTATTAAGTTAATGACAAAAATTAACGACCTCTGTTCAAATACATATCAATTCAAAATAAGTAGATGAAGAAGTTATACGAAGCTACATATATGTACTACATTTGGTATATAACACTTTTCAATCGATCTGCTTTTCACGTTTTATGTAAGTATTATTGCATGGAGATTGCTTATCGCATAGAAATCACAGGGGCCTGTTTTTTAGTACGTTATTTTTTTTTTAAATACCCCTACGATTTATTATACCAGGTAGTGTGCAATTCTTGTGTATATTTTCTTCCTTAATCCAAAGCGATACAGGCCCCCGTATGAAATAGGAGTTTTATTATATACTATTCATAGTTAATCTTTCAGGCGAATCTTGTGACGTAATCACACTAATTGGTATTTCATTTGGTCCAGGAAGTTCATGTACACACAAAACAAATCTATAAATAGACACGAAACGACGAGATGACAAACGAGTTGGCAATAAGAGCTAATGAATACAATACAGATCCAATACGCACGGGACCAACCGCCATTCACATTCATATAGCTTGTGGCTGGGTATAGGAACCCAGTATCGTTGCCAAAAACTGTAACTGCGCACTGTGAAGACTATAACTTTAAAAAACATTCCTGGAAAAAAACATGTATCGCTGGACTTTTATGAAAAAAATAAAATAGCAATGCTCTGAGCATAAAGTACAATGATAATCAGATCAGGATTCGAACCCTTGAACCCGATCAACGGCATTATTTCGGCAAAGTCGAGCCACGGTTATATATTCTAGATCTAGAGGTTAATTTATGTACATGAATAAAACTTTACAGTGGGATTTTTTTTAATTTGGTTTTTATCACAGGGGGCAGACCCAAAACTATGGACAAACATATTATCACTGTAGAAGTACATCGAACTATTATCATAGTGTATAGCAACTGAGTATACATAAGATTATTAATTATGGCGTAGCTACTTTTTCGGCATATTATTGTAAACTAGGACTTTACACCTATGGGTTCATACGCTTCACATGTCATTTTGTGAGACATGCATCCTTAATTAATACACATACTATCACAGGGGACAGACACAAAGCTATCAACAAAAATGCAGTGATAAGTCTACATGCGACTCCTCGTCCTGTACCCATAGAATTTTAATTTGACCCATAGAAATTCTGAAATACTGAAAATTTACATTAGGTTCATACGCCTCACAGGTTTATTGTTCTGATGAAGGTGGCAGAGTACAACATATTTAACTATTCATCGAACGTCTTAACATAAACACGTCACTGCTTATGCTAAATGGACCTGTATATACGACCAAAACGCACTTACAAATCATACATGCGGAACACCTCGACCCGAGTACACTACCTTTCATGAAAGACTTGGATGTATATTAAACAAACAATTTAACAGTGTCTCTCAACAGGGTAGCTTTCGGCGACCTCATTGTTTGTCTTCGTCAGCCCTTACTGAAATCAGATTAATCTGGTGACTCGGTCGATCTAATCGGCCCAGGTGCTCCGAATGACAATACATAGTTTACATAGTTTTCGATTAAAGGTGCATGGTACCTATGTAGATTACATCATTTACTTGTATTGAAGTTATCTCCCTTCAAAACACGTATTTAATATTGTCTACACTTGACGAGTGTCAATGCATTGTATGCGAACAATTTCAAATGAACAAAGTTCAAGATACTATTGGTAAAAGATAAGGAAAATTGAAGTAGTTTGGAACTCTTTTGAAAAAAATCCATGCTAGTACTGTAGAGTAGTATACCCCTTTAAGCTAAATTGAAGTTTAAGTTTCTATATTAAATACATATGAGAAATTCAGGTTTTAAGAAGCTCAAAACATTAGAGATGATGAGGATAGCTTAATATAAGTACAATAGTAGCATAATAGCATCGAAACATTTTTTGTTATATCTAGGCGTAAAAAACATTGAGAATTTCATAAAGAGTTATTCAAAATAATAAGAACAATAATCAGTAAGTTGGACCCTCTATATGGAGAATACATATCATTTTGGCCCCTTTTAGATAAAATCACTATAAACAGTAACTCGGGGCCCTATTAGTGAATGAAATTCCTTTCCTTTCAGTGATTGAAACAATTTATTAACATAATAGAGAAATATCTTCGGATATTGTTTTACACCCTCTATTATATAGATTATTGTTTAAATCACTGCAAACACTAATTTCAGCAAATTCTAAATCAGGACTTACGTTTCTTTTACCATATATATTACATATTCATCTCCATCCAATATCCATCTCTCACTGTCAGACACTATTCAGACGTTTAGCACAGACAAATCTAAAGGACGTGTACAAAGTTGATGTTTACAAAATTTCAGGACAAATGGCCAGATAAATCTGGAAAACACTAAGGAGAGATCACATTGGTCTTGAGTAGATTATCTTTCCCTTATGATAAAATGAAAACACCACGGACTTGAGCAAGCCTGGGATAGTCTTGCCCAAGTCCGGTTATTAATTTTTCCCTTAATTTTGTTTTAGGATTTAAGCCCCTGTGGCCATGGGAATAGTGTTATACAATTAATATGCATTTTTTTTTTAATTTAGGACTATTATATTAATCTGCCCAAGAGTTCTTGAAAACGTTATATCCATTTTTTTCGTCAAAATTCATATTTTTTCTGTTGAATTGATACCATTTTATACCTTTCGAATGTCTGTGCTACAATACAGATACACAACACTTTAACAGGGATAATCAACTTTATAATAAGCTTAACTCTTTAATAATCTCAACAATCGTAAACACGTCAAAAATATAAGTGTGTCACTATATTACATATAGTACTACACATATAGCTATACCATCAACTATCACATGATCATACCATATAAGGACAAACCGGATATGTGTGACTGCGTCTTGGACACACCTAAAATAAACACGATACAGTGAAGCTCTTACGTGGAATTTTAAGTTAATAAATATAACATACATGGGGAAAAAATCAATCTTTTACATAGAGTAAGGATTGTACCTTCATACATAGATATTCACAGTTATTTCGTACCTGTGAAATATATAAAACATATAAAGAATCAGGCTTAATACTGTACTTAGAGTGGGCTTATTTCCGTTAAAATCTATTGCAAGATCAAATCATGGACAGGTAGGGTAACCTACCTAAAATAGACAAGACAAGTGTTAATCATGTAAAATAATATACTCAGTGGATTATTTCTATAAGCAACATTTATAATATAATGCTAAAAACATCTTAGAATAAAATCAAAATATACACAAAAGTGTATATCCCAGTTTGTAAAAGAACAAATTTGGTACATAATACGACTTAGATGAGACAATACATATATCAGATAATAAAATAATTTTAAAAAACGGGCTAAAAATTGAGTTCTATCCCTTTTCAGGAGTTAACGATCATATAAGAGTTATATAAGAGTTATCTTCCCTATCACAAGACTTACCTCCCCTGTCAAAAGTAATACACTATTTGTACACAATTGAACTCTTTTTTTTTGCCATAATCTTTTCTATTTCATAGTTTATCTTCTTCTGTTGTCAATTAATTGTGCACAAGTCGATTTATCATCTCATAACATCACCGTGACTGACAAATATTCCTTAAATAAACAGAAATACGTTTGGCCTGCGTGCTTTCCCCCTCAAACGAAAACTACATCATCGTCATATAAACTGTAAAGACTATAATTACCGATTTAAATCGAAACAGTTAAATGTCTCAACGTATCGTTAACTCCTGAAAAGGGATATAAGTAATTTGATAAGAACCATCTATATGTGTGGTCAGTGAGAGATATTATACACCTTTAACAAGTTATGCTTACATGTGAGAATAACCTATACGTTACCAAACTATCTGCAATAGACGTATGTACAGTTTTATAGACAATAACAAACAAAAATAGTAAGAGGACCAAAATACAATGCATTACCCTATAAGACGTTGATATACAACATTATGTATTTGTCCATTTCAGTGTGTATTATTATTAAATATGTTTATTATATATAATTCATTGATTCTTTGTTGAGATTTCAAGAAAAAAACAAAAATGAGAAATAAAATGTACGATTCTTTGATTAACAGTATTGGTCATCATGATGAACTATAGGGCGCTTATTGTCAGTTGTATGGTAGCCTAGCGTCATCCTTAGTATACAAACCGGATGTCCCAGATGTATCCAAATTCACATGTAATTGGTCACAGATAACACTATAAATGACTTACTCTTTATCGAATTCAAAATTAAATAGACATCTATTAATTGAAAAGATAATACAGTGATAAAAAACATGAATACAAAGCTTCAAAGGAGTGGTGCCAATTTTCTGCATTAGTGTATCTATAACTCTACATGTCTTGGGGTTATTTTATTATAATATGACATGAAATTATAGTCAGCTCGGAAACCATTCCGAGATATGAGGGGGTAAAGTGGGGACCATCACACAATTTTATAAAAAAAACCTGCATGTAATATTTGGAAGTTTCTTATTAATGTATATTGTATATAAAAAACTAAAAATGGAAATAATAAAAATGTCAGAAAAAGTAGCACATAGTCCATAATTAGGTCACTATGACTTTGTTATATTTAACACACATATGGAGATATTAGCCAGGTGCCATAGGACTAATTGTTAGCGCCTGATAAGGAAGTACCTGCGAATTCCACAAAATTGTATTGATTAATGTATATGCTACTTGTATTGATTATAAAAAATTTAAATCCATGTACTGTAAAGCACTTTAGAGTGGCTTATTCTAGCTAGATAGGGCGTTGTAACGAGTGTTGTATATTTCTATTTTTAATGGATCAATTTCTTAAATATTGCTGTAATTGTATTTAACCATGTGAATGTTTGTTGAACATAAGTGACATTTTGTGACATATATACGCGTGTTAGAATAAAATACAAAAAAATATGAATATCAAAGATACAAAAATAGCATACTGAATTAAATGGCACTCAAAATCTTTCATTAACGTTTTAAAAACCATTGTCTATGTCATTGAAAATTAAAATTGTTAACGAACGTTGACCTTGACTTTAATAACTGTTAGTTTTATGAGATTCTTAACGTTTCAATACCATCTGCTAATCATGTGAGTATTTCAAAGCAAAATATCAATAACATATTTCCAACATTGTTCTTAATATAAAACACCAAACAAATTATTCATGTGCCCTTTGACCTATGCTATTCTGTAAGTACCAAGTACAACTTTGGTCCGAACCTTTATTTTACAAGACCGTAAGGGACCTCGCCATTCATAACTGAAAGGATATTTTTGGCTGCTATCTCGGCCATGTGGTTTCTAGAATCCCACGTGTTACTTCCCATGTGTGGAAGTATGATGCAGTTCGTCAAACCGACCAATGGATGGTCATGTGGTAGAGGTTCCGGTTCGGTGACGTCCAATCCAGCCGCATAAATTTCACCGGAAGTGAGTGCGTCATAGAGATCATCATGCTGGACCACGCCCCCTCTACCACTGTTGATCAAGATGGCGGTCTTCTTCATCTTTTTGAAGGTGTCTTTGTTGAACTTGTGCTTCGTGGCTTCTGAGAGGTTGCAGCATATAATAACCACGTCCGACTCCTTTATCATTGTATCGAAATCGGTAAACTCAGCACCTACGTCACCAGCATAGCTTACCTGTAATATAATGCGATCACGTGATAAAAATAAACTTTATTTATTTTACAACAATTGTTAAACAAGTTATGTCAACTTATATTAATCACTTTTATTGGCCCGGATGTAAGCGCGCGGAGGTCTAAGCATAGGAGGAGACCGGAGTACCCGGAGAAAACCCATGTAGTGGGGCAGGTGACACCATACCTATCACGTGATATCCATGGTAGATCTTAACATTTACCATAACACGTATGATATGGAGTGTGGTATTAAAATATACACTGGATGTGAACTTCTCAATTTTCACGAAAATATATCTTTTTTTCGTAATTGCGTTTCACACGATTAGTTGCAAATTTAGTTTCGCGAAGAGAGCTCAAACGAGCACATAATCGAGGTGTCCCTTATTTACAAATGATAAATAAAATATTATGTTATAATAGCTAGATATTTGAAATTTTGCAGTAATTGATCTCCTCATAAATATACGTCATTTCTATGTTTTTGCTAAATATAACCGATGACAATATACATTATAGCATTTCTCCCGAAGTTACATATTGTCATATCAAATTAATTAACAACCGATTAGCGTAAACAATTAACTTAGTTCAGTCTTTATAAATTTAACCAAAACGAAACCAGATTTAAAATTATTTCATATATTTACCTCACAGATGTCATTATACAGGATTCGACTGATTCCGAATGGACGCACACGCTTGGCAACTCCACAACCAATCCGACCAAGTCCGAGGATTCCCACTGTCCGGCCGGTCAGTTCGACACCGCACAACCACATTGGCTTCCAGGGACCCCAGTGTCCACTCTTAACGGAATCTACACCTGTAACATCAACACCCGTATGTGTTAATTTACTGTATCTACAGGTGATTGAATGGATGGCCTCTCGCACTGGATAATTTCGGACTTGGGCAAGGCTTCCATTATAGAAATACAGGCCTTTTACACCTGCCGTAAACATGTCAGTACGTTCACATTGTGTGCAGTGCTCAAATCGATTGGTACTGCCCCTTCCACACACGCATACACTCACACACAAAACGCCTCGGACCTATATGCAATGATATTTGTCATACAACAGGCAAAATAGGCATGCATACGTGTCGTGTATATAACAGGTCAAGTAGGCCTGTATAAGTGTCGTGTATACTTCAGGTCCACTATACCTGTATAAGTGTCGTGTACACAACAGGTCCAATAGGCCTGTATATGTGTCGTATATGCAACATGCCAAGTAATAATAATAATAATTGGAGGCTCTTTCTTACATACCGCTTTATCACAACCTAGTTCGTAGGTCGTCTCAAAGCGGTTCACAAATTATTATCCGTGGTTATAGGGCCTTTTCAACGTTAACTAGCCAGTACATTTCTAAACTCCCTGGGGCGCTAACAGCTAGCATTCAACAATTCTAGCACTGCCCAACAACGTATTCATTTTCAGCTGAGTCGACCGGATCAAGCGGAGTAAAGTATCTTGCTCAAGGATACAACACATTGCCGTGCCGTGGCGCGAACCCGCAACCCTTATGTCACGAGTCCGGCGTCCTACCACTGGACTACCGTGCCTCCTTAGTAGGCCTGTATAAGTGTCGTGTAAACCAACAAGTCCAGTAGTTCCATTTAAGTGTCGTGTATACAACAGGTCAAGTAGGCCTTAATAAGTGTCGTGTATACAACAGGTCAAGTAGTTCTGTATATAGTCGTGTATACATCAGCTCAAGTAGTTTTATATATAGTCGTGTATACATCAGCTCAAGTAGGTCTGTTTAAGTCTCGTGTATACAACAGGTCAAGTAATTCAGTATATAGTCGTGTATACATCAGCTCAATTAGGCCTGTATAAGCGTCGTGTATACAACAGGTCCAGAAGGCCTGTACGAGTTTCATGTAAAGTCGTGTATAAAACAGGTCAAGTAGGACTGCATTAGTGTCGTGTTTGCAACAAGCCCAGTAGGCCTGTATTTGTGTCGTGAATACAACAGGTCAAGTAGGCCTGTATAAGTTTTACCGACATGTGCACAAATGGTCCAATGAGGCTGTAATTCTGACGTGTATACAGCACATATTTTAGGCCTGCTTTATTGTCGTGGCTACAACTGATGAAATAGACCTTTCGTGGATGCGAAGGGTTCATTAGACCTGTAGCACATAATGTTGAATAGCTGATTATACGAACCCTCATAGGTATCTGTCGATGTAGATATAGAAGGATGTTATATCATAAAAGCAATGTACGAGAACGTTCCTCTAGTCTAGCCGGAATTCTTACTCAAGACTTCCAAGCCTATTTCAGACGCCATTAAACATTTACTGTAAGGACGTGTTCGATCTGTCTGGTCCTAATTGGCGTCATTACCAACCACCAAAACACGTGCCTATTATTGCCTTACCTTCGATCAGTCTCCTCGCGGTCAGTAGCAATAGGGATAGGGTCAATTCGGCTACGCTGTCCGTGGAGACATTCGGAGTATTAGCAACCAAGATTCCCCTCCTTCGGCACTCCTCTATATCTATGTGTTCGTAACCCACAGACATGGTTGTGATCACCTTCAGAGATGGCCCTGTGATAAACGAAGCACTGGGTACTATATATCGTTCAGCTCGCTCGAGAAATTCCCGAGATATCAACATTTTAATCCTCATTATCCTAATGAAATAAGTTTCTTTTTCTTGAGAAAAAATGTGTTTCATTGATTTAAACATATTTTATTGCAAATAATAGATGTTGCAAACGAATTGGACACAAGTTTTGCCAACTTATTAAAGTCCTCTTCGACAAAACTTGATTGATTACATACATATCACGCAATGTTAGAGCTACTTAAATATACATATGACAAGAAAGAATTGTAGGTAAGAGATGGGACAAAGAAGAGATCGAGATGTTTTTCCAAACATATTGGACACAGCTAACTTAAGTTTTATTGCATGGTATAATTTGTTTTCATCTAGATTGTGAGCCATGTGAGTGTTCATTCTCCACGTAAACGGAGCTTGTGATATGCTGAGCGCTATTCACACACCTTCAGCTTGTCTATTGTCCATTACATCCCGTATCCTAATTGTCTTTAATTGATATGTGGGAAAACTAAGACAGGAAAGTGAAGACTTTTCTGACACCTGTCTCTGTGTAAGGACATTGTGTATTATCACAGGGACGTGGAGATTTGTTACTTTGTTGTGCCCAATCCTGATATGCAGAGAGTAAACGGTGTTAAATGTTTCCATCAATGTTTAGTGTGATCCGAACCATACATACCTAATTCAACAGACTATCAGGTCCCTGTGTATATATTCCAATTAATGAGATTGACTAGATGAATAATTTAAAGTTTCATAAGTGATTGGATGGTAAAATGAAATAACGTGCACCTCTATCACAAACGCCCATAATGAAACATGGCCCTGGGCTCCTACAATAATTTAAGCGACATTTTATGAACAATCAACGGGGTTGATGCAATTTAAGCGAAATTTTATGAACAGTCAATGGAAGACACTGATCTTCATCCCCTTCATTACTCCCAGAAGAAATATGTGTATGATAGGTGCCTTCTAGCGTGATGTGCTGATATTTTAATTTCTCTGAGGCTAACAAACCCAGTAGATTTGCGAGCGTCAGAAAATGATCAAATTGGATGATCCTAGGAGGCGATTGATATGGAAACCACTCCAGAATCCGGAAATTGTGTCCGTGAGTCTATGGAACACATGTCTAGAAGCGTGTTAAACTTGATCTACTGTTGCCATTGCAAGATTCAAGATTATTTACAAATGATTAAGGAATAACAACATCAATATTCTCCGTAATACTTCAGGTTACATAAAATAAACATTACACTAGATATTATACCGACACAGATGTTCTATATCTTTATGTATTGCGTACATGACACAGATTGCTTTCACAGTGAATATTCAAATGTTATCAATATTTAGCGTTACATCTCTCAAACTCTTATGCATTCACATAAATCTGAATCGTCCAATCGCTTTTTCAGCTAGTAGTGTAAAAGCACAGGATCTCGTTCTGCTGTATTTCTCGCTCGCCCAGATTTTGTGTGTGGAGTAATTTGATTGGGTGGGGATGCCATGCTGCATATAGTAGCTTATCCTGGTCACAGGCATCTGGGATTTTTTTACAGTAGGTATATTTGAACGTGGACCGATTCAGATATGAAGAGAGTACTTTTAGACACGTTAAGGATTAAAATCAACACTTGTTCAAATGTCAATCCCTCTCCACTCCCTAATGATCGTGGAGTATAAACTAATATATAAGATCACAGCGGAGGGGGTATGTAACAGTTACATAGGATGGCCTTTTATCCAGTGTTGATCTAAACCCGTATTTCCTCTAATATTACTCTCTACAGATCAGGATAGGTCTATACCTGCTACAACCAATTCGCAAGTCCCTGTGATCGACGTGATGACATGCCAGCAAATTTGCATTTTACTGGCCCTTGAGTGGCCCATCATGTTTGGCACTGTCTTGATATACAATTAACTTTTAAGAGGTCGCAAAACCTTGACCAAACAAACAAGCAAACAAATTATAAGGGCCACATGTGACGTATGTTGGATATTAAGCCATCTAATATCAAATATTCATGCCGATTAACAGATTTATGATGTACCGGTATGACAAATATGTTATTAGGTATGATATTACGTTGCTGGTTTATTATACGTTAAGTTTCAGTCTAAATGTGAAGCGTATAACAAAAACTACCGTTAAAACCGGCGATGAATGTGTCAGCTTCGTAATAACCGATTTTATCTCTGATAAGTCGACTAAGACAGAAAATGTCTATATATCTGACGTTTTATTGACTGCTTGGAATATTAATAATTTTATCGGCTGCTGATGCTAGTTTTAAACAGTGTGAAAATAGCAGCTGCTCTTAATGTGTTTATTTATGAAACTCGAGAGAAAATCGAATATCCTGTTTACCGAGCAATATGCGTACATACTAATGATGTACGTCACACACAGAGGAAAGAGGTGTGGCAAGTGCACATCATGTACGTCTCATTTATAATACACATAACACACACATACAAACCACGTGATAGAAATCCATACGTGCACATCATACACATACAGACCGTAGGACGAGATCATCCGTGGAGCCACGCCCCTTTTGTACTCCCGACTTAGTGTTTTTTTATCATTTGAGCGTCTAATCATGCACGAGGGGGAATAACTCTTATTAAGCGTAAACAAAAAGATCACAGAGAACGTGTACGTGCCAGCTACCATGTTGCTCGTTTGTACGCCTATAACGTGTACGTGCCAGCTACCATGTTGCTCGTTTGTACGCCTAAATATTATCATTGTGGGTGTTAAACCCGGAAATATTTCAATGAATCTGATTGTCTGGAAAAGTTCAATGTTTGCACGTAAACAACAAACTATTAACCTAATATCCTTTTTCTAACGACGATCTTTAGTAAAGGGACCCCTACATTATTTAATGTTCTACTATTCAAGATATATGAGCAGATATCAATGGACTAAATGATAAAGTTTGGTACCGTCTTGTTACTTTCGCGTAAATGCTCTATATAAAAGACAAATCCATTAAACAGTAATAGCGTATTTATAGTGAGACCTTGTTATAAATGGGCTATTACAGATATGTGACATTGACAGTTATATGTTATTTTTAAATTACGTGATAAACACATATAAACACATGATGTTAAACTAATCTATTCTCAGAAATGTGACTGTTTCACATCACGTATTTTATTTATAGACACATAACGTTTACATATATATGACCTCTTTATGTGTTATTTATGAAGTTGTGGACTTAATATCAAGATTATTTTTAATAGCTGACACCATGACCCTAGCTTGACCAAACTGGAAAGGTATGGGTCGGGCAAGGGCTAATTGAAACTGGGCTCCCGGGGTGAAGTCCCAAGGTGGGGGTCCGGGGATCTTCGCCTCACGGAGGCAGTATACATCTAAGCACAAAACTATCATGAGGGAGGGGGTTGGGATTAGGGTTGGGAAGGCGGTAGCGGTGCATGGGATTTAACCCCGCCCCCTCTCTTTGCAGGCTACGGCCATGGTTATGTGACCTTTTGCATTGTTTCTTCTTACCAGTGCAATGTGCATTTTTTTCACAACAGTATAAAGAGATAAAAAAAACATATGTGATCAGAGTAAGATAGTCCAGCTGGTGTTTGGTTAGTATCATACACATTACTGTGTAGTATTGCATAACATGGGCGGAGTTATATAATACCAATACAAGTATAGTAACCACTACACTAACTTAAGGATGTATCGTATGTTGTAGCTATGATATCTATTCGAGTTATCTCCCTTAACTAGTTAACAAGAAATGTTTTTTACGTCTTGTTATTATTTGTTTTCATTTCAATTAAACGTGTTGCACGTCTTTGTAACCTTATTGTATTTGTACCTAGCATACTCATTTGTTTTCTTTTAACCGAAACAATATATAATCAAATAAATAATGCAGTAGCATCGCATATATATGTTTCCTTCACACTGCATTTTGTTTCATTGCATACATTTTATAACTAGCAAGTCATCTTCCCGACCGCGTGGGTTTCATTCGGTACTGTACTCCGGTTTCCTGCCCTGTGCACAAACATCCGGGCTAACACATGGATGGATTTACGTTGATACATTTGTATAAAATGTTTCATAATTGTTGTAAAATAAATGAATAAATAANTTCCCCTCCCCCGACTTATGTTGACCTTTCTGAAATATTTCTATTTTCTATATTCTATAGATTTTACGCTTTGAAAATCAGTCATGTTGACAATGCGTTCTGCCAGTACCCTTTTAGTTACCGAAGCTGGATGTTTTGAAACTAGTATGGCTACCGTTAAAGTCAATATTCGTGTTTCAATTAACAAGTGCTGCTTATGACGTCACTTGAAAGCTTACATAATCTTAAATTGTCAAAGGATGATTGATAAATGCCAACATCAACGATAAGATACGATAGCACAAGGTACTGTAGCACGAACCCGCTTCTCTTAATATAAACATATGAAGAGCCATGTGAAGGATAAAAGCAGCTAGTTTTTTAGTCGGTTGTTAAATCTTATTTTTTTCTATATTTACTTACTTCACATGGACATTTAATCCTTTTTATCATACATATGTATATATATATAGGTACATAATTATAAAGCTTGCCCTCTCAACTTGGGAGAACACAGCTAACACAGCTTACACAGGGGACATAATTCATTGTCTCTACCTCTCTTTCTCACACAGGGGATTGTACTCACATGTAGCTTAATTCGTACCTTTTCAAGATTGCATACACAATACAGGTACGTATACCACAGCAACCTATATCACGACCTTGTCTTTATGGTATAGCTATTGTATCACAGGGGACTGTACCTATAATGATCCTTGTCCTTTATATTACCAGGGCAGTGGTCTGTGTTTGTTTGTGTGTGACCGTTAGTATCCACACATGTTTAAACGGACGTGTAGACAAACATACATTCAATAACCTCATTTATGTCAGAGACGGACGTACAGACAAACCAACGTCATGGCTATGGACATAAAAACAAACAGACGATTATACTATAAACCAATAACTTCACTTAGATACTGACGCTCTGACAAATATACATTGCAAACAATACCTTCAATTACATCACAGACGGACGCTCAGAAAAATATACAATGTATACAAATAAGGTCACACACGTCTCAGTCAGACGCACAGACAAATATACAATGAATAACATCACTAACGTTACAGACGAAAGGACTGACACATATACAATGTATACAAATAACTTCACATACGTCACAGACGGACGCACAAACAAATATACAATGTGTACAAATAACTTCAATGACGTCACAGACGGTCGCACAGACAGATATACAATGTATACAGATAACTTCACCTACGTCAAAGACGGACTCACAGACAAATATACAATGTATACAAATAACGTCACCTATGTGACAGACGGAAGCACAAACAAATATACAATATATACAAATAACGTCACCTATGTGACAGACGGACGCACAAACAAATATACAATAGTTTCAAATATTTACCTTTACGTCACAGACGGACGCACAGACAAATATACAATAGTTTCAAATATTTACCTATGCATGTACAATAACTTCACTTACGTCACAGACGGACGCACAGACAAATATACGATGCATAAAACAACTTCATTAGTCAAACTATTATCGCCCTGATGGACATATGAAATGTACAAACATATGGAATATACACAACCCAGCTTACGTCAAAACGGACGTAAGGACGGACACGTACACAAAAACTAAGCTCTTATGTTACGGAGGACTAGTGTATAGCGATCATTGCACTTACCGGCCTTTTCTATAACTTCCTTGTCAATGTTATCTGTCAGCATGCATAGAAGTCCATTTATCCCCGACACGTGCTTCAGTATTTCCTCATTAGGAATAGCTTCGTCTTCCTCCCAACTCGTTACGTCACAGTGGCCATTCAGTAGATCCAGACCTGTATCTGGTATCCTCCTCGTTATGTAAACTTTAAATTTCGACATTTCTATGAATAAATTATATTTCTAAATACAATGTATAAACTTTGTTAAATAATTGTTTATCGATCGTAACAGATCAAATATGATGTCTTCCTTCCAGGTTTTGAGTGGTTACTCAGTGATATTGCGGCAGTCACTGTGAGAGAACACGCTATAAATAGCTCATGAACGTCTATTTATAAAAAAAACAATCGCAGACTTGGTAATACCCCTGTGATATTGCGAATCGTCGGACACACCTACGTCGTGTCTGATCAAGTAGTGTTATGATAATTTCAACACATGCGTTTCAAATATAAATGTCTATTGAGTAAACAGGCTATTACATAACAGGGATTTACGCAATACTTCCGTTGTAAAAACTGCACTCCTGCACTCAGACACGTAGCCACAACGCACGCCGGTCGTCACACGTGTATTGAACGGTCAGACGAGACAACCCTGCACAATTAACGGAACTTCTCGGCTTTTACCAGATAATCTATACGGATGTTCTCGGTATTTGTCCTCGAAACCCAATATAATACATTCGACCTACGTTTGGCGGATCACCGTCTCCTTGCTTAAAGGCCAAGGTGACTTTCGTGGATCGTCTGCACGAGGGAATTCCCGTTATTTCGTAAGACAAACGTGATACAATTGCGCTTGAATGTATTGATCGATGTATTGATCGTGTCGGCTGGTATAATTGTGTGATTCATATCATTGCAGTCTTCGTATACATGTCTGATTTTATTGTGCATATTTCATGTGAGAATGAATTAATTACGACGTAAGCTAGCGACTGTAGTCGCATTATTTTCAATGCCCATACGTGTATATAAACTGTAAGCAATTACGCAGTATGTTTGGACGTCCCCTTTATAATGCCAAAATGTGTCCTAATATCGTGGTTTTTTTTTATTTCATTTTTTTTCTCTCCAAAAGTTTACAACTTAAAGGTACAGGATATTTAATTTACTACAACCATACATATTCAATACATGCTTACCGAATACATTTTGGCCGTATAACGCAGTTTTATTTGGTATCGGGAAGTGTTATTTTTATAATTATTTTGATTTAAATCAGATTATACATTAGATACACGAAAGATATATATTTGAGGGATTTAAAACCAATCTTACAACTTGTGTTGATTATTCTCTAGTTTTATTTTAATATTTACGTTTTATGCGAATAAACTATAATTTCCTGCAATGTTGAGAATTAAAAAATTTCAGATAACGTTTGTCTGGTGTATTATTACATGGTGTTGTTCTTGACGCGTTGATTTCACGGATTCACATTGCCGCGAAAACCGCGTAAATAATGACATACCGTGGACGAAATTCTTGATTATGTATAACAAAAACAACAACAACAACAACAAAAACATCATCTTAAAAAGGCGTTTAACACATTGTTCCTGGTGCAAAACGCTTCGTTATTGTTTGAAAGATAAAACAAGGAATATGTATAAAATTACATAATATATATCAAGATTCAGATTTGTACTAACTCTATGGCGTGCGCACAAACACCCTATCTATAAAGAAAAGGTTAATGTAAATCACTGAATAAATTATATATATATTTCGATACATTCTATCAACAAGTATACAATTTATGGGTATGACAGTGGAGCTGCCTTGTCCAGGGGCGTTTCTAGGATATTTGAAAGAGGGGGCGTAGAATAAAATATTTCGCCGAGCGGACCTTTTTTTTGCTAAAAAACATAAAATAATTGTGAAATGCACTAATGTTACGGTTCCTGACTTGGAGCATGTATATTTTATAGTTAAAGTGTCAGGGTGTTTATGTGTTTAATTAATGAATATGATAAATTGCCATATTCAATACAATATTAGCAGATTACGATAGGTTTTTTGTGGGTATTTTTGAAAGGGGGGGGGGGCGTACGCCCATTATGCCCCCACCTGGACCCGCCCCTGTTGTCAGGCGCTAACTACGTGAAGTAATACACCAACTGGCTAGTGGCTCCACGTGTGTCTAAGTATGTGTGTGTGCTGGAAATGTATTTTGTAATGTTAAGCGTTGAAAGCGATACCTTATTCGATCAACTGAAGACAATTTTTATACTCAAGCCGTGTTTTTTAAGTTGTTTGAGTTGTGTGGGCAGGGAAAAATGGTCTTAATATTCCAAAACACTCGCGAAAACAATTAAAACAGCTGCGGGAATGGCAGAGTCGATGACATGGGTATTGTATTATCGGTATATATGAACCTACCCTACAAAAAAGGGCGTGGTTACTTCAAGATATCATACGAGAATATAGAGGTGACATGCTGTGCCTTCATTTACTTCAACACTGCAACATAATCGCAAGATTAACATCATACACTTAACGGAATTGTGGATGGTGTTATAAGTCAAATGAGGACAACTACACGAGCCGAAGATTTTCTTGCATATCCCTCATTGTTAAAATCTTAGGAAAAAATGGGCATCTGCAATGTAAGTTTGAATCGTCGAAAAATCATAACATGATTCAACATCCAAGAAGGCATTAATCTAATCTGGAACATAACGATCAAGCACTAATACCATGTCTTGACATTGTGAAACGTTCAATAACGTTTGGATAGCAAACCTCAAGCTAAAACTGAATATAACTTATCAAGACTGGTAACAGACGCCTTAACGAGTCCTATCCTTTCAATATACGATGATAAATTTATCTTTGCAGAAGTCCTTCGATTTCATTTACAGATATATCGATGATATGTTATTTGTTAACATATATTGTATTTACTGACCAAGCCGATCGTCGATCGTTCATGTACGTATCTTACAGACTCTTCCGTCTTAATCAATATTTATTTGCATGACCAATTGGGGCGACTTACTACTAGGCTCCGCGATGATCTTAGCAATTTAGATGTTCCGATCCTGAAATTCCATTATCTTGATGGCAACCTCTCCTACTTCCCGGTATTCAATGGCTTACTCCGAATATCACAATTTCCTTGAGAGATGTCGACTGCTTATGAACTCTCTCTCTCTCTCTCGTGTTCCCAAAAACTGCATTCATAAATATACATATATATATTTCTACAAGGAATCTGTCGCCTCTAATGATTATATAGCGGAGCACAACAGGCCAATTGTTTCTAGTGTAACCTATGACTCATAGAATGAATCACCTGTATGATCCAGTGTATTTCATTTTGGCATACTGTATCTATCACCAAATTCTGAAGGTGCGATCACTAATTTTCTCACCTTCATGGAGTTACAGGGAACGATATTATTGTATGCTGGTGTACATATATATATAGTGTATATACCTACCTCTGTTGATGATTGAGATAACGAGGAAAATGGCCGCCAAATTATGGCCGACGAATCAACACAAGGTCACAAAGGGTCAATATGAAAAAAATGACATCATATTGAGCGAAACATTCAAGAACGAACAAGGGACCGTATACCACCAAACATCTACTACTTAATCAACAAGTTAGTGGCAAGGGACACACAACACAGACGTGGCTAGACTGTTGAGTCTAGAAACAGGGCCGGGGCACGGATATATGGTAGAGTCATGCTGCATGCCATTTGAACATTGGGACATTGGAAATGGTTGTGACAAGAGGGCCACAACATATGGAGTCAAGGTATGTATAAGGGAGACAACAATCGATTGTTGGAAAAGTTTTATCACAGAAATCTTGGTACATATAATGGCAAATGAAAATCATTATTGATACCCTTCGTGTCAACAATAACTTAATAAAACAAACAAAAATAATCTACAGTGGGCCCAACATTATTCAACTCCTTCGGACATGCGATGCTATCTAACGTCTCCAAACCAGCAGTTGTGATGTTTCTTTGTAGAGATCTCTTGTTTGATATTGATTACAGAGAACCCGAGACTTGCACTTCCTCACGAATATGAAACCATGTTCATGATTTTTTTTTATAAATATTCTTGCTTGAGTATTTTGACAAAGAACATTTCTAAAACTAAATTCGTCATAATTTTATGAAACTGATCGAAGTTATTTAACTTAAAGTTCATTTCAAGGTATCTCTCGCAACGTATCATTCATAAATATATGTTTCGTTATAAATACTCTCTCGCTTGAGTTTGTTGGCAAAGAACATTTTTAAAACTAGTTTCTTCTTAATTTTATCAAACTGTTCGGAGTTATTTAACTTAAAGTTCATGTTCAAGGTTTCTCTAGAATAATTAAGCAAAATAAGTTTAGACGAATATAAGATTAAAATACCAACCATTTATAAAACAAAACATTTTATAAGAGAACGTGTAGATGTATAAATAAAAGAAGAACAGTATTGTATCGGTTCGTAAATTCATGTTAATGTATATTCATATATTTGTTTTCCACGCCAAATGCTTGAATACAACTATTTGTTTACGAACTGGCTGACAATATATAGTTTCATGTTAATATATATTTCGCTGTGACACATACAGTACGTGACATTTGTTTGGTCAGTATGCAAACAAGAGCCCACTGATAGACCTTACTACGACAGCTAATACTCAAGGTACCTCTGTTCTCGGAAAAAGATTGGGCTCTTGAAAACCATTGCTTGGCATAAAAGGACGCTTCTACATCTTTTAAACTCTTCGCAACAATCTATTTTTAAATAACCTCCCTTGGTTGTTACTGCATTACAAATGTATCGTGTAATTGTGTCGATGGGCAATTAAAGCATTAACAATCATACAAACAAATATTTAAATCCTGGTATTCAATAACAGTTGTGAGAGTTATTTGACCGGAAGTGATGTCGCGCTCCTGTGTTTTGCTACAAAAGGCAAAACACTTGATAATGCAACAGTAGTTTTTCGTACAGTAATCTTCCCTTAAATACGTATAAGATATATGGTTTGTTTTTGTTTTACGTCCTATTAACAGCTATGGTCATTTAAGGACGTGTCGGAATTTCGAGGTTGAGGAAAGCTAGAGTTCCCGGAGAAAAACCACCGACCTAGTGCCAGTACATGGCGACTGCCCCACGTAGGCCTCGAACCCGCAACCCAGTGATGGATGACTAGTGGTAGCAGAATGTCAGACGCCTTAACCACCTGACAACCGCGGATTAGATATAAGCTTAGCACAACTAGGCCTGGGTACTGCAGTTGACCAGCGTGGTCAGTTTGTAAGAATGATATGATATTTAGGTTTGAACCTAGCCTGAACCTTGCAGTTTTACCCTCGGATAACAGTTTTTAGTTTCTTATCACGTATTTTACCTTGATCAGTTCCTTTCATGGGTAACTAACATCAGTTGTGAAATGAGAAGAAGGCGATGGAAATGGTTTGATCATGTATTAAGAAAGGAAGGAGGGAATAACCGTGTAACAGCATTGGGATGGGCACCAGAAGGACAAAGGGCAAGAGGGAGGCCGAAGGCAACATGGCGTAGGACAGAAGAGAGAGAAAGGAACCAAGCAGGATGGGGGACCTGGAATACAGCCAAAACAGCAGCCGAGGACAGAAAGAATTGGTCAACCAGAGTTGAGGCCTTATGAGCCTTCTGGAGCGGATAGAATTAAGGTAAGGTAAGTTTCTTTCATACAATTTAAGGAAGGTATGGCCTTGTTTTCAGAAATATATTATCAAGACTTTCGTCATTCAAGAGAAAAGATTCAAATGCATAGTTTCACTGTTTGGCCGGTGGTCCATAATGAAAACGGTCTTTAATCATACACGCCTGAAATTTCATAATGAACTATTCCAGCCTTTGAATAGGAAGAGTTCAAATGTGTCATCAGGGGTTAATGAGTTAAAGTGGTATACAGATGTCCCATTATCTCTGAAACCAGTATTATATGATATATCTGTAAATGCTAAGTTGTTTTGAACACAAACAGTAATTTGAAACTTATTTTTCGAGCTTTCGAGTTTCATTTGTCAAGCACCGCTGCAAATAACATAGCTGTTGCTAGGACACAAAAACCAGTAACAAATAAACAATCAAACAAACGCTATATATACATGAGATGTTTATTACAATAAAAAAATAAAATAAAAAACAACAACATTTTTTCAATTAAGTAAACAACGATCAAATTTAACACTGACATATGTCCCTTTCAATGAAGTCCTATTTACTATCAAAACATTTTTTCAAAATTATTACTTTTTATTTAAGTCTCCTATAAACATACTCTTTTTTATTGATTGTGTTTTGAAAATCTTACCAAGGGCAAACGCTTATGCTAGTTCTCCACCGGGGCTGACCATAACTTTAACAAGAAAATCGCTTTTCTCGGGGCATGCAATAGAAAAGTGGTTCGATTCTGCCTTAAATTTAATATTAATATAAAAGTACAAACATCCTTGTGCCGTGTACGTAATAATTGCTAATCTTCATTTTCACTAATTAAAACTATATAATTATTAAAATTACATTCATATACTATTACATATTATTCTTGGTACTTGTGTTTTGCGGCTCGTCTTTTACAAAGTATTTTGTTTATGACTGTCATGAACAAGCATGACAACTACTTGAACGATAAATAAAACAGTATATACACGGGGAAATATTATACCACACTGTTAAGTTTATACAGTTCAAAACAAAAATTAGAGAAACAACATGAATAAAACAATATCTTCCTTACTGATTGTAAATTACTAAGTACAAGAGTAGAATATATTTCTGGAAAAATATCACGGGTTAATTGAATTCAAAGTCAACACTTTTCACCAAAGGACGATGTAAAATTAAAAGTGAAAACCTTGTTTTGAACTTTCAAACCACTGTTTGTTTAATTTCGACTATTTTCCCAATATTGTCATAAAAATAAAAATATTAATTTTAGTTTTATTTACGGCTACCATGTAATCTAGGTTATATGTGTGTAAATAAGACAAATCTAAACAATTCGACAATCGATTTTGTCATACTTTTCTTTTCGAAGCTATCAGGCAAATTTGTGAGAAAAACTTGATGCAATAAATAAGTATTTAGAAATCAGTATGTATTTCTTCATATTAAGAAGAAATATTTATTTCTTTAAGAGTGTGCTCTATTGTCCTCGGAGAAAAATTAGACAAAATCTGAGAAAATTTAATGTCAAATTTTATCCAGCACTGGTGTAACTATTGAAACCATTATGTTTTTTTGTCTTAATAGTATCGGGGACAAATTAAAAATCTAGATAAGGGATTTGAAAATCCAATAACATATTTCGTATTTTGATGGAATAGAGGATAAAACATGACCCCAATTATACTTAATTTTATTCGTAAAGCATTAACATGACGTGGAGTATGACCCAATGACAATGAACAATAATATACTAAACCATACTATACTGGGTGTATTGTTTGTACATTTTTATAGGGATCACGTCGCTAAATATCGACATTTGTCATTATATTTCATCTATCATTGCAAAAAATAAAAAAGTTGTCATGGCAGCAACACATTATGTCAAGAAAGACACGTTTTCCATTAAAACCGTGTTCGTATGTTACTAAAATAACGAAAATTATCTACACATTCATATCTGATAGGGCAAACTATTTACGCGCGTGTCATTCCTTGAAATACGCAATTAAAATAGTCGTAAAGCACTAGGTCGTATTTTCGCTGATACATTCCTGTAACAAAATGTATCAAAATATTACAACGTAACAAAACACTACTTTTGGAATATATAACTCTAGAAAGTTGAGTTATATATATTTAGGGGTGCGAGGTCCAATTTTTATATGCAACACTTCACTGTCCTAATATTTATATGTGCACATAAAATGTATAAAAAAATTGGCGAATGTAGTGATATAGTAATGAATTATGCTCCAGAGAAGACTTAGGTATTCAAGTGAACAAAAGACCACGACTATGTACAAGTCTTGCACGGGACCCGACATCAGTTTGCGACACTTCGCCAGTCTCAGATACATTTGTAAAGCAAGTATCGAACAGATACCCATATATCCCAACTAGTAAATAATGTTTCAAACAAGAAAGAATTTAACTCCACCATAGCTGATGCAGCAAAAGGTTACCTCAGTATCACTGACATATAAAGCTGAACGATCAATGCGCAAATAATTTGTATAAATTATTGCATACCGGAGAATTTTCGGCGCATTTTGGCTTTCGCCCTTTTCGCTGTTTGAAATAAGGACATATTAGGCATGACAGCTTTAACATATATAACATGAAATGTAAAGGGCGAAATTAGCATTGCGCGAATATTTATTAGATCGATAATTTCCTGCTACAATGTATTCCCTCAACCACTGAATGCATAGTCCATATCAACCATCTTTACGAAATGTCGAGTTGATTTTGAAAGTTCCTACATTATTATCATCATAATGCTACGGGATTATATTTCCTTGAGCATTTTTGGAGATACCAGTCTAGCTCATTTAAAGGTATCAGCTTTTTAATGAAAATTGTTGGACCAGTAATTCTAGTATCTCAAAAACAGGAATATAATTACAAATGCTTCATTTCGAAGGTCACTACCGCAGTTATTATTCCATCAAGAAACTCTTCTGTTTCATGTATTATTCGTATGTACTCCCTTCGCTTCTCCGCTCGTCTTGGATGTTGATTGCCTCCTCTTGGGGCGCTTGCGTCATTTCCGTTTTCAACTCCTGCTCTCTTAAATCGCCTCCTTCCGTATCCAACTCACGTGTTGACGTTGGGAACACTCGGACCATTGCCTTCTGCAGGAATAAAAAAGGCCAAATAACTATACACGTGAGTAACAGGAAAGGTAAATGCAACGACCGGACCGATATTCGAACCAGGGACCTCCGCACTCTAGACGTTCAACCTATTGAGCTACCTGGACACCGGCGATCGACCCGGTCAAGTTCTGCTTTAGCGCACTGATAAAATTGCGCAACGATAACTTTTCATCTTACATTGTACTTAAACAATCTATATTGGCGTTGCAAATATTTTTAATACTCTACTATTTATTTAAATTTGAGAATGTATGAACCTCTATAACTCCTAAACACAAACGTGCAAGAATTGGTTAATGAATTGCTTCGTAAAACGAAGGGTAAATGAAGCAATTTTTTTCAATGATTTACTCGAACTCTTTTTGAAAAAGCCAAATTGGATTGCGGCATGGAATACAAGACATTGCTGTTCCTTTTACGAGAAAAATCTTCAAAAAGTGCCTGACATGCACTCATAAATACACATATTGAACGATATTTGATGTTCATGCCAGACAGAATATGTCATTGATTATGTTACATCTTGCGTTCATGCCGACGTGGAAAATGAAGAAGTAGTCCGAAAAACTGACGCCAGATAGTATCAAAATCATTGCCTTAAAACAAAACTATGGACGTATCAAAGTTTTACTTTATACCCAAACAATGCCGCAACGTTTCAAGAGCAACTGGCCCCTCTGTCAAGCTATGACTGAGTGAGCGATTTGCTCTCTTCCCTGTACAACAGTGTGACGAAATTATCTATTTCTTATGGCACTCGACCGGAACGTTTCGCCTATCGATAGCGAGCGCATATACATTGTACGGAATAGGTTGACATTTAGTTGATATATAGCTAAATATTTTGGTAAGGGAACATTTCTATTTTTTCCTTTAATAATTAAAAAATCATGTCTACATTTGTTTCTAAATTAAGAAGTAAAATAATTGGAACCGACCTTAGGTTTACTTCTGGGGCGAGTAATAGGAAGAGGTGAAAAGAATCTGTAGCTGTAATGTTGAAATATTTCGCCCGGAATATCATCGGGAGCTTCCATAGGGGTCCGGCTCAAATGTTCTTCTTGACCAGTAGTATCTAACAACTCTGTGTTATCCCCTACCTTCCCGACCAGCCAAACTGTCTTCATCTCACCTTTGCCCTGCAATGTCAAGGTCAAACACTGATACATCAACATCCGGTATTTCGAGGTCAAGGTCAACCGTTGGTAAATTGATAATCAGTAAGGGATCATTCGAATGAGATTAGTAACTGTCACAATATTAACTGATAATCAGACATGTTGAAATCAAATAAACAGATGTTCAATGTTATTTTTTCGAAACAGAATATGATATCAGAAACGAAAAAAATGATTATATAGAGATCAATGTCAAATAATATCGCATGCTCGAATAAAATATATAAAGGCAAAGATCAATCAGTTATTGGCGTTAATCTTGGTGGCCATCAAATGAATACAGGGCAAAGTTCATCATTGGATAAATCTATGGAGATCAGGCTTAAACATTACGTTATATGATTCAAATCTTTGGGGGTCAAGGTCAAATATTACACGGAAGCATCGACATATTTTTGGGGAAGGAGTCAAGGTCAAGCGTCAGGTTAGATGGAATATATCTGTGCATGTCAACGTAACAAATAAAAGGGGATATGAAACAAGCCTATGTCGGTCATGGTCAAATATATTAGGCGAACGGAATAAAATATTTGGTGAGAGGTTGTCAACAGTTGTTTTTATGGTAAAGGGATCAGAGTTATTGGAGAGGGAGTCAAATATCAGGGCAGGAAAAATACATGTCATCTCGGCGAATATTAACGTCAAGTATAATATATGATGGGGAGCTATCAAATTCACGGAAGTAAAGGTCAAACCTCGGGTGAAAAGAATCAAATATATGAGGTAAGGGTCAAATATAAAATGAATTCAAATTAGTATGATGTTTCAAAATGTTTATTGAGTTTGTCAATACAATAACGTGATTTCCAACCATCAATTTTGAAACTAAATGTTGTAAAAATACTAATTTACTAATCATCATACCTTTATTGTTATACTTCCTCGTTTGCGAGTGATAAACTTTCGAGTCTTAAAGAGGGCACTGGCCGTGCTGGAACTAATCTGAATCCGATTGGCTACAATAAAAAATGTTTTTACATTTAAAATATCGAATATTGTTTAAATAACAAATGGTTGATCTAAACGTCGTACTGCTGTGTCATTTTACATACATATATGTATTGACTAGTGTAGTATATAATAAGGAAGTAATCGAACCGATCACTGCAATATGAGAAAGATCTGTTTCTGCAACCATCTTGTTTTTTTATCACTCTCAAAATAAAACATGCACAACGAGGGACCAAGGGAAACCTACATATCAAATTTGTAAAAGGAATTCCTGAGAATTGGCATTAACAAATTTTAACCGTCAAAAATCTAAGATGCCCACCTGTCATCCATTTTGTTTATTCAATCAGTCACACAAAGTTAACATGCACAAAAATGGCCAAAGGAAACCTACATACTTCGATAGAAATAGAAATAACAAATGACTTGTCAATGGCCACTTTTATTTTCTGATCTGTCTCAAAAGTTAACATGCACAACTAGAAAACAAGTACACATCAAACTTGAGAAAGATCCCTCCAGTAATTTTTGAGAAATAGCGCTAACAAATTTAAACTCTAAAAATTAAAGATGGCGCCTATTGGTTATTTTGGTTTTCCAATCAGTCCCAAAAAGTTGCTAACTCAAAGATAAGACCACGGGAAGCCTTCGTTTGAAATACTAAAAAGATCCATAAGATAATTTCGGAGAAATAGCGCTAACAAACTTTAATTTAATGCACTCAAAAGGCGCCTGTATTATTAGATCAGTCCCAAAATTCGATATGCATAACGAGGGACCATGGGAAACCTTCATTTTGAGAATTTGAGATCCCCCAGTACATTTTGAGAAATAGCACAAACAAACTTAAACTCTAGAAATTCAAGAATGCGCCTGTCGGCAATCTAGGTTACTTGATCAGTCGTAAAATTCGAAATGCTTTACTATGGACCATGTGGAATCTTCATATGAAGTTTTGAGAAAGATCCCTCTTGCACTTTCTGAGAAATAGCGCTATCAAGAATTGTTTTAGGACAGACGGAATGATGGACGGACGACGGATCAAGGACAAAGGGATATTTGAATAGCCCGCCATCTTCAAACCCACCATCTGAAGTTGGTGGGTTACAATGCTTCATGCATATTGTGTTTGGGCAATACTGGAGACATGCTTGTTCTCGTGACCCTAAATATGGTTGAAATAAACTCACGCATTCCATAAGATTTCATCCTGGAAGCCGTATTAACCGTATCGCCGAACAAACAATACCGAGGGAGGATCGACCCAACAATTCCGGCCATACACGGACCTGTATGGTAAACAAAATAAGTCAATCCTTCAGAATTAGAAATATGTAACAATAAGTTATGACGTATGCAGCTTTCATAGTATTCGTTAAGATCACTAGCATACTGCCGGCAATGCATTTGTACTTACCCTTAAAAGATAATGTTCTGTTGTATATTTATTATTACAAAATATTTCACTGCCTATCCAAATTACCTTGGTGTTGCTGAAATTCATTTTAAAACCTGAAATTCTGGGATAATAGCGAACCGTCAAGGATAACAAACTCATCAGCAAACTGATTAAGTGATGGTCCAAAATTGTAGACATTTTAAGTTTTTGTAATACAATTCTAAGACACAGGATCAAAAGCTTTTTCAAAATCAATAAACAAATAAACGGAATTAACTTACCGGTATTTATTCCAATTCTTAGTTGGATACTCCTGTTTCCGGATATGACGAATTTTTTGGATTGGACAAGTGCAAGAAGTGCAATGGAGAAAGTGGCCACTTCTGATACATGTTGTTTGCCGTTCTTTGTCGGAATACCTATACATAAGGGGAGAAGCAGCAAGGTTGATAACGTACTTCTCTAGCGTAAATCGATAGGCAGACGTCACATTCAAATGTAGACCATAAGGTTGATAACCAAAGCAGGACAGAAACTTGTCTTCCAAACAGAAAATGAATGGCCTATTGATTAAGGTAAAATACCAGCGTTTTTCGTGTTGAAAAAAAATAACGCTATTATACTGTATATTTATATATCAAAGATATGTTAAGTATATATATTTTCAAATAATTTCCAATGTTAAAACATCCACAACGCAATCAGGTAGAAGTTTTGTATCGCGAATATTTTCTAATTCAATAATTGTCACTCTAACAGTAATACAATATGATTGATGATGATGATGATGATGATGATGTGAACGTAAAAAAAACCTGCGTTTGATGTTACAATAATACTTAGATATCAGAATCACAAAGTTACCATGACACCTATTTGAAACTTCTTCACAACCTGTTGAAATGAGTCATCATGAAACGCCATCTTGTTTTTGGAAAACATTTACGCTTTTGATATCAACCATTTCGACTTCAAGACTAAGATTACCCATACAGTACCTGAAGCGACCATGTAGCAGTCATTGATGGTCTCGACCTTGTAAACGTTGTAATCATCTAAAAGGTCATCGATCGTCCTGTATAGATTATTCAGAAGATCCACTATCGCAATAGGTGTACATACCGTCGACATTTTGGCGAATCCGTATATATCAGAAAACATAATCGTTACAGAATCAAAATACTCCGCATCAATGTGTATGTTTTTCTGAAGTTTATTTGCTACCGGCTTAGGAACCATTTGGTAAAGAAGAGAATCTGTTTTCTTTTTTTCTTCCATCAACTCTCTTGTCTTATTGACCAGAGTTAGAGCATATTTTTGGATACTGCTTGTGAGGTTCTCGGTAGCGAATATAACCAGCGGACACATAATCAGCACGACCGCTAAGAAAGAGGCACTAATTGCCAAGTCTCGTGTACTCTCGTCGATGACGACATCTAAACGTGCGATAATCTCGTAACCAAGGTCACGTTGGATATCCAGCAAGGTGTCCAGGTATTGCGTCATGTTGTCAAACCTTAAATAGGAAATATGTCGACATGTTTATATGGTTCATTGTAATTGAATGAGAGAAATTCCGGGACCAGGGCCCGTATTCATGAAACTGTTCTCAAGCCTGATTTCTTGTTCCGATTATAGCTTAATAATAAAATCTTATTTTGTCAATGATTTGGAAAACAAGTTGAAGAGACTTAAAGCCGAATACTATTTTCAATGTTTTAATTTGACTTTTTGATTAAGTGAGTTACAAGAAAGTTGGTAAGAGCACAAAATCAATATTCGAGCATGAAAACGGTTTCATGAATACGAGCCGAGTATTCATGAAACCGTGATCATGCTCAAACTCGTATTCTGTTAGAAAAACTGATTTCTTGTTTCTGTGATAAATTAAAAACATTCACATTTTGAAAATGATCTGTGAGCATTTAGGTGAATTTAAACATGAAGAATATGTTTTTAATGTTTACACTTGACCTTTTAACCTTGTCACATAATTTAAGGGAGCTACATGAAGGTTGGTTTTAGCATAAAATCCATACTTGAGCATGAAAACGGTTTCATGAGTACAGGCCTGGTTAGTGTCAAAATATTGTCATATTTCGGGTAACGTTTCATTGTCTTTGAAATGCATTTTGATTGCAATTGATCATTTGTCTACATGTATATATGAATGATTTTGAAAATTCTAGTTGAGGAAATCATCACTTCATTGAGTATTTGAGACCATACTAAAATCTTGATATCATCTAATAAAACAATTGTGGATATTTATCAGGGTCCATTAAAATTGTCCTCTACAGAGGATTTTAACTGCAGTTGTCTACGGCTTGTGTGAACATAATCTGCCTTGGGCTCCTGAATTATTATTGATCGAAATATATGTACATTATTGTAAAGTTGTAAAGATACTTACCAATAACGCGCATTTTGTATATCCGGGACCCACATTGTTCCCATCTGTTTGTGCTGGATCTCGAACCGGAAGTTGTTTATTATACCTGTTATATTTGTACCGACACCCTTAACTCCGGAAGAGTAAAGACGATCAACTCGAGTGGAGTACAACTCGGCTGTCGTATAGAACGCACGGAACCTACAGAAAACATGAATGGGAAATATTTGTTACATAGAATATAGAGTGAAACCTCTTTCTACTGCCACAGTTTGTCCAAGGAGCTTCTGGCATTATTGAGAGGTTTGGCGATAAATTGAGGGAAACGTGTAAAGGAATAATTTTAAAAAACCCACAGAAAGACATTGAGAACATCTTGGCATTAAACAAGATTGTAAATGAATAGAGGGGCATTATATCGAAATTTTTCCGTAGTTAAATCAAAATATGTGCTAACAGAATGCATACATTTGTAGTTAAATAAATCATTTAAGAATTCTGATGTAATTGATATCATTGCAACAGCTTTGGTTATATAGCGAAATTGTTCAGGGATAGGAAAGTTGAGAGAAGACGAAATAGGGTAGTTGGGGGTCCCAAGTGTTGCAAAAGAAGCAAAGTATCATTTTTGGCCCCTTCCACATCCCCGATATTGAAGATATAGAGGAAAACCCTTGACATCAATTTCTGATAAAATCGTTTGACGACATAAGCATTAGTTATATATAGTTTTTCTGTGAATCCATTCTCTTTGAAAAGAACGGAACTAGATTTACATCTTGGGAAAAGTAAGTGATAGTATTGATGTCATCGTGTGACGTGCTCATGTGATAGAAAAACATATTCTAATTCGTAATCTTTTCATTTTATTCGGATATATAATCAAACTTCGATGTTTCGAACTTTGCGGGACCATCGGGGAAAATTCGAAACATCGGGACTTCGACTTACAAAAATTGATCATAAAACATCGAGATCGTGCACATAAAGCAGATTGTGATTCTTATGTGACGAAACACAGCCTAAGAAATTTTATTTTAAATTAATGGGCCATCACGTGCGCCATGTTGCTTAGAGTGATTCCCTTTGACCGTTTGTTTTCGAGAAAAACAAATCACATGACAATCGATTTGATTAAAAATCACACACAATTAGGTTAATAACATCATATACCAATTAACATACACCTTATTGTTCCATGGGCATAGACCTGCGAAATGGACCATTTTCGTTGACATAAGTTTATGTTTACGATTGTAAAGTACTTCCGGTGAATGTATCTTACGGAATGATCAACATTATATTGATTATCACTTTGCGTCATAAATACTTAACACTGCTGTTTTAAGAAAACAATACTGAATTAATCAGAGTCAGTTTATTATCTGGAAATAATTAATACCGGATTGTGTCAGCAAGGTCGCCAGTACTTTTTCACTTGAGACCGAAAAATGTCCGTGAAGTTGTTAAAATAACTGCGGGACATTAAATTGATCTCGTACAGGTAATTTCTTTACTTCGATTTAATAGTATGTCAATCATTGCGAAATGAATTTTTTAAAAGAAGGGTATTCTTCTATAGAGCTTCAAACTGTTAATTTATTTTTAATGATATATGCAGGCGATATGGTGTTATTGGCCGAAACTTCTGAGGGATTGCAGAAAATGTTACATATTATTACTTCATACAAATAAATGGAATCTTACGGTTAATACTTCGAAAACCAAGGTGTTGGTTTTCCGTAACGGAGGCAAATTAAGAAAAGAAGATAAGTGGTACTTTGATGGATGTGTATTCGATATTGTAGATGAATTTAATTACATGGGAATAATAATGAATTAAAAAAAAAACTCAACAAAAATCGCTGTACAAGGAAGAAAAGCATTGTTTTCAGTATCTAACGTGTCTAAGAAAAATATTTTAACGTTGAAACTCAGCTTCATGTTTTCGATACATATGTCTGTAGTATTTTTAATTATGGAGCGGAAGTTTGGGGCTTTCATAAAGCACCAGATATAGAGAAAATATATTTAATTTTTTGTAAAAGATTATTAGGGGTTAAGAAATCTACGACAAATTTTATGGTTGACCAAGAATTAGGAAGATTGCCTTTGGAAAAAATTAGGACATTTAGAATTTTTGAATACTGGTTAAAATCAAAATAAACTGTCAATTGTGTTTTACATGCATGTTATCAAGAAATGTTAGAAAATGGTAGTGAATGGATGAATGGAGTAAGAAACGAACTTTTTATAATGGGAGTAGGGTACATATGGCAATATGGCGATACCAATACATCCGATTATGTTATGTGAATGTGTGATATATTTAAGCAAGAATGTAAAGAAAAAATAGATTCATCTTCTAAGTGTTCACTGTACAAGTTTATTGGCGAAAAATTCTGTTTACAACCATATCTAACAAAACCAATAGGAAATACAAATCTGAAAGCAATTACAAAAATTAGACTGTCATCTCCCCAAGTAAATATCGAAATTGGTAGGTATAACAATGTAGATAGGATTGAAAGTGCAAGGGTGGGGATATCGAAGATGAATTTCATTTTATATTAAAATGTGAATGTTTTGTAGATTTAAGAAAGCGTTTTATTAAGAAATATTATTATGAAAGACCTAGCATGTATAAATGTATCCAACTTATGGAAACAGTGAACAAAAAAAGTTAACAAAAGCCAAATATATTAAAGTGAGTAATAAGAAAAGAAAAGACTATGTACCAAGATAAAGAGGAATGTCTTTCTACACTATAGCAATGGATATGTAATTGTATATTTGTGTGGGTGTGTGTATTTGTGGGTGGGTGTCGATATGGGTGTAAGTGATTGTATTGTTTATCCTTGTATATATGTTTATTTTGAACTGATGAGCCGTAAGGTTCAAGGTAATAAAGAACTGAACTGAACTGAAAATGATTTGTAATTTCGACTGTTTTCATAACGAACGGGCCTTACTTATACATCGTAACAGCGAGAAATTATATTGGAGTAGACTCAAATATTAGATTGTTACAGTTTATTTTGTTTAGCGTTCTGTTAACAGCTATGGTCATTTAAGGACTCCCGTCGATGTCGATTCGGCTACACTGTAAGCGAAATGAATATTAAGTTTCCATTTTTATTTAAGTGATAACTTCAGAGTTTGTGATTATATACAATTTATTACTGTTGGTAAACTCTCTGATTTTGACTGTTACACATAAAGTAAGCTATATGTTGTTGAGTGCTGGATGCTATAAGATTGGTTCATTCAATACAAATGAATGAAATACTTGTGGAAAGTTACAACATTGGTCGAATGAACCATATATTACATGGGGAACCATATGGCCGGAAGTGGAGCTCTTCAATAGGAATTTAGTTATGTTTTGCGAGTGCTTCCTATGAGTACAGGAAGGGAATAAGATAACACCGTTCGTAGCATAGATATGTGCGTCTTTGACGCTAAACAAGTTTACAAATGACGCTTGAGATTCAGTGGGTCTTGGAGCATCTACTATGAACACATGCGAGGTAAACACAAAGTACAAACGAGTATATCTTCAATCAACGTTACACCTCGATGTATGTCATTTATGTGTATGTGACCTGTAGGTGGCATGTTACATGTAAAGTATGCGTAACAGTGCAGATCTAATGTCAACCTTCGAGTGCTTTCTTACTGAAATACCAAGAAAAAGTCATCACATACCTGTTGATACGGTTGTTGTACATTTCAAAGTATTTGTGGGACTGGAAACCGCCCTGTACATAAAACAGTGTGCCCAGGGCGCGCTCAATGCCTACAATAGTTACATTTTATACTTTAAAACTAGGAAATTTTACGGGGTCAAAATTGATACAGCATATCTAAAGTAAAACGCAAGCCCTTTCAAATGAAATTACAAGTAAGTCCATGCTTACCGGTTGCCATTTCCAAAATTTTAACACTTCGAATACTTCTTAGTCAAAATAAGAGAATGTTCACTCTAGGGAGAAAAACTCTATTTTCTTTATGAGAGGCATAACCACATGCACATTCTATTGTTCACATACCTATATTGTATATTCTGTTTGAAATACATACGTATAACCCTATGTTAGAGACATAAACTGTACCTATCTGCTGTTTGAGTTACGTAACTACAATACATTTGCTAGACCTACCCATACTCAGTTCGGGTAACATACTTACATGTATATTATTTTTGAAGCATAATCACTTTCTTAGGAACATACATATGTGATTCTACATCAGGTTCCATTTCATACAAGATTTATGAAAAGAGTATAAGAATTTTTCTATTTAGCGAGCCTCTGGCGAGTTTCATAAATTTCATATAAAATGAAAACGAGTGTAAGATCCTTTTTATCTTATAATCAAGATTTGTGGCATTAATCCGTGTAAAAAAACCCAATTTTCATGCAACGTTGGAATGTAAAAAGCCGCCATTTTGACTCCAGTGCGTACGTCTGTGACGTCATTTACTTGTCATATGCGTGACGTTACAATTGAAACAAACTACCGATCACAGGACTGATAGGTCATATCACATGGGTTAATACGCAAAAAAATATGCCATGGGTAAAATCTCTGCATGACACAGTACATCATGTGATAAATATTGTTTGAGTTATGTAACTACATTCTATTTGCGAGACCAACCCATATTCTGTAGGGGCCACATACTTACATATATATCTTGTTTTAAATACATACTTGTAGTCCCTATTCTAAAACATACGTACATTTATTTGCTGCTTGAGAGACGTACCTATATCCTGTTTTCCACTGGTTAGTTTCAGATACGCCACCAGGGTTTTCCAGACCACAGCGAACTTGCCCTGGGTGATGGACTTATACAGCCAAACGATGACTACGTCGATGATATTGGTGTAGAAATCAAGTTCGTTGTTGATATTGTACCTGTTTTTACTGAGAAGCTGGCGATGGCGAGACAGGTACTCCTGCACGTAAAAGTGCCAAATTATATCACTATTACCGCATATAACAAAATTACTTGTAGAATATAATTTATTAGAAAATTGACAGTGGAAAAAAAATTAAACATCGTTGACGAATCAGAATAAAACAAAACATTTTACATCAGTGTACATATTCCATCTAACGTCTCAGCAGGAAGAAGACAGAGAGAAAAATACGGGGTACCACATGTTGTTTATCAAAAATGTTCCGTCGTATGACTTTTCTTTGGCAAACAGAAGTGTACCAGAATATCAGGATAGGAAATGATAAGATAGAGAGAAGGCATGAAGAGAGATGGAGGAAACAAGTGGTTACTTCCTGGCTAAATCCGATAGTTGATTCCACCCACGGCTCTCCCGTACAAAGCAGGAGGTTACACTCAAATGCGAAAATAAAACTGTCATCCAAAATTGATCCCGTTGCTATAGCAACAAGACTTTCAAAAATTCAAACAAGAAAAGGTGTTGCTAACGAATAGTGCTATAAATATCAATATCGTTACAAGGAAAACCGTCGCAGATATATAGAACTTTGGTCTAACACAATAGAGTCGAAAAGCTTGTTCAGTTTAAATTGGAATTATGAAACTACCATGTGACCCTATCTTACCTGCAGTTTATCCTTTGACTCAAACTCCGATCTCTTCTCGTTATCCAAGTTCGACGGCCAGTCACTGAGGGCATATATGGCCTTGTCTGTCTCCAGATAATCTGTTAGCAGGAATGTCTTTGTCTCCGGTCCGAGGGCACTCAGATACAGCACGCTCATGTCCCTTTCCTGTTGCAGATGGTGGATAAGATTGCCAAGTTCCACACTCAGTTGCAACTCCTTCTTCGTCTATATGAAAACGGAACAGATTATTATCTCCATAGCGAAGATCTTAATCCAGTTGTCTTTAACTGCTTATGATACGTTATGTGGTATTAAAAATGAATTGAAATTGTGTCGAAGAATTTGTGAAATAATATGATCAATTTGTACATATTATAGGGTTTGCCAAACCGGACGAATTTTAGTAACCGGTTATTTGAAAAATCACCCGACCGAGTAACAGGTTAATCGGTCAGTTCTGGAGTAAACCAACCAATACACAACAATAAAGACATTATATGTTTAGCATATTTCCATTCAAAATGAAAATACACGTCATATATACATTTTCGTAGGCCATATCGGTGCTAGCTTAAGTTATCATCAGATTACCTACCTTTTCGTTGGCCATACTTGTGCTAGCCAAAGTTAACACTAAATTATTCCCCTTTTCGTTCGCCATATCTGTGCTAGCCAACACTAACACCAAACTACCCCCATTTTCGTTCGCCATATCTGTGCTAGCCAAAACTGACACCAAATTACCCCCCTTTTCGTTCGTCATATCTGTGCTAGCCAAAACTAACAACAAATTACCCACCTTTTCTTTGGCCATATCTGTGCTAGCCAAAACTATCACCAAATTACCCACCTTTTCGATGGCCATATCGGTGGTAGCCAAAACTAACACCAAATTACCCACCTTTTCGATGGCCATATCGGTGCTAGCTAAACATATCACCAAATTACCTCCTCTTTTCTTTGGTTATTTGTGTATCAGTTAACGTTGTCATAATAACCTACCTTTTCGTTGGCCGATTTTCTGCTAATGGTGTCCGTGAGAGTGTAGAAGGTGAATCCCCAAAGCCCCAAGATGGGTATGATGGTGAGACACAACATCTTCACCAACTGTATACGTTTACCAGTGTCTGTCATAGACTGGTCCTTACAAGGGCCTGGACAAGGACATAGAAACAAACGTAAACATTATTGATAGATATTGCATCTTTAAAGCATCTTTGGAGACACGGTAGTCTATTGGTAGGACGCCGGGCTCGTGACCGAAGGGTTGCGGGTTCGTGTCACTGCACGGCACTGTGTCGTATCGTTGAGCAAGATACTTTACTCTGATTGTTCCAGTTTACTCAGCTGTAAATGAGTACGTGGTTGGGCAGTGCTAGACTTGCTGAATGCTAGCTGTGTGCGCCGAAATGGCAGCACTGGCTGTATGCTCACCAGGGAATTGAGAAATATGTTGGCTGGTTGCAAAATACCTTATATCTTAAAATAATTTGTGAACCGCTGTGACAGTACCTACGAACTAGGTTGTGATAAAGCGGTATATAAGAACCTCGAATTTGTATTTTTGATTATTAGAGATTTTAACTGTATATATTGTAAAATAGTTATTTAAAATTAATATAGGCCAGAGAATATGAATGATAAAAATAGACATGTGACACACCTGTTTTAAGAAATGTTATTTTGATGTATATAGGCATATCTATCCAGATAAAAACCAATCACTACCTCTTTCTATCTTTTAGCCTTTATCTTCAACTATCTGTTTGTTATGCTTCCACTCAGTCACATGGGGGGGGGGGGGGGGGACGCATTAAAACAGCATGAACAGTTATTTTTTTTTGGCACAAAATGTATGATAATAAATTGTAATATACGCGCTGATGGTATTTAATGATAATAATCTGCAAGAATCTGATGTAAGGGATTTAATTGATCAATTTAGCTTTATAGACGTCTAGAACAAATAAAGAAAACATATTGAAAAGTCAATCAATAATGAATTATCATAAATGGTAGCTGGCGTCAGACCTGACTCCGTGCCGTTGGTTAGTAGGTTTGTCACGCCTTTGACACTTACCTCTGTCGGTACAAAGTGTGTGTGTATTCAGGGCTCTAACCGTCTCAAAACTGTCCATGGAATCTAAATGGGACGTAGATTCCCGACTACTGTAGTTGTTAGCCATTTCCGGTTATCAAGAATGGAGCTAAAAAATGGAAATATAACGTATAAAATTCTGAGATAATTGGTGTTATTATCTGTTCTTTTCAAGTTGCTCAGTGTCTCTCTGCAGGTCTCTCCTTTGTTTCTTTTAAACATATTTATTGCTTTTTATTTTACAGCAATAGGATCGGGCACAAGTGTTTACAATATTATTAAAGCCCTCTCCTCAACAGTTATCACACAAAACATTTTAAAAGCGACAATACATCAGTAAATATATATATGAATATAATCTAAACTAAGAATGAATAAAAAGTTTTGGAAAACCAAATACATTTCAGTAATTAAATTTGAGTTAACCTGACTAAAATAGAAAACTTTTCCTTAAATAAGGAGACCTTTGTAAAAAAAACGCACCGAAATCAAAGTGTTTTCAAAGTATTTCATCGTTAATGTCAAAAGAGTATTATAGTCATCACCGTTACTATTGGCAAAATATAGTAGTTTCTATTACTTAAGTAAGGTCTTCTAACACATGACGAGGCAATAATACCTCACGTCGACCCCACGCGCTCGAGTTTTCCAGATAAGAAATATCTTATTTGGAGCCTCCCTAGAAAAATGGACAAGAGCAACAACAACATAGTTCCGAATGACGAAAGTAAACCCTAACAATGGCGCGTCAACATTGCCATCTATACTATTGTGATATTGATTTTTCTAAAATATTTATTCCCTTTAGGGAAACACGATTCTTTGTTTCTCCTCGATTGATTATGTTTCACGCGTTGGCGGATTGGTCGAGTGGTTAACACTTTGGCCGTCCACGCAGGCGACCGGGGTGTTTTTCTCCTGCCCACACAACTCCAACAACCGAGTATAAAAATGTTCTCGGGTGGATGTTGCTGTATCTTTGCTGTATAGCATTCAAGTAAGGTGTCACTATAAATGATGCCGTTGGAGGCACGGTCCAACAACAAACAGAACACAATACATCACCAGCACACAAACAGGCATGCACACATATGGAGATATTGGCCAGGTGGCATATGGCTAGTAGTTAGCACCTAAAAAGGCAGCTCCTTTGAATTCCTCTAAATTGTATTGATTAATGTATATGCTAATTGTATGAATTGTATATCATCGGAAGTTGATATCATATTCTTATATGTTTAAGTATAGTAGATCTGTTCTCCTGGCTCTTGGACCAGTGGGTTATGATATTACTTACTACACATCTTTTGGAGGATTTTCAAGAATCAAATTCAGAAAAAAAAACTTGCGCACAAGATGTGGGACACGGGCAAAAAAGGATGCTGTTAGGCGAATACCAAGTGTTATCGGTGTTAAATCAAACGGAACCAGTGGCTGTACCCACTCGGCCCTGAACACTGATAATCTCATCCATTTGGTCACTACAAATGATCTGTCCGCATCGCAGACTTTCTTGCAGGGTCACACTGCATTTACAGAAGTATCAGGCATCAACACTATTGTGCATTCTCGTTACGTTACTTCCACACGGATTCCGACATCATCAGTATCGTACGAGAATCTACATGTCATCAAGCCAACACCAGCAGGTCACTGTAGGTCAGTTATTTATCTGAGTGTAGTGTCCTTAAACTGTCGCTCGGTGAAGAATAAGTCATTGTCCATCGGAGATTTTGTAACATCTCAGGACATTGACATTCTTGCATTGGCAGAAACCTGGTTAGATTCAGATATCGATTACCAGGTACTAGCAGAGATAATACCAACAGGCTATGGATTCCTCCATAATGCTACTCGTAGTGGGGTGGCTGTTCTGTTTAAGAAAGGCCTCAGTGTGAGACATCTCTCTTTCAGCCATGATGATGTATACACACACTTTGAGCACATGGCTTGTTTTGTCATTGCTGATGATAAGCAATTTAGATTATGTATCATTTACAGGCCTCCATCCATCTAAACAGAATGCTTTCCGAAATACAGTGTTGTTTTGATGAGTGATCTACCTTTTTATACCACCAAGTTGTTGTACCACAAGAGATTATTATCACGGGTGACTAAAATTTCCACTTAGACGATATATCTAATGTTGATGCTCGCCAGTTCTCTAGGCTACTAGATTTCAAGGGTCTGTATCAGCATATGACATGATCGAGCTACACACGCCAACGGCCATATACTGTATGCGGTCATAACAAGGGAAGATAACTCAGTCATTCATGGAGCAATTTCAGTGATTGATCCATGTACAAGCGATGCAAAGGGGAACCAATCTGGTGACCATCTTGTTGTCCATGCAATACTGACTTGCAGTAAGACAGATCGTGCAAGGAAAGAAGTGAGCTTCCGGAAATTCAGCAAAATTCAATACCATATTCAACAATGACAGTCAGTCTTCTTCCGCCCTCCAATCTAATGACGACGGGGTTGATGATCTTGTTGAAGCATACACATCTGGTATAGAAGCCCTTATAGAGAAACATGCACCTCTACAGACAAAAGTGATAACTGTGAGACCGAATCTCCCGTGGGAAAATGTATAATGGAAATCTCCACGCAGAAAAACAGAACGGTGGAAAAGCAGAGATACAGCGGCGAAGGACCAAAATAACTGTTCACCAGCAGATTTATAGGGAACAATGTCGGCTAGTTGGTTCACTTCTCATTCAACCAAAGAAGGCTTATTATTCAGAAAGAATCGAAGAATGTGGTAAGGACCATAGACAGCCTTTTAGACTCACCAAAAACCCTATGGGTCAGAAAGGTGAAATTATCCTACCAAGCTGTAATTCTGAAAAGACTTGTCAAAAAAGTTCAGGGATTACTTTTTTGAATAAAATCAGCTCGATCAGTAAAAATATTGCCGAAATGAACTCTGATAAATGATAAAATGATATTTTTGTCATGACTGCCGACATTAAATTTGATGGGGAACCATTGACAAAGCTCTCACCAACAACCCAGACGAGTTGCGCAATATCATCATGACCTCGCATTAGAAGTCCAGTGAGTTGATCCACTGCCTACAGACATATTAAAGCAATGTCTTGAACCACTGCTTCCTTTGATTACCTCAATCATGAACAAATCATTGGCTGAGTCAAGGTTCCATTGTGTTTCAAGAAGCCAAATGTTAGACCATTGTTGAAGAAGCCTGGAATGGACAAGGATGAGTTGAAGAACTACCGCCTAGTATCAATTCTGACTTTTCTAAGATCTTGGAGAAGGTTGTGTCCCGGCGTTAAGAGGTGCATCTCTTCATGCAAACAGTCTCCATCACAACTTGCAATCGGCCTACCGCATGGGAAACTCTACTTAGATCATCAAACCACAGGACAGTTGGGATTCAATTTCAGAAAATATGGAAGCTTGTCTCACAGATATCAGTGCCTAAATGAACGACAACATGCTAAAGCTTAATCAGGAAAAGACGGAACTAATCGTCTTTTCCCCAAGGTGTCAGCAAACAATGGCTCTCTAGCTCAAGGTCGGTGCCAGAACTATTGAGACTGTCCTAGCTGTTAAAAACCTAGAGGTATACTTTGATAGTTCACTGAACTTGGAGAAACAAGTGAATGCTATTGCCATTCATTTTACTACCAGATCAGGAACATCGGCTGTATCCGGTAGTTTATAACTGCATATGCATGCAAGATTTTGGCGCATTCACTTGTCGCCCTCTCGGTTGGATTATGGCAACGCCCTACGCTGTGGTTTATCTGATAAACTAACGAGTCGTCTGCAAAGGGTCCAGAACAGTGCAGCACGGCAGATTACTCGTACTCAAAAGAGAGCATATCGCACCAGAGCTATTTTCATTGCACTGGTTACCTGTACGATACAGGTCGCAGTACAACATTTTGGTATACACATACAAGGCATTGCATGGAACAGCTACCCAGTACATACAGGAGCTTGTTACCCAGTATCAGCCTTCACGATCACTGCGGTCGGAGTTAGAATCATTGTTTTGTGGCCAAAAATCTTGAACTGCGACCTATGGAAACCGGTGCTTTGGAATGGTTTCGGACACGTTGTAGAATAGCCTTCTATCTGCTATTCGAAAGTCAAATACCCTGGCAAAATTCAAGAAGGACATAAAAACTCACATGTTCACGTCTGCATTATAGGCTCTTTGCAAAGACGTCAAGTATATAAACACATTGCGATGATTATCTACTTGCTAAATGTATAAAAGTGTAATTCATTATCATAAAGCCATAACTATGTGGCAAGCGATAACGAAGTATGGCAAACAGTTACTTATGGGAAATTCCAATGTGCAAAGGGCAAAACATGTTACTCCAGCAACAAAATAAAATATTGGCACGTGGTTCGAACTTAATGTGTAATTTATTATGATTAAGCCAGATACAAAGTTACAAATTGATATGGTAAATGGTGGCGAAAAAAAGTCTGGAAAATTTAAATGTGACAACGTGTGATGACGGACAGAGTGATTCTTAAGTGTTCGTCATGCTTCTCAGGCGGCACGACACAGAATGGCAGAACAGTGAGGAAAGAAAGGAAAGATTTAAGATCCCAAGTGTGTTGCAATTGGGGAAGAATATCTATTTTGTGAGCCCCCCATCCCATGTATATTGCATGTAAATTATGGTTTGACAGATTTTGACGGATTCGATGACTCAAGTAGAAAATTGTTTGATTTATGCAATCTTGAAAAAGAAAGTGAAGGGACATAAATCTTCATGTAGACTACAATTTTAGTAATTTGTGCTGATCTAACAGATCTGTCAATTCAAGATATATCTGAACACCAAATTCATGAAGAATTACACATTATTATATGTTTCGCATGTCTGAATTGTCTGACATTGTCAGTATGGTAAGTTTTAAGCAAAACCTCAAAACTAACTAAAATTTCTTGTTTTAAAAAACCACGGCAAAAACCCCTACATTTTAAAGAAAGTGTTAGCTATGGGAGCACCCTATATATGTTATAAACATAAACATATTGATACTTTGATAACAATAGGCAAATTTTGGAACTTATAGAAGTAACAAACTTTTGGCCTTTTGTAACTTTCAGCTTTCTTGGTGATTTTTGTGCATTTTTAGATATCTCCTATTCTCATCAGATGTATATAAAGTGCATAACAAATGGAAAAATAAAAATATGAATGATAAACTGACAGAATAAGATGAATAGGAAAGCAAACAAAGGGGGAAAACTCTTCAAGTTCGTGACTATGCAGCCCTGAATTTCTGCCATTTTTAGGATGCTTCTACACCAAAGTCAAATAACTTTGGCAATTTTATGTCAACTTATGTATTAGTGGATTTGAACACCACTGTAAATATGAATGTTGAACAGAAATATTTTAACATTTAAGCGAACACATATATTTCTTTTCACAATCCCTTTAATCACAGGTTTATGGAATGAAGGGTTTAAATGTTGTTTGTTGATGTTTAGTGGATCGAAGATATACATGCATAACCTTTTTATTAAACACAGCATTCTAAAAGATATGATTAAGGTTTCAGACTCTTTTCGGTTATCAGAATCTTTTGAGGAAACTCCATGTATTGTAGCAGACAAATGTCAACAAATAATATGATAAAATAAAGATAAATCCAAGGGACTTCATTCTGGACGGCTCAGTGACATATCGAAAAGGAAAATGTCGACAGATCAGAAACTGGACAATATATTCACTTTACTGTCAACGATGAAGGAGGACATGTGTTAACGGATGAAAAACCTAAGAGAAGAAATCAGAAGAGAAAATAGGGAACTGATAGAGCGAATGAAGGGTCGGATTTACGACTTAGAGGAGCAGAATGAGAATTTAAAACAATCAGTAAGCAAATTTGAACAGCACTTAACAGATTCAGAAGACAAATGGCTGGAACTAGAAACCAAACAAAATGATCTGGAACAACATGGGAGGACAAATTCTATTAGGAAAGTGGGACTTGAAGACGCAGATAGAAATGAGACTGTGGAAGTCTGTGTTGGAAAGATTGTGAGTCTCGTGAAAGACAAACTGAAAGTTGGGATTTGCAAATCTGATATTGACATTGCACACAGACTAGGGCGTTTCCAGCAAGGTAAATCTCGTAACATTATCTGCAAGTTCATCCACCGAGGGAAGAAGATAGAAATCATCCAGACAAGGAAAGTGTTAAAGGGATCGGGGACATTTATCACAGAGGACTTGACCCGCATCAATCAACAAAGGTTGAAAGCTGCTTTTGAACTTCAGTGTGTTGCGCGTTCATGGAGTACTGATGGAAAACTCTTTGCATTATTGAAAAATGGAAAAATACCGGATAATTTTTTCTAATAAAATACTGTCAGAGACATTCCTGAAAATCAGTGACTTTATATATGTGCAAAATATATTGATTTGACATTCAGTGAAGTTGTCAATACTTTTGTACATATTTATTACTCAGGTAGTGATTGACATTCTTTCCCTCAATGAAATATTACGTGCCTGAATGTTGTACTAGTATTATATGTCTATATTGATAATACTGTATTTGTTTATAGTTGTAGTCTCTTTGATTTATTATGTAATTTTGACTGATGCTGCGCAACTATAAAAGTATGAAAGGGCTGAAAGTGAATTATAAATGAAACTGAATCTTATGATATTATGTGTTTCCTGGTATAAGTATCAGTAAATAGAATGCAATTTCAGAATAAAAGTTTACATTATTTTTTTCCTCCATTTTTGATATAAATATATATTATGATGACATATTGAAAACAGTTGATTAATATATTACCTACATATTGATATCATATAGTATATGATGGATAATATAGTCCAATGTCGCTTCCAGTCTGTGTAATTAGTTATGTTTCAGGGTCAGTTAGATGTTTAGCCCGTAAGATCTATGCGAACAAACATCTAACTGATTGAAACTAGATTAGCCTGTATGTACTTCCGGTTAAGTTCAGCGTGTCTGATGATGAGTGAGGATCGAAAGACTGGATAAATAGTGTCGAATGGATGAGGTGTGGATTGCAGGTGAATGAAATATTAGATGAAGGTGTATAGGTGATAGTGAGTCAGTCTTTCTTGACCACTTTTGATATTTTAAATGTTTATTTGTGTCCGTTATGTGTTTCTTTTGTGTGTCTTTTCTCTGTGTTCAGTTCTTTATTTCATCTCTTGTGTCAGACATCACGCCGGGCAAATACTGTTACTGCTGTGTAGTTTCCGTCAGTCAATTTTTACTGCCTGCTGTAACTCCATACATTGTTGTATGCATTGTAATTTCTTAAACAGTTGTGGAGGGAATTAAGATATTATCTGCCAATTGCCAGGGCCTTGGTGACAAGGTTAAGCGCAAATATGTTTTTACTTATTTAAGAGATAGGCAATACAATATCTACTGTCTGCAAGATACTCACTTTACCGATGAACAGGAAGAAATATTACTGAGTGAATGGGGCTATAACTGCTATTTTAATTCTTTTAAATCTAATGCAAGGGGGTAGCAATACTTATCAATGACAATTTTGAAGTCAAGGTGATAAAGGAAAAAAAATACTTGACAGGGAAGTTTTTGGCATTGGATCTAGAAATTGAAGGTAAGAAAATTACTTTAATTACATTGTATGGTCCAAACTCTGACAACCCAACTTTTTATGATAAAATAGAAGAAACTCTCTATGAATTTAAAAATGATAGCTGTGTTATTTGTGGGGATTTTTATTTAGTTCTTAATCCTGATTTAGATTGTGATAAAAACTACAAAAATGTTAATAATCCAAAGGCTCGTGATAGGGTATTAGAAATAATAGATAACTTTGATTTGGTAGAAGTTTTTAGAGAGCAGCATGCTGACATTTCCAGATAAACATGGCGTAGGAGTAAACCTATCAAGCAGGCTAGGTTAGATTTCTTTTTGGTTTCTGGGAACTTATTACAAAGTGTAGGTGAGACAAGTATAGATCCAGGTTACAGATCAGACCATTCTTTCCCCAAAATTGTGTTAAAATTTAACGAATTTAAAAAAGGTAAAGGTCTATGGAAGTTAAATAATTCCTTATTACATGACCTGGAATATCTTAATATAATTATTGATACTATTAAAACAGTTAAGTTACAGTATTGCCTTCCTATGTATAATCCTGAAAATATTGATGATATACCTGATTCAGATTTACAGTTTGTTAAAAATTATCAGTTATTTTTAGAAACACTATTAATAGAAATTAGAGGTAAGTCAATTTCATATTCTTCCTATAAAAAGAAACAGTGTTGTGCAAGGGAAAAGACCTTAACAGATCAAATACAGGAACTGGAAAATGAGAATAATGTAGACTTAAGACAAGATACTTGAGAAAAAAAAGGAATTGGAAGAGATAATAGTACATAGGATAAAAGGGAGTATAATACGTACAAAAGCCTTATGGATTGATGAGGGTGAAAAACCTATTTTTTTATTTAGAAAATAGACATTTTACATCTAAAATCATTCCAAAGTTACAACAGGAAAATGGGGAATTTCTGACTTAACAAGTACATATATTAAATGAAGTGATTTTGTTTATGAACAATTGTATTCTATTGATAATGAAGTCGATGACATAGATTTGGATGAATTTTTAGAAGATTTTGATGTTCCAAGATTAAATGTTGAAGAAGCGGTCAGTTTGGAAGGTATAATTACACTTGAAGAAGCATCTGTAACACTAAAGAATAGGAAAAGTAATAAGAGCCCAGGCTCAGATGGATTCACATCAGAATTTTTTAAATGTTTTTGGAATCAGTTAGATAATTTTGTGGTCAGGGCATTCAATTATGTTTTTTTCAAATGGTCATCTGTCTATTACACAACGTCAGGAAATAATTACTTGTATACCTAAGGCTAATAAATCAAAGTATTTTATAAAGAATTGGAGATCTATTTCTCTATTAAACATTATATACAAAATTGCCTCTGGATCAATAACAAGTAGATTCAAACTAGTTTAAAAAAAAAAAAAAAAAAATCTGATCAATCAGGATTTATATCGGGACGTTATGTAGAAAGAGTTAGGAGAAAATACTCGCCTGTTTTATGACATTATGCAATATACAGAGGAAAATGATATCCCTGGAATGTTATTAATGGTTGATTTTGAAAAGGCTTTCGATTCTGTCTCATGGAAATTCATAGACGAAGTACTTTAGATATTTTGGATTTGGAAACGATATCAGAAATTGGGTCAAAATTTTACACTGTAATTCAAGCTCTGCTATAAACCAGGGGGGTAATTTATCAGCATTTTTCAAAATAAATCGTAGTTGTCGTTAAGGAGATCCAATCGCTCCATATATTTTTATACTATGTGCAGAAGTATTAGCAATCCGCCTTAGAAACAATAAGAGTATAACTGGTATAAGGTTAATAACTGTCCTATTTTAAACTCTCAGTATGCAGATGTGAAAAATCACTGAAAGGGGCGGTCGATGAACTAAATATTTATGCAAGAATATCTTGTCTTCAAGTAAATGTTGGTAAAACTGAAGTTGTCTGGATAGGCAGTAAAAAATACCGCAATGATGTTCTCCTTCCAAATATGAATCTTAGATGGGGAGTTAATAGATTTACTCTTCTTGGGATGGATTTCCATGTAGATCTTTGCAAAATACCTAAAATGAACTTTGATAAAAAATTAGTTAAACTTAAAGCTCTTATTAAGAGCTGGAGTAGAAGGTTGCTCACACCTATTGGTAGAATTAATATAATTAAATCTTTATTAATTTCTCAGATGAATCATCTGTTTATTTCCTTAACCTAATCCATCTGAAAAAATTATAAAACAGCTCAATCCTTTTTTTTCATTTTTTTTATGGAATAGCAAAACGGATAAGATTAAACGGGACATAATAATTCAAAATTATCTAGAAGGTGGGTTAAAAATGGTTTATTTAATGTCTTTCATTGAAGCTCTGAAAATAAGTTGGATAAGAAGGTTTTTTAGATCAGAAGGTAAATGGGTAAGCATTTTAAAATCTTGTGTAAATCCTCATATCTTGGCTAACTCAGGAAACGAGTACCTTAATAAAGTTCAAGGAAATTGCAAAAATGTGTTTTGGAAAGATGTGTTTAGGGCATGGTATAAATTAAGAGCAAAAGAGGAGCTGTTTAAAAATGAGAATTTTGCCCTACTTAAGACACCCTTATGGTATAACAAAAATATTTCTGTTGGTAATAAAGTTGTTTTTTATAGTAAGTGGTTTAAAAACGGGATTATGATAATTAATGATTTGTTGAAAAACAACACAGACTACTCTTTCTTGTCTTTTAAGGAATTTTGTGATCTACATGGTACAATAACTAATTATCTAGAATATCATGGCTTGATAACAAGCATAAAGAATTATCTGAAACAACTTAATTTGCCAAACAAAAATGTGATATACCCAATTATACCGTTACATCTTGTTATAATTTTAAAGAAGAAAAGGGGTTCTCAAGTCTTCTATAATATACTTATCAAAAATAATGCATCAATAACTGCTCAAACAAAATGGGGGACTATATTCGACTATAATCAGGAAACTTAGGCGAAAATATATGCTATTCCTTTCAGGGTAACACAAAATACAAAATTGCAATGGTTGCAATCCTCATAAAAATGAGTGAAAATTGAATGTGTCTTGGTGATTGTATAAAATCATCAGATGATGAAGATGATGATGAAGATGAAAATGATGATGATGATGATGATGATGATGTGGATGAGGTTGATAATTTCAATAGTAGATATGTGTGAATGTGTGGATGTGTGTTGATGTGATGTTCTGTATAATGTACATGTTCTGAAAACCTTGAAAAAATAAATAAAAAATAAAATAATTATAATATGAAGTGTAGTGCAGTGGATATAGAAAGCTCAATTCCTGCTATCTATTTGTAGTAAAATTGTCAAAGAATCAGATATTTGGCAGACCTTTCTTATACATATGACTTAAAAGTGGTTGCGAGTATTTATAAAAAAACCAAAACAAACTGATTCCTATTCCTTATACAAAGAACAGTGTGGAAATACAGATGAACTGGAGGTATATTGAAAATAACGTCAGGTAGTTCGGGTAAAATGGACTTCCATCATCATTTTACATATTCATAATGTGTTTATACAGCCTTTCTTAAGAAAAGCACATTCCATACATGTTTTCAGCCTGTTTTTGTTGTCATTATCTGTCCAGCCTGTAACATCTCATCTTTGCTAGCCAAGCGTTCATTTTGTATTCACATATTCATGTATTCAACCTTTGCGGATGTAGCCTTGTTCTCTAAGCTTTCAAATTATTGAACCTGAAATTACCATCCTATGGTCCACATATTTTGTTTATATCATGTATATAATAATGGCGGCGCCCAGTACCAAGTTGTGTTGTCGACTATGTCATGATTTATGTAAAAAACAAACAAAGGAAGACAATACTTAAAGAAACATTTTCTGTATTTGATCAGTTGGTAGAGATAATTGGGCATATTCTAACTGTAAATGATAACCAATGGCAATACATGGCGACCAGCGCTGAACTAATCTTTAAAGTTTAAAGTTTTGCTAGTAAATTGTCTCTGCTAGGTGGCAGATAGATCGAGGTTCGATTGTAAAATAAGATGTGTCTTTAGCAGTATGCTCCAGTGAAATTACACTATAAAGTCAGCTTCAGTCCTGCGCTATCACAAGGAGACAAACATGAACATACCACAGACTTCCAAAACACAAATTAATTATGCACAAACTCACCACATCGCAAATGGGGGAGGCCGTCCTTAAATAACCATGTATAGCTGTTGATAGACCGTACATTAAACAATACTAAACCAAACCTGAAGTTTATTTTGACCAAACCTGAAGTAATTTTAAACCAATGATTTGTTAATTTCAGCTTGCATGCACTGTATGAATGTCATTTTAATAACATTGTACCCATATGAATCCATGATTGTTGTGAAGTGATGCTATATTTGAATTTAATACATTTGATGATCTATCACCTGACCTGGAACGCATTCGTAGTTATACCAAAACAATACAATACTAAAAACATCTCCCAATATTAACGGCTACCAAACCCGTGCTCCAAGTTACAAATAAACGGTATGTTATAAAAAAAAACATTTTTTTTGTGTACAGCAGTATCCAGAGGGCTGTTAGGTAGGGGCTGCCCCAATCACCTAATGCACCTATGTATAATCTTCGGCACGATGAAGGACTCAAGTTTAGGTATACTGTTGATGCCGACATGCACAAATGTATGTAAACTGTAAAACGAAAGTAGGTCTGCGCGATCGCAAACATTTAATGCTGATATTTTCGCATAAATGTCAGTTAGTACTTGATGTTTTAGCAATGGATTAAATGAGTGTTACCTTGTGTTGTATTCTTGCACATCAGTGTTTCAATACATACGGTATTAATCTGTCAAAAATCGATAATCGTCTGTTTTTGTTATTGCCTTCCCGATTCTGTTCGTGAGTTATATTTCCGGGTCACGTTCTCTTATTACGTGCGCTTCCGCTTACGTCAAAAAATGTATTTTTCAATACATGATGTCACAAAATCTTGATATTTATTAATTTAAGATAGTTTGAAGAATAAACGAGTTAACAAAAACAATATCAATACATTGTAAATATTATTTTCATGATTGTTTGCGAAGTAGACGACGTTTGATCATAATCTCGAAACTTTTTTATGAATTAATGAAAGTGATACAGAAAAGAAATCTAGTAAACAATTGATATTAAATTTATCAAAAACGTCATCCTTAGAGAGTATGTTCTGGGCATGATCGTTTAGAAGCTTTGCAATACTTCAAACTCTTTCAAACGCGCAGAAGCTCAAGATTAGGTCCTGTTTACAAAATGGCGACTGGAAGTAGCAAGGCGGATTAGATGGGAACTCCAATTGTGTATATTTCGGCAAGTAAACCTTGTACAAAAACCCCGCGTGGTCAGATCATCTAATTTAGTCAAGATGTACTCAGATCGGTCGTTGTTTAGTCGCTACGGTCATTAGCATAAAAATTAGGAATATTATATAAATCTTATTTTAATTATCTACATTTAAGTACTGTAAAGCTTTTTAGATAGGGCGCTATATCAAATGTTGTATATATCATTATCATCATTACGTTTTTATCATCAGAGAAACAAAGATTCGTGTTTCTTACAGGAAAAGCAATACATGGATATCATTTTTCAAACTATAGTATCTAGCACATGGAGAAAGCCAGGCTTCTACTATTACAGAATAAATTGTCGAGTAATTGGGATGTTTCTATTATAAAAATATCAATAACATCATACAAAAATATTTGCAGTTTTAAGACGGTGATGACATAAATTATATGTATTTAGTGATATCATATAAACATTTCAGATTTCCTAGACCAAGTGTGTAATGATTATATTTCGAATTTTGACCAGTCTACGTGTTTAATGGAAAAGATACGAAGAACAAGAAATATTAAGTGTGAATGATCAATAGCAAACTGGAACTTAAAAATTAAGGAAAATCGACAAAATATATTCAAAATAAAAAAAAGTTTTGCATAGCAACCATTTAAAAATTTACAAGGAAAATAATGAAAGGTGTGTCGGGACCCTCGCAATGTTATCTAGGTCAAGTCTTAATAGTGTTAGAAAGAAAACAATTACTCTGTATCAATCCGCACCGAGATTTATAAAAAATAAATTAACAAAATAATTGACCAAATATTTTATACAATGGTTGTTTTATCTAGTTTACAATGGTTAAAGATGAAAACTTTACATCCAAACCATTGAGGGAGTATTCTTGGTCTTTTCCTTTGGAGTCAGCTGGCGGTTAATCTGTTTTTTGGCAGCAAAATAATTAAAAACAACCCCACATTTTTCGTTCTAACGCTTACTTTTATCGAGTTTCGTGCTAATAAATGAAATCCCTGACCATGAAAACATATTTAGACCCAAATATCATATAAAACGGACATCTAAAACAAATAATATGTATTTTTATGATATACTGGACGCCGGATGGCGGCCATTTTGAATTTTCGCGTCTGACCGAGTTAGCCCACATTTTTACGACGTTCACTACAGCTCATTTTAATCAGCACCCTCAAATTGACCAAATTAACTTAGTAATTAGTTTGGCCATACACAGGGTCAATTTAAACATCGGCTTATATCGGTTATACGATTTAACCATTCTCTTTGTCAGCTCCATTCGTTTGGTTTTGGTTGGGTTTATTATGGTTCAGTGTCCTTTAACAATTACGGTCATTTGAGGACGTGCCTTCGTATGTGTAATATATATGTGCATGTGTGTATGTATTCTAGATGTAGAGTATATTGCGATAGCGGTGGTTTGATGCCGACTTTATAGTCCTATATCACTGAAATACGCGATCAACAAGTTGCCGTTTCCCTAAATGTTGGAAGCTAAGCAGGTAATAACAACTACCATTTTAAGGAACTTTGTATGTTCCGGCCTGGGTACAGAACCCGTTGCTTTCCTAATCTGGGTTCAGAACTCTTTGCCTTCCTAACCTGGGTACATTTTCCTTCCTAACCTGGGTACAGAACCCTTTGTCTTCCTAACCTGGGTTCATAACCCGTTGCTTTCCTAACCTTGGTTCAGAACCCTTTGCCTTTCTAACCGGGGTACATTTTCCTTGCTAACCTGGGTACAGAACACTTTGCCTTCCTAACGTGGGTTCATAACCCTTTGCCTTCCTAACCTAGGAACATTTTCCTTCCTAACCTGGGTACATAACCCTTTGCTTTCCTAACATGGGAACAGAACCCTTTGCCTTCCTAACCTTGGTACATAACCCTTTGCCTTCCTAACCTGGGTACATAACCCTTTGCCTTCCTTACCTGGGTACATAACCCTTTGCCTTCCTAACCTTGGTACAGAACCCTTTGCCTTCCTAACCTGGGTACATAACCCTTTGCCTTCCTAACCTGGGTACATAACCCTTTGCCTTGCTAACCTGGGTACATAACCCTTTGCCTTCCTAACCTGGGTACATAACCCTTTGCCTTCCTAACCTGGGTACATAACCATTTGCCTTCCTAACCTGGGTACATAACCCCTTGCCTTCCTAACCTGGGTACATAACCCTTTGCCTTCCTAACCTTGGTACAGAACCCTTTGCCTTTCTAACCTTGGTACAGAACCCTTTGCGATCCTGACCTTGACGAACGCTCTAAACGAAAGTCAAATGGGAGGTAGTTGTTACTTCCTGCTTAACTTTAAGTGTTTACAGTAATGACAACGACTGGTTCACCCATTGTCAGTATAATGTGACCGTGCGGAATGCTGTGCTGGGTGCCTTCCGAATAACCGCTGTTTACCTTCCTTACAATACCCTGGAATGGCAGAATATATAGGACAGGAACAACGATGCAAATTGATTACACTAACGTTACAAAGGTTACGATTTAGTAGAACTATATAATGAGAAATGATATGTACAATTTATAGTACATTGGACTTTTACTTTTGTAGTGTATGCCATTCATTTTCAGCTAGAATATATATTCAAACCTTCTGGACTACTTCAAAATTTGATATGGTGTGTTCGAGAAATCATGAGAGCAGTGAGAATTCATGTTTGGAGTGAGGAAACATGTTGGGAGTGAGGAAACATGTTGGGAGTGAGAAATCATGTTTTCTCACTCGCAACATGTTTTCTCACACCCAACATGTTTCCTAACTCCCAACATGTTTGGAGTGAGAAAACATTTTGGGAGTGAGAACACATGTTGGGAGTGATAAGACATGTTGGGAGTGAGAAGAGATGTTGGGAGTGAGAAGAGATGTTGGGAGTGAGAAGAGATGTTGGGAGTGAGGAACCATGCAAGGGGTGAGGAAACATGTTGGGAGCGAGGAAACATGTTGGAAGTGAGAAATCATGTTGGGAGTGAGAAAATATGTTGTGAGTGAGGAAACATGGTGGGAGTGAGAAAACTTGTCGGGAGTGAGGAAACATGGTGGGAGTGAGAAAACTTGTCGGGAGTGAGGAAACATGTTGGGAGTGAGGAAACATGTTGGCAGTGAGAAAACATGTTGTGAGTGAGGAAACATGTTGGGAGTGAGGAAACATGTTGGGAGTGAGAAAACATGTCGGGAGTGAGAAAACATGTTGGGAGTGAGAAGACATGTTGGGAGTGAGAAAACATGTCGGGAGTGAGGAAACATGTTGGGAGTGAGGAAACATGTTGGGAGTGAGAAAACATGTTGGGAGTGAGGAAACATGTTGGGAGTGAGGAAACATGTTGGGAGTGAGAAAACATGTTGGGAGTGAGAAAACATGTTGGGAGTGAGGAAACATGTTGGGAGTGAGAAAACATGTTGGGAGTGAGAAAACATGTTGGGAGTGAGGAAACATGTTGGGAGTGAGAAAACATGTTGGGAGTGAGAAAACATGTTGGGAGTGAGAAAACATGTTGGGAGTGAGAAAACATGTCGGGAGTGAGAAAACATGTTGGGAGTGAGAAAACATGTTGGGAGTGAGGAAACATGTTGGGAGTGAGGAAACATGTTGGGAGTGAGAAAACATGTTGGGAGTGAGAAAACATGTTGGGAGTGAGAAAACATGTTGGGAGTGAGAAAACATGTCGGGAGTGAGAAAACATGTTGGGAGTGAGAAAACATGTTGGGAGTGAGGAAACATGTTGGGAGTGAGAAAACATGTTGGGAGTGAGAATACATGTTGGGAGTGAGAAAACATGTCGGGAGTGAGGAAACATGTCTGGAGTGAGGAAACATGTTGGGAGTGAGGAAACATGTTCGGAGTGAGAAAACATGTCGGGAGTGAGAAAACATGTTGGGAGTAGGAAAACATGTTGGGAGTGAGGAAACATGTTGGGAGTGAGAAAACATGTTGGGAGTGAGGAAACATGTTGGGAGTGAGAAAATATGTTGGGAGTTAGAAAACATGTTGGGAGTGAGAAAACATGTTTGGAGTGAGGAAACATGTTGGTAGTAAGAAAACATGTTGGTAGTGAGGAAACATGTTTGTAGTGAGGAAACATGTTGGGAGAGAAAAAACATGTTGGGTGTGAGAAAACATGTTGGGAGTGAGGAACCATGTAAGGAGTGAGGAAACATGTTGGGAGTGAGGAAACATGCTGGGAGTGAGAAAACATGTTGGGAGTGAGAAAACTTGTCGGGAGTGAGGAAACATGTTGGGAGTGAGAAAACATGTTCGGAGTGAGAAAACATGTCGGGAGTGAGAAAACATGTTGGGAGGGAGAAGACAGGTTGGGAGTGAGAAAACATGTCGGGAGTGAGAAAACATGTCGGGAGTGAGGAAACCTGTTGGGAGGGAGGAAACATGTTGGGAGTGAGGAAACATGTTGGAAGTGAGAAAACATGTCGGGAGTGAGAAAACATGTTGGGAGGGAGAAGACAGGTTGGGAGTGAGAAAACATGTCGGGAGTGAGAAAACATGTCGGGAGTGAGGAAACCTGTTGGGAGGGAGGAAACATGTTGGGAGTGAGGAAACATGTTGGTAGTGAGGAAACATGTTTGTAGTGAGGAAAGATGTTGGGAGAGAAAAAACATGTTGGGAGTGAGAAAACATGTCGGGAGTGAGGAAACATGTTGGGAGTTTGGAAACATGTTGGGAGTGAGAAAACATGTTCGGAGTGAGAAAACATGTCGGGAGTGAGAAAACATGTTGGGAGGGAGAAGACAGGTTGGGAGTGAGAAAACATGTCGGGAGTGAGAAAACATGTTGGGAGGGAGAAGACAGGTTGGGAGTGAGAAAACATGTCGGGAGTGAGGAAACCTGTTGGGAGGGAGGAAACATGTTGGGAGTGAGGAAACATGTTGGTAGTAAGAAAACATGTTGGTAGTGAGGAACCATGTTTGTAGTGAGGAAACATGTTGGGAGAGAGAAAACATGTTGGGGGTGAGGAAACAGGTTGGGAGTGAGGAAACAGGTTGGGAGTGAGAAAACATGTTGGGAGTGAGGAACCATGTTGGAAGTGAGAAAACATGTCGGGAGTGAGAAAACATGTTGGGAGGGAGAAGACAGGTTGGGAGTGAGAAAACATGTCGGGAGTGAGAAAACATGTTGGGAGTAGGAAAACATGTTGGGAGAGAGGAAACATGTTGGGAGTGAGAAAACATGTTAGGAGTGAGGAAACATGTTGGGAGGGAGGAAACATGTTCGGAGTGAGAAAACATGTCGGGAGTGAGAAAACATGTTGGGAGGGAGAAGACAGGTTGGGAGTGAGAAAACATGTCGGGAGTGAGAAACCATGTAGGGAGTGAGGAAACATGTTGGGAGTGAGGAAACATGCTGGGAGGGAGAATACATGTTGGGAGTGAGAAAACATGTCGGGAGTGAGGAAACCTGTTGGGAGGGAGGAAACATGTTGGGAGTGAGAAAACAAGTTGGGAGTGAGGAAACATGTTGGGAGTGAGAAAATATGTTGGGAGTTAGAAAACATGTTGGGAGTGAGAAAACATGTTTGGAGTGAGGAAACATGTTTGTAGTGAGGAAAGATGTTGGGAGAGAAAAAACATGTTGGGAGTGAGAAAACATGTTTGGAGTGAGGAAACATGTTTGTAGTGAGGAAACATGTTGGGAGAGAAAAAACATGTTGGGGTTGAGGAAACATGTTAGGAGTGAGGAAACATGTTGGGAGTGAGGAAACATGTTGGGAGTGAGGAAACATGCTGGGAGTGAGAATACATGTTGGGAGTGAGAAAACATGTCGGGAGTGAGAAAACATGTCGGGAGTGAGGAAACAGGTTGGGAGTGAGGAAACAGGTTGGGAGTGAGAAAACATGTTGGGAGTGAGGAAACAGGTTGGGAGTGAGAAAACATGTTGGGAGTTAGAAACATGTTGGGAATGAGAAAACGTGTAAAAAGTAATATATCGTCGTGTAACATGGTGTGAACAGCCTAAACATACATTCATTAAACTAACGTTACAATTCGTACGACTAAGTAAAACTATACCATGATCAATTTGTTAAGGATTTTATATAGTATTTCTGTCCATCTGTCAATTGTACATTGTCGCATGTTATTCGTTGCAAAAGCAGTATCATACCTTATCGTGAAATAAAAAATCAAGAATCAAGTTTCAAATTGAATCCTTATATATATTTCCTAAACTGCAATTGTTTTTTCGAATTATACACGAACGCAGCAAAGTCGACCTTACTCTAAACCTAGAATACATATCCCTTTGAATCAAGACCGATATTCCGTGTGACCAATGATCGAAGGACAAAAAAGGAAAAGGCGCCATATCAACATACCTTTAGAGATTAAAAAGGCTGAAATCTACTGACATTGTACATCGTACTTTTGTCAAAGTACGTTGTTAAATTATTTACATAACCTGAAAATCAAATGATATATATACTTGTAACAATCATAATCAAAATCGGTTAGTAACATACCTTTATATGCTTTCAAGTGCTTCTGTATTATTCCACCGCCGCCACGTTATCTAGCCCAATTTAAGAGTGCGCATGTGTTGGAGCTTACGCAACTGTGAAAGACGAGAGAGAGTCGATATCGCTGTTGAATTCGTCTGAAGGTGTTCATTGTAGTTTGTGTTCGTGTTGATAACTAACAATTTTATACAACGTAGAAATAAAACGCAATTACTGGTCATCCTGTTACAAAAAACCCAGTTGTATTGATTAATGTACATGCTAATTCTATTAATTGTATATCTATGTACTGTAAAGCGCTTTAGAGTGGATTATGTTAGCTAGAAAGGGCGCTATTTCAAATAATGTATATCATTATTATTATTGTTATCCTAAATGTTGGTTTTTGTAAAACAAAGAAATTAACTGATTTTCAAAATTTCATCACGTGAATACCTAATCCTTCGAGGGCAGACCAAACAGATCTCACAAAATTAAATTTGAAAGAGATATTTCTACTATAAATAGGAAAAACGCACGAAATCATCGCTGGTTAAGGAGATTTAGCAGACCTTTTCGTACAATAGATAGACAATCTTTATTTTCCTTATTTGAAGATTTAAACAAACCTGTTGTGTTTGCTTTGGGTTTAACGTCCTTGCAACAACCAGGGTCATATGAGGAGGGGTGCCTAGGTAGACACAACAGCCAGGGTCATATGAGGAGGGGTGCCTAGGTAGACACAACAGCCAGTGTCACATGAGGAGGGGTGCCTAGGTAGACACAAAAACGAGGGTCATATGAGGAGGCGTGCCGAGGTAGACACAACAGCCAGGGTCATATGAGGAGTGGTGCCTAGGTAGACACAACAGCCAGGGTCTTATGAGGAGGGGTGCCTAGGTAGACACAACAACCAGGGTCATATGAGGAGGGGTGCCTAGGTAGACACAACAACCAGGGTCATATGAGGACAATGTTGGATTATATGAAGTATATATCATATGAATATTTATTGATAAGGCCTGACTACACTAGCATTCCAGTAAATACTTTTCTTCACATTGAATCATGAAGTATACACAGCAACGTCACTACGCGTTTTTTGACGTTGTCAATATCGTACACACGAAACGGATGTGTAATTAATTTTTGATATAAGATAAAATGGTGAGAATTTGATGGACATTTCGTTCAAAATCTTTGTTATCGAGTAAAAAAACAAACAAGATTCAACAAAATAACCATAATTGAACAAAAGAAGTTTTATACCTGAACAAACATTTTTCTAACACTTTTTTATATAATATAAAAAACGACTTGACTTGAGCACAAAACATTGATAGTTTTTTCATTTGAAGCTCAATATGTAGGAAAATTGAGAATAGTAATTTATATATTAACTGCATATATTAGAATAATTTGATGAAAAATATATTCATAAATCCAAATTTTGATTAAAATCACCCCAAAAAGGTGAGCTGCTTTAAAAAACATATACTGAAAAGCTGAAAATATTCGCGCTTTGCTATATTAAAACTATTAATAATAATCCGCGTTCTGCCGAATAATAAAAATGAAACACTTAAATACTCGTATGTCCTATAATCTTATTTTTCTATCCCCGCGATCAACCTCTGATCGAGACAACCGCAAATAAGCCCCGCGAAATTACACAGAACAGTAGTTTAATGTGGTTTAAAATTAAAAAAAAAAAATTAAAACTTCTCAATGATGACTTGAGCGAATGTTCAATACTGAAGCCAGAGGTGAGGTATTGCCAAGAGACGCCAGGAAAGACAAAGATCTTTAGAAAGTAAAGAGCCTTTTATGTCCCCCGAAGGAGGAGGGCATCGCATCAAATTCCACAGTGTTTTTTAACATACGATGCCTCTACCAACATACAGTTGGTTACAGCAGGTATATTTTTTGCTCAATCCCCAACTTTTAGGAGTAAACAGTTTTTATTGTTACAACAGTACTAACCATGTTATTATTGAAATATGTGTAACATACGTAAGTTGTGAGATTTAAGATAGAAAATATTGATTTGACAATTAACACATTTTGTTTGACAAATGAGTCATCACGAAAGTTTCCCCAATCTATTTGATGTTTACCTTGATAGCACAGCGTTGTCTTGGTGATGCCGGCGTAGAGTGTAACAGTTTGTACAAAGGAGTGACAACCACTCCCTGCGTGTCAATGTCTTGCTTCTCGTACTCTTGCGGTTGTTCAGGTATACTACTATGTAACCTGGCATAATACACAAATGTCAGATATTGATTAAAAGCTGCAGAGAATTTAAAATGTCAGATACCACAGTTTTTAATGAATGTTACAGGATACCGACAAAGACAAACTTCTGTTAAGACATGTTTCATGGTATATTACGGTGTATGTTTTAAAGTCACGCGTCTGTTAAGTCAGGTTTTCACTGTAGATTAAATGATCATGTTAAAAGCAGGTGTCGGTAGGGACAAATTTCATTGTATTTAACGTATGCTTTTTTAATTATTATGTGTCGGTAAAGAAAGGTTTCATTGTATATAACGGAATTCATTTCAAAGTCAGGTGTTTGTAGATTCATAGTTCACTGTATTACAGGATTTACGTAAAGTCACGTGTCACTTAAGATAGTTTTAACTCTATATTACAGGATGTTGTTTAAGTCAGCTGTCAGTTAAATCGGATTTAATTATCAATAACAGTTTTTCTTTAAATTAAGTGTCGCAAGAGTCAGGTTATACTAATAGAGAGGTAGTCGTTAAAACGGATGCCAGTAAGTTAAGGTTTCCCTTTACACGTTTCTTATACGCTCTACATACTTAGTTAAATTAACAAATCAAAATATCGATCGAACACACTTTAAGTCTTACCGATAGTCACCGGTAACAGTTTCGCTGAAATGATTTCACAACATTTGTCGCACTTTGAAATTGCGCATGCGCACTGTGAGTGTATACCGGCTAAGGAGAGACAGACGGAGTTTTTAATACAAGAACAAGGTAAGAGAATTTATTTTTTTATTTGACGAAAAATAATTGATGATTTATTATTTTTAAGACAGCAAACAAATAAATGTTTTCTTCTTGTAATCCCTTTTAGGCTAGTAATATAACAAACAGTGAAGCAACGACGTGTTTTGAATTACGAAACGGTAAAAGTTATATCAAACATGTACCAAAATCATAATTTCAGTCGTCTATTTATATCAGCTTATTCACGTTAAGCAAGCATGCAATATAAGAACTCCATCAACCTTCTAAGACTTGTCCTTTCTCCGCTGAATATTTCAGCCTTTCTTCCTTTCTTCCCCTCTCCCTCTCTTACACATAGAAGAGCACAAAAATGTCAGGAGTGTCACCGATGATAAAGTATACAATTTTCACATTATTCAATTAGTTCAAATATCCAGATTTATAGTTTTTTTCCTTTTTCCAGCATATTTCAATGATGGATAGACTTCAGCTACATTGTATTAACTATTGCCCCTCCGGTTGACATATAGAGAATTTCATTATTCTAATCAATCCCTAGCCTTTTTTCCCAAATACTGATATTTTCTCTATTGTTTCGTTTGGTTTTATAAGGTTCAACATCCTTTGGGTTTTTCCCATGTAAAAAATGCGATTAGTTATAGTTCAATTCAATTTGTTGACTGTATGCCTTACGGCCCATTAGTACATATTACATATAATATACAATACATAATAAGGATGTGAAACAGCAAGACAAAAGTGGAGTACGAGTTAAAGAAATACAGCTCGTATCTTATTTGCTTAAAAATAAATATACCAAGACGGCTTAATTCCTTGTTGTTATTGACACACAATAACTGTATTAATTTAAACATTGAAGTGTTTTTTTGCCAATAGTATTTTTTGATATATTGACTTCTTAAGTCGTTGTACATTTAACATATTAATAAAAATGATATTCGTCTTCTACTTCAGTAGTCGACTTACAAATTGCACAAAATCTCCTTTTCTATAAAATTAGACTTACTACCAGTACGACTATTGAAATCGCCAATTAGCATAAATTCACTTTCAGTGTTGTAACGATTCACACTAGCTTCAAGATCATGAAATAAATCAGTTATATTTTGTAATAAACAGAATATGAAGGTGGCATGTACACACCAGCTAAGAAGACATCTTTGTTTTCAAGTAACAGACTTTTATCTATCTTTAACCAAACAATAGAATCATTTATTATCTCACAAACAGAAATATATGGTTTTAAAGTGGAATCAATTTAAACTACGATACCGCCACCCTGAGTAGTATTGGTAAGTTTTCTGAGTATTACACAGGAGTCGAAACCATCAATATTGATAAGGTAATCATTAGGAATTCAACATTCTGTTAAGACAATTGCGTTGTAAGTTTTAATGAAGTTTTATAAACTAGAAGATTTTAATTTCCTATCTAAACCGCCAGTAACATTCCATGATAGCAGGCTTATACATGAAGACTTAGAGTCAGAATATGACTCGTGCTCCACATTATCCTATTTATTGTGTTGGCTACGTGCATGCTTTGGGTACCCCTAGGGTTGCCAGGTACTTTTGTACGGACAAAACGGGACATCTGTACAATTCACCATTTAGATAAAGTTTGTCCTTTACGAACACTGCTCTCTTCTTTTCATCGCTAGCCTGTTTCCAGACAGGCCACAACCTAACATCCTGGACCTCCTTCGGGTATTGATCAGAGATATAAATATCAGTTCCCTCCTTCAATTTGTTAGAATATTTTTTTCGTCCTTTCTTTCTGTTGATATTGAAGAAATTTTGCTAAAATGGGTCTCACCTTTCCTGATTTTTTTGGACCAATCCTGTGAGCCCTGTCGATGAGTAGATTTTTTTTTATCTTTTTTGGCTCTTTATTTTATAAGTACAGTCCACACTGGGAATACGCTCCGAAACTCCCGTCGACGCGTCGACTCTCTCTACAAAATCAAGCCCACGCTCTTCCTTGATACCAAAGAACAATACATTGTCCCTCATGGATCGACACTTTAGATCGACGATATCATCATTGGCACGATTTAGGCTTTAGGTTTTCTTCAAATTGTTTTGGAACCCTCTATATCGTCTAACCGGATCTTCAGGTGTTTGACATCTTCATGAAGCTCACGATTTTTTTTTTCAAGTGAATTCAATTTGGGTCATGCTTGACGGGACCATGGGAGTAGGAGATGTCAAAGTGTAAAACGCAGTATTCGGGGGTTGGCCATTATTCTTATATGGTTGTCCGTTGAACCACTGGCTACCTTGTGGATGAAACTGTTGACTAGACATGTTCATGTTACACGTACTATACACGCTACGACTGTTCATGCATTGGTTAACATCGCTCACCTGTAGCTGTGGGCCGCCGTTGTCGTTAACTGTTTTGGTATTTGTACCCTTGCAGAGCTTCTGTGGAGGCATTAGTTACAAGCAGCATGTAAATGTCCACACACTACCACACACAGGTCGGAAAACGCCACCAGAAAACTTGAGTAACTCGATAAATCAGAGGAAACATATCGGAGCTCCGGGTTATAATCGGGCATTATAAAATTATCTTCTTCTAAAAAGTTGCTCAATGTAATACATGTATGAGCATCATAACATTTCGACTAAGTAATGAAATACTTCCCTCACCTTCAGAAGGCAAAGCGCAATTGAAATGTGTAAAGGATACCTTAATTTATGCAATTGTATCATCCTTTTCCTTTAGCTGATTAAGTTTGTATGTGTTAAATAAAACTAAAACAGTATGACGAATGGGCCAGGACAGTTGTGATAGGAAACAATCAAGAGTAACAGTTCTCGCTATTATTTAAGAAATGATCAACGTTTGACGAGAATGAGAACATTTTGGAATTGTTTTCAACGTTATCGAGTTCTAAGTTATATATATTCCACCATAATACACACAAATATGTGGAATATATATCTATTCTACCAATTAAATGTAATGAAAACCTTTTTTGGTGTCTATCTCAGTGTCCATACGCCTATGTCACACAAGATGACCCAGATAATCTTATTTTTTTAAATAAAGATGTTTTTTACTTGTATTTTTATTTGTCACGTGATACTTATATGTCTTCAGTTCACAAGAATATGTGCGTTTCTATCGTGTATGGCCCTGTGGCCAGTTGTCCTATTTTGTGTGGTTTGGGAAGGATTATGTTTTAATTTTCAATCGCCATTTTGTTATGAGATAATTAACAATACAATCTGACGTCAAGATCTGGCAATGAAATCCACCAATCTATTGCCATCGCTTGTCAACACATGAAATAAACATTTGACAGATTTACAAACACTAGCTTAAGTCACATTCGCGGTCAGTTCAGCGAAACTTGTGACATTCTGACCGTGAGCTTGAAATGTTTCAATTATAATCAGGGGTTGAATAGTTTGTACTGTTTGTCGGCTAGCAAATCGTCAAGTACATATCAAATTAAATGCGGGTGATTTCCTGTTGGGTGTCGTCGGCATTATGATTCAATGAGGTAGCACTATAAAGTCGGCATCAGTTCCGCTCTATCACCAGGAGACGAACAAGAACATATCGCAACCTACCAAAACACACAAATAAACTACACGCATGTATCTTGCACACAGTGGAGGCCGTCCTTAAATGACCATAGCTGTTGATAGGACGTTACTAAACCACACCAAACCAAATCATTCGACAAATGAAACCAGTCCCGGGACTAGCTTGTTTACCGATACATTTGCGGGGGAGGGTTTTGGAAGAGCGCTAGGTACTCCGGTATTCCTCCTCCACGTCCCCAAATTGCAAAAGGTGTTAACGGACCGTACAGCAAAACTAAACCTAACCCAACAAACATTTACTTTTTTCATATGTTTGTCAATATCTTCTCATTTTCTTTAATTGCTAAGATTTGTTTTTATATATATTACATATTTTGCTGCACCGTTTTCTCAAATGATGGCTCAAAGTCGAAACCAGCTGGAATCCATTTACTAAATTGTGGGAGCTGGAACCACCAAAACATCCCTTTACCTAGAAAATGCTTAGGAACAGTTTTGTTTAAAGAAGATTTATAATATGGAGGCACGGTAGTCTAGTGGTAGGACGCCGGGCTTTTGACCGAAGGGTTGAGGGTTCGAGTCACTGTACGGCACTGTGTGGTTTCTTTAAGCAAAATACTTTATTCCGCCTGTTCCAGTTCACTCTGCCGTAAATGAGTACGTGGTTGGGAAGTGCTAGAATTGTTGAATGCTAGCTGTGAGCGCCGAAATGGCAGCACCGGTTGTATACTCCCCAAGGAGTTGATAAAGGTGTTGGCTGGTTGCAAAGGCCCTATAACCACGGATAATAACTTGTGAACCGCTTTGAGACAACTTTCGAACTAGGTTGTGATAAAGCGGTATATAAGAACCTTGAATTATTTTTATTTATATGTTTAGTGGAGGTGTTGCCTGGCAACCAACGATCAATTACATTATGTTTAGAATTCATTTCTCAAATAGAACTAATTTGTTACTGCAGCGTCCCCTTCCATTGATTTTCAGGACCGCAGGACCCAACGTGCTTTTCATGCAACATATTTCGAAATAAATCAAAACGAACTATGCTTATACATATGTAATATCAAAATGCATTAACAATAACCTTCCCGGTGTTATATAGAACCTTACCATGCGTGATCTTATTTTTTTTGCACATTATATTTGTACCCATTATTTGTCATAAAATTTTACTTTTTCAATTTCTATATGTCTTTAGTGACATGATAAGCATGATCTAATTTACGTTCAATCGATGTAAATTTGAAGCTGAATTCTCAAATAACCACTTAGTATGCCTACGGTGATGAGACACGGTAACCTGGTAGGAACCCGGGTTCGTGACCAAAGAGTTGCAGGATCGAGTCGCGTCACGGCACTGTGTTGTATCTTTTAACAGTATACGTTACTTCGCTTGTTCCAGTCGTTGGGCAGTGCTAGAAATGTCGAATGCTGCAGTAAGCGCCTAAATGGCAGCACCGACAGTATGCTCCCCGTAGAGTGGAGAAAGAGATTGGCTGCTTGCAAAAGGCCAATAACCACGGAAAATAATTTGTGAAGAGCTTTGAGACGACCTACGAATTGGGTTGTAATAAAGCGGTAGATAAAAACCTCGAGATATCATTATTATTCTATTTATTATTCTAGATTGGTGAAAATCTACCCATTAAATATGGAGGAGAATGAAGAATCCACCGGCAGGAGTCACAGCCAAAGATCTTTGTCGATTTGGTCTTTCGGAAGCCAGAATTCCTTTGATAAGAAGAGAACAAGAAACATGAGTAAGTTGTCCTTTTTTTGTGGTATAATCTTTCCCCGTATAGCGAGACCCGTTGTTTTCCTGTATTCATAAAATTCTTAAAAACAAACTTTGATTCTTTGCTAAAATCTTGTTTTCTAATCACGTAATGAATTAAAACAAGACACATTTTGTGAATGACTTTGAAGATTTTTGGAGAACGTTAAATCCAAATATCATTTGTAATACTGACATTTTAATTTGTTGACCATGCTACATGACACAAACAAACTACAAAGAAGTTGCCAAGATCGCTGAATACATCCTTGAGCATGAAAACGATATTATGTACAGGTATGCTGGGCCGACACTCCGTTATGGAAAAAGCTAATTTTATCGAAACATTTAAGTTTAGCATTAAGCTGCTATATTTTCATATTTATAAGAACTGAACACGAGTTTAGCATGCCAGGGATTTCAAAATATGCAAACAATACGCACAAAAACGCTCGTAATACATCCTTTTTTAAAAATAAAACGGGATTAGTAAATTTGTCTTCAGATTCATTAGAGATTTCGCGTCTCATCGGTACAGAATATGCATTACAAAGTGAATTCAAGCTCAGATCATTGGCTTATGTTCTAGTCAGTTAATATGAACATTTACTTTTTTAGAATTTATATAACATACACCTATAAGTTGTCAAATGAATGAATGAGAGACAAATGTGCTAACTTCACTTGTTATTTATTGATATTCCAAATCGTACTTTACTTCCGTGTAAATCAAACAAACATTTTATACTGTTAATTTACAAGGATAATAAAGTGAAGAATTATTTTTTTATGATTTTGTCATAACATTCTTCATGATAACATAGTTTGATACTCCATATGAACAATTCATGTCGAGAAATTGACAAGAGACGTTCTGAATGAATAACGAACGAATCCTAAACTGTGCAACCATACGTTTTAGCAACTGCTGTCGTACACTTATACCTAAGCAAGGACAACGTGTTTCATTTTTGTAAACAAATATGTTTTTTTAGCCTGGGAGAGAAGGCAAATGCACGCTTTACTCACCAAACTCCCTTGAAATACGAGTACAAACATTTATTGTTAATCAATGGCATCTACCAACCAACATCCCGATCTTCGTTTTAAATGAATAATTTATTTTAAACTTAAACCTGCTGATATCGTACATTGTTCGATTTTGAATTCCCCTATGGTACACTCTTGTGTAAGTTTTCTAACTCAACCTTAGTCCGAGTTTCCTCTAGCCCTGACACCAGACTTAGATATTTTAACAGATTGTTGTCTGGTGTGGGGCCAAAGCGCATGTCTTAATGAAAACGTGAAAATTCTCCGACACCGTTTGGTATCGAATAATTTTGAGGTGCTGACAACATAAATCGACTATGACACAACACATACCTTATATGTATTAAATATAAGGAGGCACGGTAGTCTAGTGGTAGGACGCCGGGCTCTTGACCGAAGTAGTGAGGGTTCTAATCACGTCACTTCACTGTGTTGTATCTCTGAACTCTACTCTACTCCTCTTGTTCTGACGTACTCAACTGTCCTACCACTAGACTACATTGCCTCCTAATATGTGATATATGTGAAGGACATGAATTTGTTGTGTCATAGTTGATTTTTGTTGTCAGCATCTCAAAACTCTCCGGTACCAAGCGGTCTCGGAGAATTCCACGTTGTCATTTAACAGTGCACTCTGGCCCCGCACCAGACAACTTTCTGTTAAAATGTCTGAGTCTGGTGTCAGGGTGTTATTTGATATAATTTACCCTTGTATGTTACTTGGGTTTTTTGCCGCACGGTTTAAATAGGGTACTACTTAGTTATAAGACTGAATTACCTTCTGTTGCAAAACCTTTACAATTTTTGCAGGCCTGTGTCGGGGTAAGCAGCTGTCTGACATAGGGAACCGCCTACAGTTGCTCAAGATGCTGTGTCTGACAGTGTTGCCTATCCTTGGACTGTGGGGCTTTAGTGTATACACTCTCACGGACATCGTTAAACGCAAAACGGAGAATGAAAAGGTAAAAAGGTCCAGTACTTGGGTGGGTTGCTATTGTACCGTTGTTAGCACAACACGACAAAACCACCAAAAGATACCACAGAAACAAGTTATTTTCCCTAGTGTACCTTATTTGATGGCGCAAAATATTAAGCCCGTTGCCCCAAATCGCCGGATACAATTAATTTTTGGGACGCCACCATAAAAGGCCAAAACCGATCTGCTGGCTTCACTGCAGCAGCTGGGAATTTCATTGTTTTAGCTTCTCTCTTAAATTATCTATCGTTTCATTATTTTCTTCCAAGGCACTCGTCATCTTATCCCTTTCTCAAGTTTTCAAGTAAAATATATTGTGTTATCAACATTATAAATTTTCTCAATCTCCAATGGTATTGCCTGCGAAAGAAAACAATCCGCCTCGAGAACTCCGTGGTTTACGTCATAAACTGTTTTTCACAAGGTTATTTTGAACAAGCATTATTGAACTTCACAACTATGTATATTTTATTCATTGCAACAAAGTTACTCCCCTTCCATTTGTGATTGTATTTATGCGCATTGTTATTATACCGTTTAAAAAAGGATAGTGAACATGTTGGTCATGCATTGACAAATCTTATCTCACATAATCGAATATGAGTACAGTGTTAAAAAAACCACTTAGTTGGTTGGTTATTTAATTGCTTAACGACACAACAACGTTTACATCAAATCAGCTGAGGTTGTCATCAATAATAAGGAATACTTACACAACATGATAAGCAAAAAGCTGAAAGATAAAAGTTTAAAAAGTACTCAGCGGAATGGTTAGCTATTACTTTAACATTGTAAAATTTCATATTTCATGTTACATATATATACCAATTTGACGAAGATACTCAAAATGTGTGACAGATTTATTGTACAGAACAACCTTTTCATATCGGACACATACTGATATTTGTTTTGTACCACAGACAAAGTTCCAGTTACAACTGAGTGTTGAACTTGGAAAACTAATCCACCACTTGCAGCAAGAACGGGATATGAGTGTGTTGTACCTCAGCGACCTCGGGCCGGAGACAAAAACCTTTCTGCTGACCGAGTATATGTTTACAGACAAAGCCATAGATGCTCTGTCCGAGTGGCCAGCAGACCTGGACAACAAGAAGAGGACAGAGTTTGAGTCCAAGGGAAAGTTACAAGAGTACCTGAAGTTCCATCGACAGCTCTTATCCAAAGACACATTCAATCTCCACGTAGAGATAGAGTTTTATACCAAGGTTAGTTAATTTGTATGCATGGACTACAATTGGTAAACTTTTTTTATGTATACAACGTTATCCTGTTCTTTGCTTTTTGTATTCTGTGTTACTCACGTGCGATTTCTTTCCCACTATCTACTATATTTGGCTTCGTTTTTAATTGACGTTAAAGCAATATTTCTGTTCAATTTATAAAAAATCCTTCATGAGCTCTGATAAAGTGTGATTTATTTTGAGGAATGTATATGAAATTGATGCTTTGGTCATCGTATATCCAGTGTAAATACATATTATAAGTTTAGACAATTCGAAGAGAGTAATTAACTTGGGTATAATCATTGAAGTCTGTTAAATACGCATTATTTTTTTTATTTTTTTTACGATAGATATTATCCAGGAGCAATCATATTGATTCTTTTCAGGTTATAGATGTGGTCATTGTTTGGCTGTACAAATCCATTACAAGAGGTCAATTCGCTGTCGTATGGAAGACTTTGGTGGCCTATCTCAAATTGACCAGTGGGAAACAGGACGTTGGGATTGAACGCGCCCTCGGTACTCTCTTTTTCGTGCAAGGAGGTTTCAAGGTAAAGGAGCGGGAGCACATTGTCAGTTTACATTTGTACGTCACTTTATATAATTGATACATATAACATACAAGAGTTTCGAGTATACAATTTGGCGTTAAAGATCGAAGAGAGTAGATCGTAAATTCAAATACAAAGCTACTATATATAATCATGCATTGAGCCAAACTATAAATAATGTACTGCCTTATACCAATTGAAACGGTTACGATTCCGCGGTTGTCCTTAATAACTCACGTCGGGATCACATTATCTACAGTATGTTTATCTTAGTGATCTTGAAAGGTTTCGTTTGGAACTTATCATTGATTAAAACAGCAATGCATGTCCTATGTTTAAAATTATTTAAGATATCTTATATATTTTACTGCTATCTCATATCTTAATAATGTATCTTGTACGATTATTATATATTTCATTTGAGTTAATGATACCTTAAAATATAATAGGTATCATATATTAATACTATATATAAAGTTATAATAAAAGATTGTTGTCTTATGTACATTGTAGTTTTCTTACATAAATACATTGCAGACACGGGAGTATTTTGAGATGTACAATAACCGGATCAGCAGGTTCAAAGCGCTGTACACAACCGCCGAGCTTTATTCAGCAAGAGTGGATCGACTGTACACTTCCGGTGTCAAAATGGTTGAAACAAATATCACCGGTATCATTAGTAACTTCCGGAACGAGATCCAGCACCACACCGAGGAAGCAACATACCCTGATATGGAGAAAGCACGTTACTGGTAAGATTTTTTAACATATAAACAGTTTTACACTACTAATTTGATTTTGACTTTAAACATATTTCATTAACCAAAATCGGAAAATAAGATTTGGCACAACTTATTACAACTGATGAAGCCATCTCCTTGCAACAATAATTCAAAACAACAGATGATGACATAGAGTGTCAATTACATTTCATAGTAGTAATAAACGATTTTTAAAGTAACACATACACATAAAAAAAACACCCAACATATTTTAAAGTCAAGATCATAATTGGAACACGTTAAAATCTTCCACTGGATCTAATCAAAGTTTGCATTTGTTTGAATACATTTTGTATTCAAAGCCAGATTTTCATTTCCAAACAGTTATAATATCAGTACCAATGTGAGAATAAAAATGCAGCATATTTCGCGGATGCTCCGAGATGAATGTAACACTTACAACCCTGATTGCACCTATAACATTTGGTAATAGATACAGTATTAAAAAAAATATAACACAGCACCACACAGGTGTTCCTCCTTCAAAGCTCATCGGTGATGCTAGGGACAGAAAAGATGTAAAGGTCTGTCTAAACCGCTGTTAAGCCCATTAAATACACACATCTTAAAGAAAAACAGACATTTAAATTTTGAAAGAAACTCATTGTGAGGCAGCAAGATACATTGATGTTTACTTTCATACTCTAGCAATAACAGACACTCATTTTATCCAGAACGGAGATGGGACGTACTTGTCAAGCGAAGTAATAATAAAAACTAAACATTATCTATAAAAATAACACAAATTAGTCCCAAATAATTTATCTGATCTTGTGTTATTCTTATATTAAGCAAGACTAGGTACAGTTGAAGAAACCAGTCTAAATAGACACTGTCTAGAATTTGACATACTGTAAGTTATACATATTGTATGTCCTCTATTGCCATACTTATACAACCTCCTGTTAAAAGACGTCATCAGTTCACCTTTACTACCTGGTTGATGACCAAAAACTTATGTCTTGAACATGAAGCTCTGTAAATTCAGATTTTAATGAAACGTCGATTGATGTAAACCACAAACAGTTATATTTACATTTGCATGGCATTGTCACTATATAGCCTCTTTGAAAGCTGTGTCGTTGATGGGATTTTAATTACCATGCATCACGAGACACAAATCTAAGCGTGTTAATACAACACTGACCGGAACTACAATATCTAATATAAATAAACATGACGGCTGCTGAAATATCGCTGGGCATTGTGAGATTTGACAATGTCATTGTAAATTTATGTGCGAAAACAAGACCAAGGTCTGCAATATCGTACAAAATGCACATCGGTTGAAATCACCAATGCCGGCAATGGAAACAATTTTAACGCTCATGCAATTTATCAGAAATATCGTCTGTTACACTGCACTGATCAACAGGGGTTCGTTACAAATGTCTGAAATACACATATTCTATAGACCTACTGACACATATGTTACAGACCTACTGATATGAGTCGCAGCACACATAAACATTTTAGACATTTGTAACGAACCTGTGCTCCGTCGCAAGATCACTCACTTCAAACGCTATCAGTTTCACGCGTTTCGATCCACGGTTCCTCAGTTTCTGACGACATGTCAAATAACGAGGCTTTTATAGAATCTACCAACTGTTGTCAGGTTCCCATACAATAAACAAATAAATTCACGCCTGGATTCTTCACAAAATAAGCAAAGAGAAAAGTTCAAATTAACTTCAAAAAATAACTCCCTCGTGGAGGGCAACGTCGGATTTCCGGTGTTCACTGTATTCGTCCATGCGCGAAATTTGTTCCGGGGAAAAATCGAAACAATTTCAAATCTAACTTTCAGCTCAGAGTTTTATTGATAAACTTAAATCACCCTATAGACATATCATACGCAATTGTATTGATACTGCGTTGTGGAATAAAATTAAAGTGTTTGCTAAAATTTCAAAGTACTACTTTGTTTGCCAATCAGCACGCGACAATACGCTGTTCAAACTATTGAACGAAATTGTATCGACTGTCAATAAGGCGGGCATTTTTAATTTTAAATATAAATTATAAGTTGAAAAAAGAAAATAAGAGGCAGAAAAAACGTCAATATAAGTATTGAACTGTTTTTTTATGGTATGTATGATCTATTTGAATGACACAGCTTTGCAAGCAAACAAATCATAATGCGCGTTCAATGCTTAAATGTTTCATGCCTAAAATAAAACGGTGTTAATAGGTTCGCTAGCAGTTTAAGACTTGTAATATTATCAATGATGTGTTTCTAATGTTTGCTGAAGGTAAGCGCATTCTATTAAAACATGATTTTACTGTAAATGGTTCGTATAACGTTATGCATTTACGCTTGATTTCGTTTTTCAGTAAATATGAATGGCAATAAAGTTCCTCAACCTCGTGGATTTCTTCTCCTGTTTAGGTTCGACAATATGACTATTTACCTGGACACTTTGCTCGAGATTCAGCGAGACTTGGGCTACGAGATTATAGACATCCTTGACATCGTCATAGACCAATCGACAAACAATTTAGCAGTCAGCGCTGCATTCCTCTTCGTTGTACTCGTCATGTGTCCCCTTGTCATCTACATCACAGAGAACCTCACCAGCAGCATTCAGAGGTATATATCAGGAACGATTTCAGGGTGAGATAAGGGCGGATGGGAATTAGTTTAGTCCTTTTGGTTCAACGTTCTATTAACAGCTAAGCTCAATTAGGGACATACCTCTGTGTGTTCAGAGGCATATACTGGAATGATGTTGGGGATGGTTAAGTGCAGATAGGGATGGGTTTGATTCTATTAGTTTAAGAGTCCTTTTAACAGCCAATGCCACCTAAGAGCGTGTAATGTTTGAATGCATACGTTTGTGTTGAAGTGGTATGCTTGTGTATTTGCAACCCGCCGACTGCAGGTATCTGATGCCGATTTTAGAGTACCGCCTATACACAACAATACATTGCCGGAGGCACCCCGCACAATATTTTACCAGCTCACATTGTACTTACAACGGAGACGACGTTCTCTAGCTTTAAATTGCATAGCACTCTGGAGTTGCAACGTTAGTTGGGGATGCGTGGCTCGGCGTGGTTTGGTTTTGTGTTGATGGAATGAGTGGTGAGAACATGTCGTGATATTGAGTGCACGGGCGGAGATACTTGTTTATTCTTCGCTACAGAAAGAGGACAGAACTCTGATAAACAAGTCCTTGTTATGAAAATATAAATGAAATATACAACATTTGATATAGCGCCCTATCTAGATAGAAAGAGCAACTCTTAAGCGCTTTAAAATACATAGATATACAATCGATACAATGAGCATATACATTAATCATTACAATTTTGAGAAATTCGCAGGAGCTGCCTTATCAGGCGCTAACTACTACTAGTCCTATGTCACCTGGCTAATATCTCCCTATGTGTGTATGCCTGCTGGAGATGTATTGTGTTATGATAGGTAAATACAGGTATTGACTAATACCAGTTTATATCAAAAGGTATGGACTGACACTCGTGGATCGTACTAATGATCTGAGGAAAGAAAAGAAACGTTCAGACGGGCTGCTTTACCAGATGGTCCCAGCGCTTGTAGCCGATAAATTGAAGAAAAATATAGAGATCGACCCTGAATACTTCAGCTCCGTGACAATCCTATTTCTCGATATCTTCGGTTTTAACAGGTGCAGGAAGTATAACTTTACTACTTGTTGTCTTGATGATTGTGTTGAATGTTTTGTTGTTTGTTTTGATATTAGTTTCATAAGTTATAGTTCATTTAATATCTTATCTTGTCCAAATAAGCTAAAACGTTGATGTTTATGTGTTTAACCCAATAAAACAAGAAATAAACATACAATATATCCGAAGATGCACACACATCAAATGTCTATTCTTGAGGTAACTTTCTGATGATGTCACAAGAGGAATAGCGAACTGGATAAAGATAAAATCAAGATATCATATTTTGTGTGTAATCTATACTGTTTTATATTTTGAAAGAATTTCGAGCGAGTGTTCACCAAATGAAATAGTGGTGCTGATGAATTCTGTATACGGCACCATAGACGAACTTCTGGAAGACTACAATGTGTACAAGGTCGAGACCATAAAGGATTGCTACATGGTTGCCTCTGGTACGTGCTTAAGCCTGGTAACCGTATTTCAGTCTGTTCCACTTCTTCTATGTGTGCGATTTTAAACGAAAAAATGTTACCTCATTCACTACGAGGTCAACCTGGGTAAGTGCTTACATCCGGGTCACGGCCCATTATTTAAGCCTTTTTCGGTGAAAGATTGTGATATTTAAATAATTTTTTTTTTATTTCACTGTATGTGTTTTCATCCTGGTCGTTTCACAGTTTGTTGCACCTGATATGATCTAGCAGTTTATAAGATTCCTAGCGAGTGATCCTACCTTCTTTAATTACACATGCCGACTCGTTTATTCCAACGTTAACAAAATCATTTTTAAAAAGTCTTCTTTCAGCGCTAGTTCAAGCTTGTGTTAAATAACCTTCAAGAAGTATAGAGTTATTAGGAACAAAAGAGGGGTATATTCGTATATTCTTATTTCATGTAAATCTAGGTTATTGATACATGTATCACCTGGATGACTCGGCAATTCTCGTCAAGAGCAGAACAGGGGTAATAATTTCGAATAGGACTGGACATACTATTCCGTCTTTGCGTATTGCAGAGTTATCTTCTCTTGGGAGCAGGTATTTATTGTTACGTCATTGGTTTGTGCGGGAAAATTACGTCGTTTTCTCAAAAATTGATGACGTTACTATCACAAACAAGTGACGTAACAATCAATATCTGCTCCCAAGAGAAGATAACTCTGCAATACGCATAGACGGAATATCTTCAACCTTTTAAGTAGATATTGAAAAACAAAATTGAGTGGTCTGTTTTGTCGTTTAGTTAAGCACCCTCTTAACAGTCCGGATTATTTAAGGACAAGTGCCTTCACGTGTGTGTGTTTGATGATGTATGTTGGGCGTTTCCTATTACCCATGCAGAGTGTAACAACAGACATATTCTCTTTTTAAATCACCTGTATTCAGGGATGGAAGTTGTTGCAGATAATTAAAAAAAAACTACTAACCTGGTTGCAGATGAATCAAAAATGCTGTACATATTTGTGGAGTATAATCTCATACTCTAGAATACAGTTCCACGTATCTAGTGGGAAAACGAGGATTTCAGACGACTGCGGGGTCGATATTGTTGTTAAGAAAGGAGGGATTTAACTAGAGTTAGACTATTTTTATAGCATCATTTACTAATTATGTGAAAAAGAATAAGTTTTGAACAGCAGAAAGAAAGCCCCTTATCCTCAATTCCTGACCTCATCTAATTATAAGTCGTGATGTCACAATAAGTGTTGTTTACACCAGCTACCTATCGATCGCCGGTTCATGTGATAGCATATCCACTTCAATGAATAATAGCCAGAGCATATTTAAGTATATTTATCAATTATGGACCTTTATTGAAGTGAATATGTGGTTGTATTAACCTGAAAAGGGTATATTGACCGAAACGAAAGTATGTAAGTGTTATATTAGATAGGAAATTATACTGATTTTATTATCAAAAATATTGAACTTAATTATATCGTCAAGAAAAAATTCGGCATTTAGTAGAGGGTATTGCGACGTTACAATGAAAGTGACGTCATAAATGGAATTTTACCTGATGTTTCCTTAAATAGTAGGTCCGATTCAATATCACAAATCGCCGACCTCCACGTGATAATAATCCAACAAATGATGACGTGTCATCCAATATTGTAAGATGTCTATGCAAACTAATCAAACACATCGAGTTATTAGAATAGGTGGAATTTGAACGTACAAACAGTTTGGTTAGTTGAAGCATTTCGCATTGTAAGTGGTGATACATTGCAGGAATACCTACTCGGAACGAAGACAGACACTCCTCTGAAGTAGCAGACCTGGCCTTGGAAATGCTTCAGCTCATCCAGACCAAACGGTTTTCTGTATCCGGTAACAGATACGTACAGCTACTCATCGGCGTCAATACAGGTATTTAAATACAAGGTTGTTGAACGTTTAACAAGGAGTATCAACTACTTTGTCTTATGCCTTTGGTACGTCCCGGCCTAGGCGAACGTTCAAAACCGAGGCAATACATCAGGTATTGCTAAGCAAGGCGTTAGGGAACAATTGTTTTTAGAAAATAAAGGGATTGATTTGGTTTGGTTTAGTATTGTTTAACGTCTTATCAACAACTATGGTCATTTAAGAACGGCCTCCCCTGTGTGCAAGATGCATGTGTGTAGTGTTTGCGTGTGTTTTGGGAGGCTGCGATATGTTCGTACATGTCTCCTTGTGATAGCGCAGAACTGATGCCGACTTTATAGAGCTATCTCACTGAAATACCATGCCGAAGGCATTCAGCACAGCATTCCACCCAGTCACATTATACTGACAACGGGTAAACCGAAATGCTGAACGTTAAGCAGGGAATCACAACTATCATTTTAAGGACTAAAACATACTGCCGGTGACACCCAGCAGGACACCCCTTCCGGTCACATTATACTGACAACGGGCGAACCAGTCGTACTACTCCTTAATTGCTGAGCGTTAAGCATGAGTAGAAAATACCATTTTTACACACTCTGGTATGTCTCGGCCAGGGGACAGAACCTAAATCCTTCCTCACAGAGGCGGACGCTCAACTGAGGCAATGTCAAGGGAGACATTATGAAGAAGAATGTTGTTTAGAAGGAAATAAAGGGAATATATAGAGATACAAATATTGCAATGAGTGCAGTAGATTATTGTGTCCAAAAGAAAAAGGTACAACCGTACAATCCAATCCTGTGGCAGCTTACCACACCAGTTTCCTCTTATAGCGTACAGTAAGCAACAGCAGGTATAGTCTCTTCACAATTATCCTACCTGCAGGGGTGAAAGTCTTAGGTAAGTACCACTGAAAGTCTTAGGTAAGTACCCCTGAAGGTCTTAGGTAAGTATTCAGTAAAAATAACGAAAGAACATTCAATATCTTATGTTAAGGTCTTCACATTTACTAACAGTTCAAGTTTCAAGTCGATACAAGTACATGTATATAGAGTTCTTGGTAAAGGTCAAAAGAGAGACACACTGTTCATGATCATGATTAACAAGTTAATATGCATGTATCAGTCAAGGTCAACTGGGAAGCTTACATTTCGAAGTCAAGGTCAACATATGTACGACCTTATATCAAACATTGCTTATGATCCTAGCTCAAGGTGAACACAATATTTTGCAGAAACACGAGACAAACTTTACGCAAGGAGCACAGTTGTGTGTCAATGTCAACACAATTACAATTAGTTATGTCGAGTTCAACAGAAGTAGGTCATGCCATTTCAGGTATATACAGTCTCAGATGTGTGTCAGTCTATGCAAGATTTCGCTTATTGTGTCATAATTGTTTTGAGTTTTGTATGGTTCTTTAGACAAATACCTCTCTTTACGAATTTCAAACTTAATGCTATTTTCAGCACATTTTCAACGAAATCAGGTTGCTGAACTTTATTTAAGCATGCATTGCCTTGAAGAATAAATATTATAATATTGTCTACAAGACGTTATTTGGATTGTGATAATGAATGTGACGAAGAAGAAGAGGTTTACACTTCTGGAACATCTGTCTTAACCTCGTCGTACTTTTATAAGGGTATCAATGTATATCCTACGTTTGTTCATATGTTGACCTTGTTTTATCAATTCTGAGATCAAATGACAGCTTTGTTGATCTTCCGGTAGTTTCTTGTTCTCTCCTTTTGTTTATTCATTTTTTTATAATGTTTTTTAGAGATATCACAAAATTTATCAATCAGCATTTGTACTTGAATTTGTTGAGCAATTTCTCACGCATTTATTGAACGTAATGCGGTTGTGTTGTTGTACAGGTCCATGCATGACAGGTATTATAGGCGCCATTATGCCGAGGTATTGTGTTCTTGGTGAGACTGTCAACTTTGCTGCTAAGATGAAAATGGAGAGTTCTCGTACGTATTCATTTACTCAATTGTCATTGACTGCTCCTACTTGTACAAATATGACATTGTTATAAAAGCTTCACCCTTAGCCTGTGTGATTGGCTCTGGTGTACCATACATTGCGTTCCCTAATCCATTAATGACCTTCGTATTTCATCAAGTCGAGTTGAATCGATTTATGTGTTTAACAGTGATTTATTGCATAAGTGATGTGATATTAATCAAAATGTCGGTAATGGCATTTTTACTGTTCTAAAATATGTCTTTTAGTAAGTGTTACATGTTATTTCGACCTAAATTTTTCAGTATTATATATATGAAAAAGCAATATTAGTTACTGAGCTTGAGTACCATTTAGAACGCAGTTACTGTCGATAACGCATATTTCGTATGCTTTTCTCGAAAATGTTACATCATTTTATTTGTTTATTGTGTACAAAAATGATAATGTATTTTAATACCTATTTTAATTTTGTTTTGAAGCAAATAAAATACATATTACCCAAGCTACCAACAATGCTCTGAAAAAAGCAGGAAACTATGTAACAAAGGAGCGAGGCCTGATAAACATACGGGTAGGTCAATTTATTTTCTGAATTACTGTTAGTGTACATATTTAAGCGGTTCTCCAATTTCACGCCTTTCGCGTTTAAAGTCATACGCTGAATTATGACTGTGTTAATTGAAGATCCTGTATATATGTCTCTGTTACATATGATTTGAATGCGCATATTCTGCAAAGCGCTAATCTGCTGAAAATTTAATAATACGCACAAATTTGAGTCCGATCAAATATTTATATTTACAGTATCACAATGAACTTTTGTGTTCCATTTATGTTGTTTTCATATTCTACAGGCGAAAACCATTCTCTCACCAAAGAATAAATAGCATCGCCTCTTTCAATGTTTTCATCAATTTTTAATATCCTCATCTAATTCTGTTAATTCATCAGCATATATAAAAAAATATTATCATGCAATTAATATTAACCTCACCAAATCAATTATATTGCCTTCACATTATTAACATTCAACATTTAAGTATTTCGAGTTTCGAGTTGACTATTTCGAGTGATTACTTTCGAATTTCACATATTGTGCACTATGTTTTGTGTAGCAGAAACATCTTCATATGTTTCTTTATATTTATACAGGGAAAGGGTGATGTCATGACGTTCTGGCTTCGTGGCAAAACCGATGTAAAGACGAAAACAGGCGAAGTTGCCGCCATGGACGACAAATCTGAAACTGACTTCGATACTGAAAACAGTAGTCCATTGGTCAATGTAACGACGGACAATTATCAGGAGGAACGTCCGGCGCGGCCGAACCCTCCAATGTTTGGTCGAAGTGGAAGAGAAGAGAAGGTTACCGCCACTATCTATCCAACATCCTCAATGGCGGAAAAAATTTGAAACACGAGCGTCCAAGAATAAATAAGCAGACTTTGTCTGACTCCATCTGGTTTTATGAAGGTCGGTATAGAAATGTTAGACCATCTCCAGAGCTCGATGAAGTGGACAAATCAAATAATATTGAAATCTATGCGACAGTTTAATGTAATCGTTCTGGGTTAATACACGAACAACTATAGTGTGAATTTTAACAACTATCTATCAATTTGGCCAATACTAAATTTCTTTACATTTACTGGAAAGATTTCATGACATTGCTAACAGCCTATGGAATGAATAGTATTGTTTATACAAAGGAGAATAAAACAAAACTCATCACAGCGTCAACACACGAAACACCTCAGACACTCAAATAAGGTACGGAAAAGGGACAGAAACAGGAGATGAACGTGGCAAACACCAGACAAAAACATCGTTAAACTCTCAACAAAAACTGCAGGTGAAACCAAGTGTCGAATGGTGTAAGAATTGCAGGTCCGCATGAGGTACCCTGCCAGATGTTCTATGTAAAATCGTGGGGGAGCTTGGTTGTTACCAAAGTTATATTGTACTGGTGGACATGGTAGAATAGGGCAGATATTTAAATTCGCTGATTTTGTATATTCGTATTCTGTGTACTCACACGCATAAATCGTTCAAAGGATCTGGACTTTAAATGCAGACATAGGTGTTAGTGAATGACTCGGAAGGTAACAGCAAAATTTAACTTAGAATTTCTGTTTGATTACATTTGCACATTTAATGTTTTCATAAAGGAAAGCGACAGGTTTTTTTGTGTATATAATTACATTTATTTAACAAGTAACTAAATATCTTCTGTAATAAGCGCATTCTGTTTTTGAAAAATTCAATTGAAATTAATTTTCTGAAACAAGTTGCAAGGTTCCTTCTTTTACATCTCCAAAGTGGACACATTTGGTGATTTCTGAAACTTGAAAACTTCTAAGAGACGTGAATATCTCCTTGACTCTGAGGTTGGTAGACTGGCTATCAAAAGAACGATGGAATATCTGTATATAGGAACAGTCGGCCTTGCGCTGATGACACTGAGAGAACACGTCCGAGGTATTCTCATTCTTGATTATGCTAAACTTTGATGAAATGTAGTTCGTAGAATCGTGACGTTAGAACAACTAGTCCGGATAAATTTTGATAATATTTCGTATTGAACATTCCTTATACAAGGGGTATCGGAGGGCGCTATCCCTTGGGGGGAAAGAGACGGAGCCAAATATGAGAGATATATGTATTTTTTTTAAATATTTCTGTTAATGAAAATAGAATATATTTGAACGAAAATGGTTTATAGGTTTCTTGGGCCAAGAGGGTATTTGAGTGGTGGCGTTTAAAATGTAAAATATTGCGTAATTTTAAAGCCCATAATCACATGCAGGTGTTTGGATGATCAATCACCCTTCGTCCGTAGTCCGTGATCTGTTCGTCTGTCGAACATCGCCCAGCAGTCCGTCCGTCCTCAAGCAGCTCCTGTTATCGATATGGATTTTGTCACATTTGATGTGTATCCATTTGGTTCCAGTTGTAAGACTGAACGGGAAAAATTGGCCCCCTTTCTTCAAACTTAGATTTTGAAAGTTCCAGTTTGTTATTGCTATCTATCGAGCAAAAACTTGACAGATCTTTCTAAAAAAAAAAAAAATAGATACCTCATAGTCGCGTGTGATGCTTCTCCTATTTTGAGACCGACTGGAAAAACAAGATGGCCGCCCGGCAGACTTCATGGATTTTGACATGTCAAGGTTTTTATCGCTATTAATCAAGAAATTCCTGACATAACTTTCTCAAATTTCATGTATAATTTCCCCTTTGAACGGTTTGTTTTGAACTGAACCGGAAAACACCATCATAGGATTTGAAACCTTATACAGGCATAAAAGTATTATGATAAAAGATACGCACGAATCATTTGATCATACCGCGGTATACAAGTACATGTTAAGAGAAGATGAGTGACACGTCCATAATCTTTTGAATAAACGATATGCACCATGTATTAAGGTTATGTATTCATTCAGTTATCTAAATTTGCACCTCACTCCGTTTGAACAGGTCAAGTTACAGACACATTGGTGTTAAAATTGCGGAAGGCTTTATTTGCAAATTGCACGGATATCTGTTGCAAAATACTGGCAATTATCTAAAATGGTTACAACGAGTTGATACTTCTTGGTTAAAACCGGATTATCCGAGTTTATTCATTATACTCATGCTTTTCTTATTGTTATCAAAACAAAAATAGCTTGATAAAGTGCTAAAAGTGCGATGCAAGGGGAAATCTGATATCTTCTAAATTACGATCCCGATATGTTTTATTATGTATGGTTCATGCTATTTCATTGCGTGGATAATGGACGACCTTACGTGTAGTAACATGTAAATCATAGATAAATTTGGCATTTTGAACCCTTTTCACACAATATGTGAGTAACTACGTTCACATATATGTATGATATGGACACAATCACATTATCTAATGAACCAGATATATTGAAATACCTATTATAAGGTAATATGATTGATTTGTATCATTTCATGTACAGTATAAACTTTTTTTTCTCTCGCAAGTCTATTAAGCCTAAAATTAATTATATATGTTGTGTCTTTCATGTATTCAAAGTTGTAACACTTTAATAAATATATCTTATATTATCTTACACATGTATATCATATGTAGTAACGACATAGCTTAGTATTATTATGTTGCATTTAGACCCGTGCAACGGCGACAGGTGATTTGTATTCGACTGAAATTTTAGCTTGAATTGTTAGTTAAGTTTACGTCATAATATTTATTATAATTGTTTTGGCACACAAATGTTTTTTTTTTTACTGTCGATATAAAGGGTATATTAATAATTCATTACTTTTTAGTTTATTTAATAGCTATTAATCTTTCTGCCTTTTTAATCATAACTTGTTACCCCAAAAATAGCCGGTGCTTTTATTATTTTAGGTACACTTAATGTAGTCTGTATAATTAATTGCTTATCATTTGGTAAATGCTACTTTGATTGGACATAAGTTTCCTTTTGAAATAGGTATAAACTAACGAAGTCTAAACATTTATTATTGGGTACGTTTTTAAAGGAACACGTTAAAGGATGACATATTCAAAAGGTGCAAATTGACTGATGAAATATTGATTTAAAGAATTTTTAACGAGAAGTTGTTTATAATTTCGTATGTTTTAGGATTACTTTTAGTAGGAAATTTGTTCTTGCGCTGATGTTAATTCTATAAAACTCTGTTCCAATAACCATAGAATAACGTGTTTTACAATTATAGAAAAGAATGCATTTTTACACAATATTCCTTTCGTCATGTATCAATAAATCATAAATAAATAATTGAGAAAATCGATGATTTGACATTTACTATCGAAGTAGTCGTTACTTTAGTAAGTTTATTCTTGTATACATTTTCAAAATTTCAGAAATGTAATTCGTCAAAAGTATAGTGTATATAAAGGCTTTGTTAATTTTTTTTCTAAATGAGATGTGTAATAAATTTAATTTGATGTCATTTTATCACCTATATATATTCAACAAGGGAGCCCATATAAAAAAGTTAATAATTTGAAGCAGTAAACTAAAGTGAAAATGTACAGCGTAATATCGACATTTCGTCCACTGAGGACTCCTCAATAGTAGGAAATTTCATTACTGTATTTGTCTAAATAGTTGAAAGAAGATATGTACTGTAAAATATGTATGTTGATTTCTTCTTTCCTTATAATTGTAAATCATGAAAATGTTTTATAATAAAGTAAAAAAATAAATAAATATTAGACTACAATATATATGTTGTTGGCTATGTTCAAGATGAGAGATATATTTGTATGGTAAATTGGGTATATAACTTTATGAAGAATGGTGTAACGTATTGTATAATTACGAAGAAAGTTTTAATATAAATTATACTTATTGTGAATTTTCTATAAATCACTACAGTGTAAATAAAAATTTGATCTTCGTTTTCATTCGTTGTTGAATTTCTTCTTTCCCTGAGTACTTCATTAAGCAAAACAATCCAGCTTTTTCCATTGCAAAACAATCCAATATGCTGAACATTAATTATAAAGACTTGCAAGTTGTTGCAAAGGTTATGTTTTGTCCTTGGATGAATCGAGACGAGGGAAACAGATTAGATTATTACCCTATTAACCAACTATCCTTGAGGTATGGTTGGACGATAACGGTTTGTCCGTTTCTGGCTTCTTATCGTCAAATCTGATCATTGGATCTGGTCTGATACCTGAACATTCAGCAGACGAGGTTTCTTTTTCCAAGTTTATGGTGAATTTTATTATGTCGACATTCTTTTCTACTTCAGATTTCTCATGTACTCATTAAGTTACCAACTGAAGGCCAAGTGAGCTTATGCCCCCCAAAATACTATCATAAAATTTTGTCCGAGTCCTTTTCAACAGTAGTATTTCATAAAAGTCGCATCTTGTTATCTTTTTTAACAGTTAAAATTTACGTATATGAGAACAGTGGTAAACGTGAACAAAATAGAGAAGGACATCAGCAACAAACACTACCTGTACACTGCTAGTCCTCCACTTTATCAATGTTGCTATCACCCTGCCTGTCGTAAACTTTGCTATCAAGGAATTAGAAATGTACACCAGTAAAATCAAAAAGACCAATGTATGAAAAAGGGAATTAATTCTGAGCAAGAAACAAGAGGCCCAATGGGCCTGCATCGCTCACCTGTTATTAATCTAACACTTGTAATCTTAAGATTTCATAAGAACCTATTAAAAGATTTAAACATATGAGGCCTCTGACCTTGATTGTTGAACAAGGACATTAGGTTGAAAGTGGATCAAGGTCATTCATTTGAACTAACATGGTAGTCCTTCATCCCAGCATGCTACAGGCCCAATTTCAGTACCCTGGCCCTTTTGCTTATTGAAAAGAAGTCGCTTGAAGATTTTACGACATTTGACCC
>NW_018408252.1:3613233-3655483 GCF_002113885.1 Mizuhopecten yessoensis | reverse complement strand
TTGGTAGCCCTTCATCCCAGTATGCTACAGGCCCAATATCAGTACCCTGGGCCATTTGGTTATTGAGAAGAAGATGTTTGAAGATTTTAAAGACATCTGACACCAGTGACCTTGAAAGTAGGTCAAGGTCATTCATTTAAACAAACTTGGTAGCCCTTCATCCCAGCATGCTACATGCCTAATATCAGTACCCTGGGCCTTTTGGTTATTGAGAAGAAGTTGTTTGAAGATTTTAACATATTTCAACCCCTGTGACCTTGAAAGTGGGTCAAGGTCATTGATTTGAACAAACTTGGTAGCCCTTGATCCCAGCATGCTACTGGCCAAATATCATCTACCTAGGCCTTTTGGTTATTGAGAAGAAGTTGTTTAAAGCAAAAAGTTGACGCCGGACAGACGGACGACGGACGGACGGACGGACGGACGACGGATGCCGCACCATAACATAAGCTCACTTGCCCTTCGGGCAGGTGAGCTAAAAACTTTCCATTTTGTTGCTACAACTTGTTTTAAGAAAGGGAGAATATGCCAAATCGAAAAAAGAAACCCAAACTCAAACGTGGACATTCTCCTCGCGATTGAACTGATGAAATGGTATCCCATAGTTTAGATGTTTCCTTTCATATAAATAAATAAATAAATATGTGTCAGAACGTATTTACCTTTTGTCAGTTTATAGAAAATGGTACATGTATTCCTGTTTAAAATTAGAATAAGAACCTTTTAGGTAGAAAGATTTAATGATGAACGTAACTTTCAAACACCTTTAACATTTGGTAATAATTACAGTTTGCCTTTGAATTACATTGCATCATACAGCTGTTTTGTTCTTTAGGACTCATCGATGATGCTAGGGGCCAAAAAGATGGCAATCCAAATTGACTTAACTACTGAAAGGCTAGGGCGAGGATTTATTTTTGTCTATCTTATTCTACTATGCTACGTATATGAACATCTTTCCGTGTTGTAAGATGTGATATACGCACAGTAATCATGTTGACCTATAACATAGTTATTAAGAACATTGGAAACTCACTGATTAATAATTTTCATTTTCTCTCTAAAAGACTTTCTCATTGCTTGCAAAATATTAGAGAGTTTAACTTGTATTTGTATACATAGGGCATTCTTCTTCTAACATTTTGATTCGGATCTAACTTTAGTGGTACTGAACTATAAAACTACCGCTGACACGGTTCTGTACCGAATTGTGAAAGGAGGCACATGAATAGGGGTCGAACGGCGACTAGCACCATTACTGTTATTTTTTTTTGAAATCTCAGACCACTGTTTTCTTTACTTCATCGATATTGCTTTTCCATATAAGTTTTGCAAGGCGCATTTTTTTTCCGTTTTCAGAAGAACTTGTTTAGGCTACTATCATGCCAGTAAGAAAAACCTCCAATTCATAAAAAACGGTTTTGGCAGAGGTGCCTTAACGACTGAATTTCGTATGAAATGTATAAAACTTTTATAAATAAATGTGTAACAACAACAAGGAAATAAAGAAAAGTAAAGAAAAGCAAGAAGTATTTTCAATTTTTCTTTTAAAATAACGAATGTATTAAAAACAACGTGCATTTACAATATATTGACATATATGAAATTAATGTAGATTATTACTTTCATAGAGAATTTTGTTATATGTTGTCTTTGTAATGAAAACCTTATGTAGAAATATATATATTGTCTCACACACATATATCGAAACCGGTTATTATAAAAAGAGACATTAAGAAAAAGGTCTTCAAAATATAAAATGCAAATATCTTTAATAAAAGGCTTAATAACGCGTTTTCATATCTATCTTTTTCAATTACATTTTGTTGCCAGTATGGTCAATGAATACTTTATGCAAATATAGCCATACTATAATTTAAGCTGTTCTATCACATCTGAAACTACAACCTGTCAATCTTGTTTTAATCAAAGGCTTCACGAAACTGCTGTAACCTTATAAAAAACTCTATACAAATATACCTGTAAACATACAGGTGATTTTGTTAATAATCAAGATAATGAATTTTATTTATAAGAGAGTAATATTATCTTTCAATAGGTAATTCTATATCTCTATTCTGCTCTGACAAAGAAATAACAATACTAATTTATTTAAAACAAGCAAATTAATCTTTATCTCTAAAGATGAAAAGTAAACCGTGAAACGTATATCTGAATAACATGGCACATAGGCAAAAATGCAGTGACAGAAAGGAAAGTTCACAAGGTCCATTCTCCAAGAAACTTATCCAATAACATAAATGCAAGTTCCTCATTTCAAATGCTATAGCATGAATTTTCTATCTGTCTCAACTAATCTAACGTTGAATTCAATGTTGTTTAATTTAATTTTAACTTGCCTTAACTCCTTATGCTTATTTCCATTCCAAAAGCTAAATTTAATTGTAATTAGTCCTAATATTTCTAATTTGAAACCTTCTATTTCTACATTCGTTGTAATACATCTCGATTCCTTATACAATTTACCTTCCTTCCTTTTCCTTATTTTGTAATGCAGGATTTCATTCTAGGTCTTTGTCTTACTTAAGATTCTATAATAAAAAAAAATCGAATCTGCGTTTTAATTTATAATTAATTCCATTAGAAATTAGGAAGAGGAGGTAATCGTATAAGGATTTAAGCACTTGGATTTCAACATTTCTGTTACACGAACCTAAGATTCATTATTTGAATACATATGCAAGACCACACACTTGTGTTTTTCTAACAATTCAGAAAGCACGAGTTTATTGCGCGGACGAATATATTCACGAGTGCGCGGAGCGCTCGAGTAAATATATATACGTCCGCGCAAAAAATGAGTGCTTTCTGATTCGTTAGAAAAACACAAGTGTGTTGTCTTGCTTTTATCACATACCTTCCGTATTTGGTAGAGATCGATGCAAAGATTTTATAAACTTTGATATTTTTTTGCAAATACCGGTAACTGTTCAGTTCGCCATGACAAGGGGATTCCCATAAAAAGTAGTTCCGGCTGGTAGGTAAATATAACATTGCAATACAGAACGTTGTATTTCATGGTCTGAAAATTGCTTGTATTACTATAACAAGATTCAACAGGTATGTGATAAATAACAATACATTTTCTGCAAATGACAGACCATCATTCACAGCAATTGCATTATGTGTACTTATATGCATTAACAAAAAGGTATTGTGTAATATGAAAAAGTGATTACCTTCTGTTTAGAAGAAAATGTGGTTATATGGACATACTATAGAAAGATAAACTGATGAGGAAGTCGAGGTCAATTTTCTTTTTTCAGTTCCATATAAACCGAAATAAAAGTATTTTATCGATAAATTAGATATGAAAATATGTTGTTTTTATAGCAAACAAAATGGAACGTAAAAAAGAAAATCGTCGACTAAAAATCACTGCATTTGGCAGAGATGATTATTAATATTGTTCCGTCACAATTTAAGTGACGTCCTCAGAGAATATTGACCTGCTGTTTCTAAAATAACTAACACCACATCTATATAGAAAATAACCGAACTTCACGTGATGATGATGCAACTAATGAATATAAAGAAACAAAATGTGCCATACTTAATCTCGTCTGATGAATACGGGTAAATGAGTATTTCAATTCAATCATCGTAACATATTTCAAAACAATAATAACATAGAGACAACATACATTTTGAGCAATGTTTGTATATATAATTATGTACAATAGAGATCCCTAGATAAACACTCGAATACTTGAAAACAACGAACGTTTTGATTGGATGAATAACATCTTAAGAATACAACTAAGGAGACAAGTGAAAATTTGATAGGAATATATAATTCACGAGATAATTCACAGGCGACGAACAACACGTTGGTAAATAGACCTAATGAGGGAAGTAAGTTGTTTATGGACGGATTTAAAGGACAAATGGGGCGTATATTTAGAGTCTTTTGATTGGAATGACATTGTACAATTTTCAATTGAACTGGACAGAAATTGACTCAAGGAATGATACAAAACGCATTTATTGGACGAACAATAAATGATCAATGTATTTATAAACAATTGTAAAACGTTTGAATAGTACGGAAATCAAACAAAATACTATTTATTATAATAAACCGATACAATATAATTATATACACATACTATATGATCGGATGATTACGTTTGGAAGAAGATCTTTTACCAAAAATGTTCTTGATGTCAATTTTCACAATTTTTAACCTTTTTTGTTTTCAGGACATAACTGTGTCTCACTTTCATGTCAAGACCACTCACTTTTGTGATTGTGTTCCAAATGAATTATTCGCAATCATTCGAGTTCTCAGAAAGACCCAAAATACATTCCTCCCACAACCACTATAGGTTTCCTCACTACTGACTCATTGGATAAACCCTCGACGTGATTTCATTTGGTAACATTTTTACTAATAACGTCACGTAACAATGCTTTGCGACGTCATCTTTCATTGTAACGTCATGATTTACGGCAATCCCCCCCCCCCCCCAAGTGTATATTCACGGGAAACCTATGACTTTCCAGATAAAATGACAGTTATGGGAGAAAAAGGTCCGCAAACTCGTGATGGTAGGTTACAAGTGTACCATGTAACCATACTTTAAATATATCTGAATAACTGATTAAGAGTTTTTACAGTTGTCGTTTTTTCGGGATAAATTACGCAAACGTGGATATCTGAAGATATCTAAGGCATGAATATAATTTTTATTTAAAATGTATAAACCTGGATATTTGTGTTTTTTTTAAATATGATTAGTTAATAAAAGGGAGTAATAACATCGTTGTGCGAATTTCAATCCATTGAGTGTGTTTATAGAGCAAATATTGTTTTAGTGGGTGATTAATTTAGTTCAGGAGAACTATATAACAGTATCATTGGCATTGCATTCTGTATCCTAAACAGTGTGACGATTATTTTACTTTTTAATAGTAAGTAGTAAAAGTCGTGGAATTTTTCGAAAGCATTATGTTTTCAACATTCTTAAAAAAAAACCTTACAGTTCTGAAATTTTCGAAAAATAACTCTGCTGGCACAAATATATTGTTATTATTATAGCATGCTTAACGGCCCATCAACACAGGAGAGCACATAGGGGCCAACGCATGGCTGACAACACGTTTGAATATTGATTTCTAATCTCTCAATCTAACCGTACATATCAAGGGTAGTAGATGCATTCCTTTTCATGTTACCAGCAATTTTCTCCTCATTGTTCGTAACCTTAAATTCCAATGTAAATAGAAAAGTCGTGTGCTTTACAAAGTAATATTTTGTTGAAAAGCGTGTGGAAATGTTCGCGTTACGACCCTTTCGACTGATTAGGAAGTATTCGTATTGGTAATTCTTCTGACATCTACAATGTGTATTTTCAATTGATAAGTAATTTAAAAAATTCTCTATAAAAAATATGCATGCGTGGATATTCTCGAGCTGATTTATTGAACGTGGAAAACGGAAAGATTTCCACATCAGAAATATGTCGATTTTTACAGTATTTACTCTTTTTATGGATTCTGTTACTACATTATAACTCGGATTATGTTGTAATGCATCAGCTACATTTTGTTTACATTTTTGTACTGATTATTTTTTTAAAATAGAGAAAACGTTTGGGCCTTATCTGGACACCTTCTCTATATTTGTTGGAAAGTGGGATAACCTGATCTTTTCATTATTACTGAAGTGATGTAGGTCGAGGAAAAGTGATAAAGATAAGTCAATTTAATCAAAGCACACCTTTTACACAGGTACCTTTCTTTTTCGGTCGATTTGATTATGACATTTGGTTTGTATATATCTTCAGTGACGTCATATGTGGTTGGGGGCGTTTAAATGTGATAATGAAACCGATTTAGTTGTCGAATCCCTGGCCTCTGTGATGTGGTCTATCATATTTGGATCTGTGTATCCTTCCTCGCACTGACGGTCATCATTAGAATCTTCACCCTCCTTACTTACACATGGTAACTGCTGAGTTGGCTGAGAGTTATATTTCTTTGGTCCTTTTCCGACATTTGTTGGCTTGCTTCCTTTTTGCTGTGGTGGTTTGGTCCACATATCAGGGTTGACTTGGGCTCTCTCCTTGAATGCCTGATGGATGTCCCATGCTTCAGTCACTAGTGGGTATATAATCATGAAAATGGTTGCCCCGAGTGCCCACACAATAGCCAGCATGACCTACAATAGTGATTGAGTTAACGACAATTAAAACACATAAAATTATCACAGAGATAGATGGACAAATATGTCTGGCATAGAAGACAAAAATGTAAGAGAGTAAAAAAAAGACAAAATGCATACACACACCGGGACATAACAATGCTTCAATGGCGGACTCAGACCACCTGATTGATGTACCTACCCAATGATGAAAGTCCGATCTGTCCATGACGCCTACAGGTATAAGGGATAAGGGCCACACCACGATAAGTAAGATAGAGCCTATAATTCCTCCGGCATAGGCCAGTATTTTAGAACTCCGGAAGGTACGTTCAACTTCGCTCAGTGCAGGTCGGCTGTCAAGATGGTGAGCTCCAGTTATGTTCAAATCTCTGCAAGATTACAACAAACTAATTACCTTAAAAAACCTGTAAAGTAATACATCGAATAGCAATTTAAGCTTTGAGGGTCATAATAATAAAAGTGTTATATATAGGAATTTGATAAATTTGGCTATTCCTGTGAAATACATACGAGAAGCAAATTTCTACTTTTAATATTTTTTTCATGTGAACACTCATTTTTTGTGAATTGACCTTGTGCTTTCGAAAAAAAAGAAAACAGGACACACAGTAGACATTTACCATTAAGATAATGTTGAACAAATAATACATATCTAAATTGTGGTAACGCAACAATTCTCAATTCTTTGATAACGTTGTTATTGTTTGGTAAGAAAACAAAATCGTGTCGGTTAAAGTCGTAAACCAAATTTTGTATAGTATTTCAATTAACCTCGATTAACTGTATCGGTAACGGCGAAAAATTGTCACCAACATAATACTAAACACTTTTAAATAATGAACTGTCAATAATTTATCCAATCAGCAAATTGGATTATATCACGTGACATCAGGGGCGTACTTCTCGTAAAGCTGTGTCCATGGACTGAGGGGGCTATCAATGTCACGGCATCGTTCCCATATCTCCTCCCGTGGCAGGGAGCCGAACTTCCAGGACTGTACAAAACTGGTAACGACTGTGATAATTCCTCCAGACGAGATGGCTACTACGTTTCCGCAGAGAAGTGGCATCTCGCGGCCTACATATAAGACAGAGAATATGCACGGTACGTTAATTGTAGTTACAGATATTGCCCTATGCAATGGACCAGTTAAAGTGACATGGCGAATATTGAATTTCTTCAACAGATAAAAGGTTTTGGTAGTTAGTCATTCATACATTTGCAAAACTGCATGCCAATTCAAGTCAATTTCAGGTTATTCCAGGCACTTGGCAAGAAAAGGCCAATATAGTCATTTTCTGGGGTAAAAAATGGCCCGGATTTTACATTGTGCATGGCAATAATATTTACTATGGACGATGAAGAAAAGAAAGTTATTTGAATTCCTATTAATCACAATTTCATGTCTGTTTTTAACTAGATTTTACAAGTTCCGTCATTGTCGACAACTACTACAAAACGTCAATGCAAAAGCCGATTAAATTACAAACTATAATGTTTAACTCGAAATATCCTGTTTACAAAGTGCTTTTAAAACCAGGGGTTTAGATGTGTGAACGCACAAAGCACCAAAAACAGCGTGTGCACATCGTGCATACATCATGTGCACAACTGTGGGATATAACAATCGTTCGCCTTGTTGTGCGGTTCTCTCCGCACAAATGTGCGATAACACTACGTACAAATGGTTGATAAATATTACGGAATGATTTTGTTTAGAATTGTTTAACGTCCTATCAACAGCTAAGGTCATCCAAGGACGGCCTTCCCTGTGTACAAGATGCATGCGTGAAGTGTTTGTGTGTGTATTTTGGGAGGCTGCGATAAGTTCGTGTTTGTCTCCTTGTGATAGCGCGGAACTGATGCCGACTTTATAGTGCTACCTCACTGAAACATACTGCCGAAGACACCCAGCAGGACGCCCCACGCGGTCACATTATACTGACAACGGTTGAACCAGTCGTCCCACTCCTAATTTACTGAGCGTTAAGAAGGAGTAGAAACTACCATTTTTAAAGACTTTGGTATGTCTCGGCCAGGGGACAGAATCCAAAGCCTTCCTCACATGGGCGAACGCTCAACAAATGGCCAAAAGTGAGGCATTGTCAAGGGAGACATTAGGAAGAAGAAAGTTATTTAGAAAGGAGAGAAGAGATAAGGACCCAAATTTAGTCGCCTCTTACGATCATGCAATTGGGGGCAGCAGGTACAATTCTTACGCCCTACCTGCAGGCTATTAACGTCCCATCAACAGAGAAGGTCATTTAAGGACGTGTTGTGGAAGCGTGTATGTGTGTATGCGTGCCGGAGACAAGGGTCTGTTAGTGCACTATAAATCTGATGCCGAGATTATAAACTGAAATACAATGCCGAAGACACCCAACAGAGCATTCCGCCCGGTCACATTAAAATGACAACGGGTGAACCATTTTTAAGGAATTTGGTATGATCGTTCACTATAGCCAAAAAAAAGTAAGAGAAATATTCAGTTTTTAAGTAATGCAATAAGTGCAGCAGATTTAATTTTGTCGCTTTTGAGTCCCCTAGGAGGGGACACAAAAGCAAATCTCAAATTTTGCAGAGCGTTCCTACATTAGTTGCCTCTTACGATACATCCAGTCGGGATGCAGACGAGTTATTTAGAAAGGAGAGAAGAGATAAGGACCCAAATTTAGTCGCCTCTTACGATCATTACCGTCTCCTAAACAGCAGACATGCAAGCATGTCTCCAAACAAGGAGGCACGTCTTTCAATGACCTGAGCTATTTAAATAGGACACTTAACCTAAGCTACCAAGCCAAGCGATTTTAATTTGTTTTATAAAACCGGTCATCAATTCAATATGATGTTGCTAACTTATCGACCTAAAGATGACATTGACCAAATTAATGACTTTATTAGATTTAATATATTTTTATTGGTAAATGTACGAAGTCCGTGTGTATAGATCATAGACATTATGAAAGCCGACTGCATTTACTGAACGCTTTTTGAATTAAACTGATGTTGTCAATGTAAACAAGAACGTTTCCGTGATGCACCTGTTGTGTCAAGATAAAGAAAATGTTCTAAACCATCAGGTGTTGTCAAGGGTGAATCCTAAAACTACATGTTGAATGAAGTGAACGTCGAAGATTTATCTGTGTTTTTAAAGACTGACGTGTGTGTATCATGACGTTTTTTAGACGTTTCTTTGATGGAACTCGATTCTCTTAAAGTACACAAATGTTTCGAAAAACGAAGCGTCTAAGACCAACCTGTGTTTTCAAGAAAGAGACTCAGGCCCCCCTTGTACGTGGAAGCGACGGAAAGCCAGACGATGACAGCAAGAACCATGCCGGAAATACTGCCAGCCATCATAGCCTCGCCTGTGAGTCGATCCCATGATACGCTAAGAGCAATCGGGACAACCGCTGAGCCAATGAGGATCCCCATAAACATGTAAACCCAAGCCAAACTCACCTGTAAAACAATGATAATTTTCTTTATTTTTGTAGAGGTAAACTATTGCTACTGTATAAAAATACTCGCTAAAACAATGTCAGGTGAATAAAAATAAAAGTTTTGACTATAGAAAACGTAAAAATATTTCGAATAGTTACTTTCTCATTTTAAGACACAGAGCAACCCGCAACTTGAAATGTACTATTGCTATTATAAAAATAACGAAAGCATTTGAAATAAAGAACATCCTATGAATTGACGAAACACTAGTTTGAGTACATTATTAGAAGTTTATGTGCAATCCTTGAACATAAAAATAAGCCATAAAAATGAAACAAAAACTGCAAGCATCGAGCCCGACGAACCCACTTTGCTACTGCTAATAGTTAGAAATGAACACATGTTATATTTTATTGAGAATGTCTTTTCACTATACTTCATACTTTTAAAGACCTCCGATGTCAACATTCAACTACATTACTTAATGATATCAACTTCAATTTTGGACATTTATCAAAGGATAAAATATGTCTAACCCCAGAGAGGTCGAGGAAGATTGTAAGCGGGAGGATGGATATGGTGGACCAGAGAAGACACCAGTTTTTGAGAGTGGAGAGGTAGTCCGTATATTCCCGATACTTTCCATGCACTCCACATGAGTATGGCGGCTTGATGGCGCGCTTCCAGTTTTCGCGCTGTCTGTCGACAAAAGAGGCACACAAAGGGAGGTAAGAATTTTAAAAGCATATATCACGAAATTTAAGGAAAAAGCAAACATATTTGACCATCTGGACAACATAAAAATAAATCCTTATTAAACCATCACATTTGATCATTGAACTTTACGGCAAGGCAGATTCCGTGAAGAAATGCAAAACAATCACCGTCGGGCTATTGTTAGCAAAATGTATAATGTGGATATATCCTGCCTGTGTTTAAACACAATATCTTAACATATGATTTGTTGAAGCCTTCAGTTGAAGAATGATATCCCCCGCCCCCCATTGTCAACAAAATTGATCGGTAAACATAATGTTGTCGATGAAATAGACTCCTCAGTACAAAAGGAAAATGTGATATTTCATTAAAGATGTTAAAACAAGATGAGGTCATATCATTGTGCAGGTTCCGACAGAGGAACACAGTCCTATTCCTAATGTTGAAATGGAGATTAAAAGACAGAAGGTAAATTTGCACGAATAGGCTTTTTGTGTGATGATAATCAAGAAAATCAGGAGTAAAAACATCTAGAGCATCATTATTGAAGATTTCTTTTCGCTTAACAACACTTGCTTAAAATTGGAATGCTGGACCATATGGAGGTTGTCGAAAAGCTTTTGATCAAAGGACGATTAAGGAGTGGTATCCTTTGATGTACATTAAGTCACAAGAGTAAGGTTAAACAGGTAAACAATATTCATTTGGCAATTGTGACATCAACAAGTATTGGAAAATGAAAACATTATCAATATACTTAATCAGAATGCAACTTACGTATATCAATAATAACAAACGAGACCGTATAGCAATTTTGTTATGACAAATAAAGCGAGGCTTGCGATAAGATAAAGCTTAATTTCCTTCAAGATTATTTAATAAATGTTTATTTACCGTTACAACTATAGCACAAACATTACATTATAAGAAATATTAAAATTTAGCCCAATATTATCTTTTTAGACGAATTTAAATATAGCGCAAACATTACATTATTTAACATACTTATCGTCTTCTTTGCACGTGTAACAGTACAGCATACTTTCACATGTGCATTTATCACGTGGGTTTGCCATCCGGCCTCGCGCCTTTCCACAAAGTAGACAGCTGTTTGAATCCAGCACCAGGCGGTAAGGCTAAGGACAACATGAATATATTCAAGTTGTGTAAGCAGCTGGAACATTGTTATGCACTCCGTATATCCGTCCACCTCACAATTAATCGATTTATTTATTGAGTTGTGATGTTCCCTCAACCGCTAAGGTCATGTTATGACTGTGCACTAAAGTGATGACGAGGACGCTCAAGGGACACTTGTAAAGTGCTTCTTTCACTCAAGTGTCATAATTAACTTGAACGAGGATCACCTCGGCCCGTATTCATAAAATCATTCTTATGTTCAATCATAGAATCTGTGGTCGGTCTACCTTTCTTGTAATCCGCTTAAATTCATGTTAAAGGGGGAAAACTTAAATGTAAACATTGAAGATGGTACCTGACTGTATGTCTACTAAATACGTGTCCATAGCATGCTCAAAAAGACATTTTTTATTAATGTATCACCACACAAAAACTGGACGGAATTGCATTTGAGTATGAGAACAATTTCATGAATGACAACCCTGATTACAACGGTATTAGACGCCAGTACAACAAGCTGTTAAGCTGTAGGGGAAAATTCGGTCTTCTATTTTTTACTTGCTTACTTCCTTATATCCAATGGACTGTTACCTTTCAAATACCCGAATACGGTGGCATTTAATTGAAATAGACATTTCTTTTATAATTTTGGTATCGATGTTAGACAAATAAAAGTTGTTGTCAAACCGTGTGAACTGACCTTCAGATATAGCTGATATATGTCGTAGACAAGAATTGATGTTGCAGCAATGACCTCTGCTGACCCAGTCGACGTCACTGCCATGATGATCATGACGATGATGAGAAACTCTCCGCTCCTTCCAAGAAGCCTCTGCGCGACGGCCGGCGGTACCAGTCCTTGAGTAAAATATCGTAGGTAATCTTCCTTTTCTGATACCCATGCTTGCATATAAACACATTGTAGAGTAAGTTGTAACTGTTCGCCTAAGCTAATACCATATTGACCAAATGCAATCCTTTATTCAGTTTCTCATATATAAGTTACTTACTAGTATACATATAGTGTGAATGCGGTATTCAATTATTTGTTAATCTAATTCTGCAAGTATTCAGGCTGACCCGATCCGAATTTTGTATTCGATGTAACGTGTTTTGTTGTTGGGCAACTGAGAGATTTGCTGGCGAGCTGCATTATATAAAAAAATCATTAGTATGTTTAAATATATCAGGTCTATTTTTGAATGATAAATGAGTTTATGTGGGCAGTGATTAAATCGTTAGGTGCGATGTGGTTTATTTGCAAACGTAACTAAATTTATAGATGTTAATTTCATTCCCATTGCAATTGCAATCAAATGTCATTTTTATGTTCCGACAGTAGAAAGCAGACACCAATATATTGATTTCTTTTATAAAAGTATTTATAACATGTTTGATTAATCGTTCTCAGTAGAAACAATTGTATTTCAGTCCAGATATTTTAACAAGTACAAAGTTGGTAACTGAATTTTTTGTATGGGTCAAGTATTTACCAACCGCCGTTTACATATTTTCTATTCTGTAAATGACTAATGTGTGTGGTGTTTTTGGTCATGGTCACTAGTTTATTGGGTTATTTGTTGAATGAAATATTTACCAGCGTCTACTTCGTCAGCAGTCAGTAAAGGGCCATTCTGGGTGGTTCCGAGGGCGATGTACGCTAGTCCCGTGGTAGTTGCTAGAGCGAAGGGAATGGCAAACCAGCATATACCTCCGACTAGGAACCCTATCACACCCTCCTTAGGTTTGGCTGCTACGCTACACTGCCAGTAAGACTGGTCAACAAATACTGTTCCAAAATTCCCTTGAACGAAATAGTTCAACACCATATTTTTAAAAAATCCGCCTGTGATAATATGCCATCTTTTGAAAATACCATTATATTGATAGTCTTTCCAGCGGAAAGAATAAAAATCATTAAGCGTTAAAGCAATACCCAATGAATATTTTTCTCAGAAGAGAAATGCATGCTTTTGGGATTTTGGTACATATTTTGAAATCGTTATAGTAAAATTTACATAAGCGGATGGGTAACCCTTATAAACAATCAACGTTTTTAAATGTCGATTGCATCATCATGGTAACATACATTTTCCTTTAACAATAAAGCTTCCATTAAAAAAATATGTCCTTTAAATTGTGCCAAATGAGTACATTTTTAAAAGCAAATATTATATGTATATACATCACATATTGCTTCTGAAACTAATTAATTAAAGTACATGTACAAGTTTTAGAATTTACCATGCTTAAAAATACTATTATAGACTTGCTACATTATGATGTTACATGTACTAAATGCATTTCCCGACTGTAACACTTGACAACAAATACATTCTTGATAACCAACGGTAACAAAACGTGTCAAAAAATTGTGGTGGGGACTTTAGCAGGAGTGTATAACATATCATTATTCATAAAGAACATTAAATACAATTGAGACCCGGGTTTGCGAGTTTATTTCTTACCTACAATATTGATCAAACCAAACATAAGCCCCGGTTTGGAGAGTATGGTCAGGTAGCTGTGCCCGGTGTTTTCGCTTGGTCCCTCCGTACAGTTAAGAAGTGTGTACACTTTGTCTATTGTCCCTTAAAATACAAACGACATCCATAAATCAAGCGAACAGATATTTAGAGGTGATTGCTTCCAAAATCGTGTGCAAAATCAATATTTTGTATTATTTTTAGAATTTCATTACTTTTGAAGACAAAAAAAAAATCCCAAAATTTTATACTGAGTTATTAACGTTTGTGTTTTGCAGACAACAGGACGCCAACAGTTGCTTTGAACATTCGATCATCATCAGGGTGAGTTACCTTTGCTTAGTGAGTTGTATTGATTTCACTACATGGAAGTCAAAAACGTTTCCGACACAAAGATACAGCTTAGCGTTCATTAATTAGAAGTGTATTCAAAACAAAGACAATTTGTATACCTCCATAACGCTTGTTAATTCATTGCTGTCTGCTGGTGGCCCTATTGCATCTAAGGAAATGTATAGCTTGGTTGTCACAGACTGGGTTGGGAACAGACATTTATGACCAGAACAAATGTTACCCTGTATCGATATGATACGACTTCACTCACACTGCACGAAAGGATATGCGTGTTGGAGGAATGACTTCCCATTCCAAAACAAAGTGCAATAAACTATTCTTCCCTAGATCAAATGTAATGATAAATTTCTAGAACTGGAACTACGCCACAAGAGTTTGTAAACGACAGTCTCGATTGTGTGTAATAACGGAATCGCTTCTGGGACAGCGTTCCTTAACCTGTATGAATGTGCATTTATGTCAGTAGAGGTCATAATTACAGACTACCATTAACATTGACCTTTGACGACTTCAAATGACGATACTCATCAGCTTTTTGAGCTACTTGATGCTTACGGTTTTGTACAAAATGTGTCTATATCTACATATCCATGGCAACCATAAACTGAAAATGGTAATCACAAGAAATGTCAACTCTGTGGTTTAATGAGTAGTATTTCCGTTTCGCTCTGTGTCGAAGCGATAAGAACGAAACGATCGATAACATTGCTTTGCATACCAAAGGAAACAACTGTATTGTACATAGTAAGAAGGAGATTGTCTATCAGAGGGTACCTGCCATTTTTAATTGAGGTTCAGCTCCCTCCTGTGCTTCCTGCATACTCTGATTGTGGGGTTCAATATCCTTTATGAACCCATACACCTTTTTAGAGACTCTCGTCGACTAACTGTTCAATAGTATAAGCTGTGCCATTGAGCGTATGGGGAAGTATGTAGCGCCACAGGTCTTTGCTCATTAGTGTATTTGTACAAAGAAACATTGATGTAATTTATACATTCCAATGACGTCATGATGTTTACAGCGTTTGGGGTATCTGCACCGGCTGACATGTTATGTTCGTTTCAGATTGTTTAACATGATATGAAAAATGTCAAATATCATTAATTAATACCTAACATGTATATACGCAATACAATTCATCAGTACTTCATAGTATATACAAACAATGTACGTATTAAACGTGTCGCATTTTCGAGACCGACTGGTTTCCTTTTTCATTATGATTATAATTATTAAATGCTTAACGGCCAATCAACACAGAATAGATCATTAGAGCCAACAAATGGTCGAACAAAACCAATGCGAAATAAATACATAAAACAAACTTAAAGGTCAAAAGACAAACGTCAATTTGAATATTTAAAGTGGCTAAGATGACTCAAATTTTATTAAAAAGACAAACAGCTTTCAGATAGCCTAAAATTGAGGAGACAGTTATGTTTTCGATTTTTTTTTATTTAAGACATGTAATGTTATTATAGAACTTTTAAAGTCAACTCAATCTAATAAGAAGTGTTTTACTGTAAATGGTTCCTGACACACTATGCATTGAGGCTGGTCATCACGTTTAAGTAAATAGCAATGGGTAATGTATGAATGATCCATCGGAAGACGAGCAAGAACAACCTGGTCTCGGCGCCTCTCTCTGTAGCTAGGATGCCCTTCACCAATTTTAGGATCAGTCGGTCTTAAAACGTTGCAACACTTTTGATATGTCCATTGTTTGTGTATATAATAAAACTGCGATACAACATCATTTAGTTTAGCCGATATCGCTCAGAATACGGTTTTTCAATAAATTTCTACTTCCACTTTTTATCGCCGCATTGATTACGTTCGGCTGCCATACGATAGGAGGACGGTTCGTTTCACGAGTAAAATATCTATCATCTTTGCCGGATCGGCAAAGGACATATAACATAACAGATATACCATGAATCGGGAGTAGCTTCTTATCAGGAAATACGTTCTAATGGATTCATGTATCGGTGTATTATTCTCTATAACGCCTGCCGCTTTTTAAAGCATGGAAGAGTTACAATTTGGACAGGAACTTGCTCAATAAATCGCCCGATTGCAACCCGTTGTCCTTAATCAACATGTATAAAACATATATGAGTGTTACTGATTGAGGAATGACTTATGAATATAGGTATATATTCTTGAAAAAAATCTTATTGAGATTTTGTAAAACATGAATACCATACCTGCCGCGTCTTTTCGCTGAATATCAGTATTTTTACTAAAAATGCAGGAGAATTTACATCACTTTTCGACAATTATAAATTATACTTCATGTGTTTGGGAAGGTTTTTTTCTGTAAGAAAATTTCGATAATGGGTTGCACAGGATTTATCGATGAAGTGTTAATGCCGTCTCTCTTGATGGTCACGTGACATACTAAGTAAGTAAGCACTGATGCAAATAGCTGGTTAGTGCCTATGTACATGTAACAAATTCACGATAAGTAGAAATTTCGAAAATAAGCATATATGTAAAATTATAAAACATTTATGCTTCCTGCTGATCTTAAATTAGATGGCACCAAGTCACAGGAATAGCTCTCGACCAAAGTTGTGCGAATTAAACCCGCTTTACGGCTGTCTACCTTTACAAAGCTTGGAATGACTTTTCCTTTGATTAACGTTATAAACGTATGAAAGAAAATTTGGTCATTTTTTTTTTTATTATTTATTTAATAACCTTTATGGAACAAGTAATTACCACCTATTGTAATCCCTAATGGTGGCCCGGCTCTTAGCGCTTAGCGTCTTGAATATGGGCGGAACCCATACCTTTTCATTTCCCAAATCCGGTCGCCTTGGTGATTTGTATTTGTATTGTGTATTGTTTTACGGCTGATCGACAATTTGAGTTATTAAGGGCCAACAACAATGTGAAAAATAGACATTCACAAAAACTGAAAACACCTAAACCAGAAAAATAGGTTAAAATGTGTAAAGATGTCAAATATATCAATAGCAACCGAATTGCTTATAACATATATCATATCTTATCTAAGTGATTAATTGAATGTAAATAATTATAGATTGATTGCACAGAAACTGTATCAAATAAACGTTTCATAGAGGGTACATTATAAAATCTGTCAAGTATTTGTTTGAAATCAGCGCATTCAATCATAAAGTGTTTGGCTGTAAATGATTGATCACATGCATGACAATAAGGCTGGTCTTCCTTGTGTAAAATGTAGCTATGTGTGATGTAGGTATGGCCTTTGCTAGTCGCGAGAGGACAACGTCCTCTCTGCGGGCTGCTCTACCTTTTGCACATGATGAAAGGCGAGTGCGATATCCACTACGCCACCCGACCACCCAAGTAGACATTTCAATTACTCAGCATACTAAGGATCCGGAATGAAAGGACACAAAAGATAATAGATACCAAATGCTGCAGTGTCGCATTTTGTCAGCAAATCAGTTTTGGTTCTGTGATATCAGACAACACTATGATTAATTATTTAAAATAAAATATAGTGTTGAAAGGGGATTTGTTTACAGGGACAGGCTGTTTCTAACCCAATACAATTATCTTTTCTGCACTGGTGACGTTGAACGATAGCAAGGTACAGAAAAAAGAAACTCACTAGTATTTTCGTGTCGATATAATCAATGCGGCCTTCTGATCTTATTTTATACATACAGAGCTATCAGCTAACGTATGGTGATTCAATGTTAAAGTGATACTCTCCGACTGTCATTTCACGGGCGTGCATCATTTTACCATTACTTTGATTTACACATCAAAGGGTACTTATACAACTATATAATGTAAAACAATTGCGTTCGCTGAATACTTTACAGCTTTTGTTCAGCTGTTGAATGGTGCTTTTTTGCATTTTGCATTTTGTGCAATATTGTTTTACATATGAAAAGTAGTTTTTATTGTTGATACGTAGTCAAGCGTTATATGCATATGATTAAATAGCCTGTACACTAAATATTTTTACACAAGAAAATGTTTTATGTCAATAAGGTCCAGTGGTCGTAGGTAGAATGTATTGATAACTAGATAATTAGCACGGTAGTCCAGTGGTAGGACGCCGGACTCGTGGTCGAAGGGTTGCGGGTTCGCGCCACGGCACGGCGATGTGTTGTATCTTTGAGCAAGATACTTTATTCCGCTTGTTCCAGTCTACTCAGCTGTAAATGAGTACATGGTTGGGCAGTGCTAGAATTGTTGAATGCTAGATGTTAGCGCCGAAATGGCAGCTCCGGCTGTATGCTCCCCAGGGATATAAGCGGTATATAAGAACCTCTTATAATAATAATTATTATTATTTGATTAGCATACCCTATCTGATAAAACCAATGACATTTATATAATATTGTGAGGCGTTAATGATATATGCAGACATGCAATCAAGTCATGACTGTAAAAAGGATGAAGATACGTGTAGATAATGATAGACTACGCATAAGACCCGTCAAATACTGATCAATTCATACTTGTCATCACAATCACTATTTGTGATATTTCAGACGTTAAGACATGATCCTGGCAACCCAACAAAATGCTTACAACCTTTCTCTGGTTCATAAATAACAGGCAATGCCATATCATTCTATAAAAAAGCAAAAAAACAACAATTCTTTTGGTATTGTCAAAATGAAATTGACAACGATTCCAAAACAAATATAATAAGGTAATACTGTTTCGAGGTTTATATGTACACATTTTATAGTCTATAACACCGTTCACTAAGGGGACAATCACTATGCAAACAAACCTTCCGAAATTAAATGTAACTCTATTTATTTTAACAATTGTATAAAATAAATGTATAGTATTCAGTTTGGAATATATCCAGCATAAACTGATCAGCTCCTTAGCGTAGAACAAATATAGTAAAAATAGTTTATAATTGTTTCAGTCTGTGTAATTGCCTCACTTTTTTATTCCAGCTTCATTCCAGCCTTAGAATGTAATCGGTTGGCATTCATTTAGGCTACACATGCGTACTTAAAACATTGCATCACTTACATGTTCCAAGTTTACAATATATTTTAATGAAATGGATTTTTTTTTAAATCCAACGTTACCATTTGATGTCATAACGAGAATGGTGACCTAGATATTCTTAACTGATATGGAAGCTACCTGAATGCGGCAGGTCGATTCAAGTTTTGTACTACTTTCAAATTATCATTATTGATACACTGTACTTGCTTAGCGGCCAATCAACACAGGGTGAGGCCATAGAATGGTAGACGAAATTGCAAAATAGAAACATCGCGTAATGTAAAGAAAAAAGACAAACGTCCACTTGAATACTGAAAGTGGCTATGGTGACTCTTATTTTAATAAAAAGACCAACAGCTTTCAGAAAGTTTAAAATTGTAGGGACAATTTTTTTTTATCGAAAAGGGACTAAAGACATGTACCGTTATATAAATTTACTCGAGTTGACTAAAGGTCATTAAAGTATTCCTTTTGCTTATCAATTCAAGCTGGAATCTTTTCAATTCTTAAACCATATTTTAAATATTAAAGCACATAGCACATCAAACTAATGCGTCGTTTGTTCTTATTCTCTCATCAAGATTATTATATTTAGTGTATCGTTTTCATAATAAGAAGTCTACTGATAGAGATAATGAGACACGAAATATAAAATGATTTGATGGGGCGTGATTAATCTGTTATGGAAACACAGCAACATAGTATATACAGCCTGATGTCAAGGTCTTTACCATAAATAACTGTTCCTCTGTACTTTTCAGTTAACAAAATAACATTTTTTGTTCGTTTGTAAAGGGTTTACCGTCCTATAAACAGCTAATGCCATGCAAGGAGTGCCTGTATGCGTGTTGTGTATGCGCGGAAGTGTGCAGGAGACAGGGTATGTTGGTGTAATTAAAGCTTCATATCGTTAAAACCGACAGGACTGGAATAAGGCTAAATCTGCTTATTCTTTTTAAAAATTCTGCAAAGTCGAATGACATTTTTATTTGGGACAATTGATCACTCACACGGCCAAATTACATTTGTACGCACAAACTGTATTTTAAAGTCTAGCCCGGCGTGACTAAATACAAATACATGTAGTACTCTAATACACAGAAAAACTCACTGTTGGTTTGAATGTGCAAATGAACACCGACATTTTAAATTTCATTATCATGTCTATTCGAAAAATCAGTATTTTTCTTGTGTGATTATTTCCAAATCCCTCTGATACCACTTCCTATCACCCGTGTAATTCGTTTCTCGAAATGCATCCCCCAATGCGATAACTATTCTCGTAATGCATTCCCTATTCGGAACCCCTCTGACGACATGGTTCCCAATGTAAGCGGCAAAATGCGTTCCGAATAGTTTACCTAGATAGAAGGATATGTGTTGTTATAATCTGAAGGGGTCTTGAATACATTAACAAAACAAATTTAAAAAAAATCCGATTGACACTGTGTCGTTTTTCCGCAATGTCCAGTATGCGGAATTCAAACAAACACAAGAAAAAAACAAGTCAGTAGGTTGATCAGATCACTTCTTACAAATGTTTTTACGGTTTTGATTTTTGATTTATTATCAAAAAGACATATGTTACAAAGGCTATAATATAACCTCAAATTTCCAAACTTGTTTTATTCTCGTTTTATACCAAACAATAATCACAAGAGCACATTTTTCTAATATCTTCTGTGGTTTATTGACAGCAAACATCGATTTTCCTTGGTATGAATACTGATTACTACCCCCCCCCCCCCTTTATCTCCTCCGAAGGTATACATAACTTTTTCTATCCAGTATAATAAAATCAATACGCTGATTGCATGGTTTTCCAGCAAACCCAATGAGGTATATATATTCCATGGCCTGTTATAGTAAATTCACGTCCTACAATTGTCCTGACTTGGAAAACCCCTCGGCTCCCCTATGATAAGACAGGTAAATCTTTCTCTAACAGGAAGTGTGGTTATATCTGATGTATGAGGTGGATATTCCATGGTAATTAAATAGCATAACGATCTACTAACGACAGATGTCCCCATACCACTGCCTTAAAATGTAATTAGGTGTTGGAAACTTGTTTTTTCCCGGCATGATTAAAGCTTTGATAAAACATTTCTGAAAAAAAGAGAATATCCTATAGGTCCTTTATTAGAAATAGTAAATATGAAATGAAAAATATTCAGACTAGACCGGGATTTGAACCCTTGACGTCAGAGTGACATATTGTCATTCTAATCGATTGAAGCACCTGATCATCGGAAGTGTTCTGTCTCAATTGATCTACGGTTATATCCGAACGGAAATTTAAAGGGTGGGGGTATTGTATGTAGGAAAAGCCACTGTGCTGTGGGACAGAGAAACTTAAGATTATAAATTGCGGTGAAAACTGTTTTCAGTATGTTACTCACCAAGTGGGTTGTCGGGAGAGTCGGGATCGTTGTAGATCTTCATGATGAAGATGACCATGATGATGTAGATGATGGATGTATTGAAATAGGACACATACACTGTTGCACCGAGTCCACCAATCAGCGTGTACGCTCCGATGACTGCGGCGATCAACACGGTGGCGTACTCCACGGAGATGTCCTGAATAAGGCTCGTCAGTACAGCAGCCCCACCTGTCGGTAAAACATAAAATGAAAGAAAATTCTTTGTTTTTTTAACGTTACAATAACGTGAATCTTATATTCATTCTTAAAACATGTGAAGTACATTATGAAATAGCGTATAGAACTTGGTAATAGATAACGCATCATTAAAAGGTATAATGTGTATTAAGTTCTTAAATTACTAACATTTTATTTAATATGGACCCTGTCGCCTGAATATTAAATAATAATGTCTAGAAAAATTCGTTTAGCTGTAAATGCTTAACAAATCGTTCGCCTCTACAGGTACATGTAACTACGCTTCCTTCTAGGTTAGCATGTCTTTCGTTTACTGAACCACAATTTCTTTCTCTTGCTTTTATACCTTTTTCCGCTTAAAAAAACTGAAAGCTTTTCATTGTTTTCTGCGTAATTGTTTACATTCATTGTTAAATAAAGTGCGTAAGGTGTATTGCCTTAATTGCTTGAGCCTGACAAACCCTGGTACAACGTGAGCTAGTTGATACTAATTATCCACCTGCGCGATGTCTGTACAGCCACTCCCTAGACAGACAAGAAATCCACGTCGCGATTGTAATAGGATACAACCAATCCAGTTAATCATTAGAAATAACGGTTCAAAGAAAAGACAGTTTTCATTGTCATGTGCATTTAAACAGAGAAGCTTCGAGCGCAGAATAAATATCACAAACGAATATTTTTCTGATCTAAATTAAAGACACAATGAGCTCAACAATAACAACGGTAAGAATACAATTTCACAAAATATTTCGGAATATAATGGACAATTATCATATTTAAATCGCAATCATATTTTTTCAAAGGCCACAAAACGGGGTTTTCTCTCTGTTCTGTAATGATCAGAAATATGATGTTGGTAATAAATTATCACTTTTATTAGGAATGTTAAAGAAAATAGAAGACTGTTAGTAGGAAAGTATGCTTGGATGGTTTTCAAAGTGCTGTAAATTTTTATAATTTTGCGGGGTAAATATTTGGCGGTTGTCCAGATTAGGACCAGTTCACAGGGATTACATGTCTTGCAATAAGTAATGGTACACGTATATGTGTCGCACTCACGAGGGCACTTTTGTGTTTTAGTTTTATCATCATCATTCGGCAGAAAAAATTAAACCGATTTTCATTTTTGTGTCTGTAAATATTTATTCACGGAGATTATAATTCATGGTTTTAATAATCGCTGGTTATACAGCTATCTTAAGACACCGGAAAGTTGTCAAAATTAAATCCTTCGCCTACGGGGGGTCAGTCTATCAATTTGTACACTTTTGTACAATCCTCTTCACTTAGTAATGTTTCCTTTGGTTATTATCCATCTCGTTGTTCCAGGGAAAAGTCGATTAAAGCAGTATGGCCAAATTTACCTTCAAATATTGGTGTTATACATTAATGTACATCACTTTTTTCAATACAAAAAGTCAATTAAGGCAACATAATCAAATAATGCTTATTGACCCTGTCCTTCAGCCCAACCATTCGTCACCCCTGCAGGTCGGGGATAGAAACAAAAGTGTATCGGAAGAGGCGGCTAATGAGTGTACCACCTGCAGAATTGGGAATTTGTAACTATGGCCTCTACTTGGGGGCACAAAAGCGACCTAAATAAATCTTCTGTACCCATTGCAATGCTAGGGATTTGTATATTTCTCTCTGGGCAATACTACCCTTTCGGCTTTAATGTTGAACATTCACCCAGATGAGGAAGGCAATGGGTTCTGGCCCCAGGTCGGAACATACCAAATACTTAAAATGGCAGTTGCTATTCCCGTTCAGCATTTAGGGTAATGGCAACAACCGATTCACCTGTTGTCAAAATAATTTGACTGGGCGAAATGGTATGTTCATCAGTAAGATAGCATACATACACATATGCACGTCCTTAAATGAACTTAGCTATTGATAGAACGTTAAATCCTATACAACTAACCAACCCACAACAATTCGTACATTTGTGTATCCCTCAACCTAGGCAGGCGTCCAACCTCGCCTCGCCATTTGTTTAATTTTGAATCCCAACCACATTTGATTATATTCTTATCAGAAGGAATCGAGGAAAAATCGTTTGAAAAAAAAAATGTTCACCGATTGACGATGCGGTTTGATTGGTTAACATCCTATTAACAGCTAAGGACGTGCCTCCGTGTGTGATGTGTATGCGTGCTTGCGTGTGTGTATGCAGGAGACGGGGTATATTGGTGTGCTTGCCTCCTTGTGATAGCGCGGATCTGTTGCCGACTTTATATTGCTATATCACTGAAATACCATGCCGAAGGCATCCAGCACAGCATTCCGCCCGATCACATTATACTGACAACGGGTGAACCAAAATGCTGAACGAGATAAAAATCCCAAATATTTGATTGAGTGCCTGTGATTAATTTTGGTCGTTTTTGTGTCCCCAAATAGAGGACACCAAAGCAAATCCCCAATTCTGCAAGGGGTTCCGACTTTAGTCGCTTCCTACGATGCATACAGTGGGTGTATTCTTTTCCCGATCCCCCACCTGCAGACCAGGTGAGCTAAACAAACAAATGGACTAATCCTTACTTACCTAACATCAGCATTGCGGTAACGATAATGTTTGTCATCAGGGCAAAGACACAGAAGGTTTTGTGTGTACGGGAGCCGAACCGGGCCTTGATCACTTGGAGGAAAGTTTTGGCACCTGGCGCTTTTATTTTCAGTTGGACGGATATCATGGCGAACAGAAGAATTTGTATTGCGGCTCCAGCCGCGTACCAGAATGGACCGCTGATGCCATACTGTTAAACAAAAATATATCATACTATAAATACACCAAAAACATCTTAATGTGAAAATATAGAACAAAACATTTAATATATACCTAATGTATATCACTATCAAACGCATGATCTAATTTTCCGTATATATAAAATACACTTCAAATGTTTAAGAACTGATACATTTTCTGTTAGTGATGTGAATTCTTCATTGTAAAAATAAACCAAAGACATCAGATTGTAAAAGACACAATCAGTTAATATACAAAATTGTACTATGCTATAAAATACCGTATATACATCACATGATGTATGTTTTGTTTTGTTTCTGTATTGTTTAATGGCCCATCGACAATGTGAGTCATTTAGGGCCAACAACACTGTAAACAGAGACATTCACGAAAATAAACGCATCAAACCAAAACTTAATCGCTTAAATATGTAAAGGATTACAAAGAAATACATCAATATCGATTAAATTGGCTGCACAATATATTGTATCTTATTGTAAAGATCAAAAGAGTGTAAATAGTCATATATTAATTGCACAGAAATTGTATCGAATAATCTTTTCATAGACGGTTTATCCTAAAATATGTCACGTATTTGTTTGAAATCAGCGCATTCAATCATTTAGTGTTAGACTGTAAATGATTGATCGCATGCATGACAATAAGGCTGGTCTTCCTTACGCAAAATGTATCCATTTGTGATGTAGGTATGACCTATGCGCAGTCGCGAGAGGACAATTCCCTATCTGTGGTCTGCTCTACTTGTTGCACATGAACACACATTAGGTTGAATTGCAAATAACTTGCTGTTAAATTCACATGATGTAAAAATGCTTTATAAATCATACTATAACATTACTGAATATGGCATAATGTAGATATATCATATTGTATAAAAGTCATTGATGACAAACTGTAGTTTTGCCAAATATACTGTAATACACCAGACATATACTACAGATTGATCAAATATACTGTTAATCAACATGCTGTGCTTTGCTGTAAAGAAACCACAATGACAGATAACTTAAACATATATTAATGTTATTTTGCAAAATCTAACATATTGAAATTCTTAAAGAACTAATTACACAGAAGAGACCTTCAGAACTACTATGTATGTAAGGGAATAATAGTAATCTAATAAAAAGATCAAAAGGCAAACGTCAACTTGAAAAGCAAAAAAAATGTTATGGTTACATGTAGGTACTTATTTTAACATAGATAAACTTTTTTTTGCTAGGTTAGAATTGTTGTGACGTTTCCAAAAGAGATTTGAGATTTGTTATATTATTATAAAATAAATTCTCGAGTTGACTGAAGGTCAATGCAATCTAATAACAAGTGTTTTACTGTAAGTTGTTCGTGACATGATATGCATGGAGGCTGATGCTCGCGTTTCAATTAATAATGATGGTTGAGGTACAAATGATACATCCGAAGACGGACAAAAACAACCACGTCTCGGCAGTTTTCTCTATAGCTGGGATAGCATCCACATAGTTTAGCTTACAGGGTGTAATTTGTTGTCTACTGTTTTATTCCATTTATTTTGCCACTTGAACTTTATACAATTTGTAATTGACGCTTTAAAATCTGTCAAATGTAAAACAATCAACAGGTGGTAGCTATAAAACTGCCTTTTGATTACCTGGTAATTGTACCAATACCATTATAATCATACCAAAAAGGTATTGTTCTAAAAACACGAAAAGGGAAAAATACACCAAGCAATCAGAATAAGATTATTTGAGTAACTTTAAAATATGGATACGTAATAATATCGTGACATGATCACAATCATCAATAGGTGTGTATTCAAAGTGATAATTTCAGAGCAGGACTTTCGACTAATCTGCATTCGAACATTGACTTTGCCAGACGCAATCTAAAGGTCAATAAACAACGCTGCAAAATCCCACACGAAAACGATCAAAAAAATGCTTAACATTATGCGTCATCTACTATAATTTGATGTACATGACGTTTTCCGTTATGATCTGTGTGACGTAATTGATAAAATCGACGATTGCGAGATATGGTAGATTAAACAATTGAACGAAACAATTGCATTGATATTAAAGGCACAGTGGGAAACTTGTCAGGCGCTTCCGCCTTGCCGTGACGTGTTATTCGTATGCATAAACAAGTGCAGACAAATTGACAACCATTAAAAATAGAATTATTGCATTTGTATTCCAAAATGATTAAAATGCATTCAACTACAGCGAGATTCAGAAACACAGGTAACAAATTACATTGGGTGCACTGCCGCTAAAGATTTGCGCATTGTCCTTATATATTAAGTAAATCGGCTTCATTGACTGATTGTTATTAAAAGAACGCCAGGAGACACGGAAACGTGGAGAAAACATCATGGATCAGTGCAGGATGGACAATGACAGATTACACATTTATCGATATCAATTATTCAATTTGGTTTAGTATGGGTAAGCGTCATATTAACAACTAAGGTCATTAAGGACATGCTGCCATGTGTGAAGTGTATGCGTGTGTGAGTATCAATATTCTAGTGGCGTTGTATGTTGGTGTATTTGCCTCCTTGTGATAGTGCGGATGAGATGTCGAATTTAAAGTTTTATTTTTTTGTAGTTTTAGTTTTGACATTTAGGGCAAACAGTACTGTCGAAAGAAACATTCACGAAAATAAACACATCAAACCAAAACGTAATAGCTTAAAATATGTAAAGGATTACAGAAATACATCAATATCGAACAAATTGGCTGCACAACATATCATATTTCTTGTAAAGATCAATCGAGTGTAAATAGTCATATACTAATTGCATTGAAACTATCGAGTTATCTTTTCATCGACGGTACATCATAAAATATGTCACGTATTTGTTTGAAATCAGCGTTTTCAATCATAAAGTGTTCGACTGTTAATGGTTGATCGCATGCATGACAAAAAGGCTGGTCTTCCTTACGCAAAATGTAACCATGTGTGATGTAGGTGTGGCCTATGAGCAGTCGCGAGAGGACAATTTCCTCTCTGCGGTCTGCTCTACTTGTTGCACATGAACCCACATTAGATTGAATTGCAAATAACTTGCTGTTTTATTCTTCACAACATTTATTTTGCGAATTTGCCAATGTTATAGAAGGTTTGAAATCAGAAAATTCATATTAAGTCTTCTCTCTTTTGTGTTTGTTAAACAATTGATCAAAATTCATTTAGAAATTAAGTCATAGAAATGGTTGTTTAATTTTGATAAATAGTAAAGTTGATATCGATCTTGTCAAAATCTTGTTATGATGTTAAGAATCGAGAAATGGTTAAATAATGTATACGAACAAGATAATTATTCGCTTTGGATGTTCTTATCTACATATACAAGAGTTGTGCAATTTTTGTCTTCAAGAAGATGGAGTTTATTGTTAAGCCAATTCGTTTTGCATTTGCAAACAAGTTTTTATGTAATAAAAAGACCTCAAGAGAAGCTAGTTGAGCGAGAGGTTTTTGGTAATTACTAGCTTTCGATTACCTGCACTTTTAGACGGATACACGCCAACTTTAAACTACATATACTTTTTTTATTTTACTTCTAGCCTATGCATTTATTTTCCCCGGTTCAATATAAGATTGCTTTATTTTGGTTTAGTATTGTTACACGTCCTATCAACAGCTATGGTCATTTAAGGACGGCCTACCCTGTGTGCAAGATACTTGCTCGTAGTGTATACGTGTTTTGGAGGCTGCGATATGTTCGTGTTTGTCTCCTTGTGATAGCGCGGAACTGATGCCGACTTTATAGTGCTACCTCACTAACCGATTTTTAACGCTAGAAATAAGTGTATTTGGCTGACAAAACAATCAATACAGACATTTTCTCGACTCTTTTTTAGAAGCAGGGCTCGAATAAAGGACATAAGATTCCTCTGCAAACAATTCGATACAATGTGTTCACACTCGTTATTGATACGCGCAACGTCGCGTTATCGAGTGATGTATATAGTTAATAATTTGGTCATATCGTTGTACACGTGTTCTACAATCGTTCACGCCGCCATAGCTTGACAAATGGACATTGGAACGTTGAGATTCGTTTAATACAAACATTGCCTGTGTATACGTTTAATAAACACATAGTTTGTGTACAAATTACTTACACTTTTATATTGCACTTGCCCTTTGATATCTCTCTTGAAATAAGTAACAGATGTATTTTCATATTTATTATATATGGATATACATATTCCCAAACTGATTAACCTTATCGAAAATAATTCTAGTAAAAATGTTTTGATTAACTATCCTTATTGTAAATCCCGTCCTCCAGACAAAATTCTTGTATTTATTTTTTACATGGTATCTCCATATTTTCCCGCTTTTGCCGCTATTTTGTCCGACATTTTCTCTTAATCTACTCGTTGGATTCCAGTGAAACTTCACATGAGTATTGATGGGTTTGCGTAGATCTTTATTCATGGTTTTATGCAGCTGTTCATGTAAGATCGACGCTGCAGGTATTAAATGGGTTAACACTTTTTGTTCTGTAATTAAAATGAAATATTTTTGTTAAAGAAATTTAATTCCTCAGCAGCAGGTTTCCATGCGCATATGTACATAAATATTTCTGAGGTATGCATATGTACTTACATATAGAGTTAAAGTAATGGAGGTTGCCAGGGTTGAGGGGCCCTGGGTTCAACCCCCGAACAATGAAGTTGTCCTAACGCAGGAGGAAAGATCTCACTCCATACACCTTTTATCCATTTAATATGTCATTTAAAAATAAAATAAAAAAATGTGTAGTACATGTATATATATTTCATATACAGTCCTGTACATTGTGTTAGAAAAACGTACATGTAAAATTAAAAATACATACATGTACGATTTAAATGAAACTTAGTGAAGAGATAGTTAAAGTATTGTCTTAAACTTACACGGTCAAAGTTGGCATTTTCAGAAAAATGGTAGCGATATACTAGTCCCGGATTAGCCGAAAATTCAAACGAATGTAGCAAAAATTTGTGTGCATATCCATTTGGACATATTTTGGTTTATTAAGTGACCTTCTAATTAAGATCGAATATTCTTCCTGAGAACATCGGCCTCTGATTGTTATAATTTTATATGTATTCGATTTCAATGAAATTTGTCTTTTTCCCCCTCCACAATCCGACTCATACACAGCCTTTAAAGATACTCTAAGCAGGCTAAATACATTAGAAGTCCCCGTTATATTATCTCCTTGGTGATCTTAAGAGTAATATTTTACACACCAGATTGAGAAATAACTCGAGTACCTTAAACAATCACTTATTTCGTGCTAATTTAATAGATTTTCAGGACTGTCAATGAGGACATCGTACCGAAGATATATATCACTTCCTTTTTACTAGTAATAATTATGCGGATCAGATAATAAAACACTACCGCGAATTAAATGATTTCATTCCACTTAACTTGCAGCTACTACCATACGGTAATAGTGAATTGTCATATTAAGAAAACATCCTAATAGCCAAACAGGCGCATCAATTTATTCTAGATACTAACAGATTTTGAGTATATTTTCTTGCATTCCTTCATGTTTACCAACTAATCCGAATCTAGCTCTCTCTCTCTGTGTCTCTCTTCATCAACTCTCTGTCTCTCCGTCTCTCTTCATCACCTCTGTCTCCCCTCTCGCTGTCTCTCTTCATCACCTCTCTCAATTATCCATATTTCTGCATACAAATCAGAAATTTCTTTTTGAAGTTTCAAATGAATGTATATTTAAGCTTCTATTGATTAATCTGTTTGTATTACCGCTACGAAAAACAATTCTCAATCCACAAGGGTCACGCGATTTCCTTGTAATCAATATCTATAGACAATTACGCAGGACATGTTTTCTGGAGTGGCTCTTCGTGTTTACCAATATTCTTCCGCCGAGTGCTTTTATATTGTGGCAGAGAGGAACACAGAAAGCAGAATTTATCCCAGCAGGACAATATGACATCCTAGCAACATTATCGATATTTTAAAAATTGGAAGGCAAAGAAGCACACTTAAATATGTATATATACATGTAGGACACTTATTTGTGTTAATGTTAATACATATTACGTCAAAATTATTGTATTAGAGACATACAGGGGACACGAATTGTATATATATTGGTGACTTGGTTCGTAAACATAAACAAAATATTTAATGGTTTCTCATTTGGGCTGGTCGGCCGCAGTGGCTTTTCACTATGATGGCCATGGTTCGATTCCGAGATCGAACATGAAAAAATATTTTGGTCACCTGCCCGACCATGTTGGATCCCTCTTCCTCCCTCATTTAGAGCCTATGTGGAAATTTATTCGGGAAAAAATAAGTTGGGAACAGTTAAAAGTCATTATAATTATATTAATAGCTTCTTAGTGAAGAAGAATATTTCACGAGTGCAACGATTAATTTTCGGACCGTGAAAACATAATAAGTAATCATTATGTCATATTCCTTAAATAAACATTGTGTTCAAAGGGAACGATCGAATGTTCCATTTATTATATTTTTAGAACGGCTGGAGATGGACAGTTATCCGTTAACATTTTCGTTGTGTAGAAACCTTTTCATTGAACGTGAATATTACATAATGCCTTAGTATTGCTGGTCGGAATTTCAGTGCTTTTTTGGAGTTATCCCCCTTGACCTAACATCAATTGAAAAAAAATGTATACCTTTCAAATGAGTTATATTTGATTGATTAATCAGGTTTAACTATGTATCATCAATGAAATTAAACACCATTTTCTCCCTAATTGCAAAGTCTTTCTGGAAAAGAACTATCTTAGACTCTCTGTTTATGCTAATTAAGCTTGATTTATCGGTGTTATTAAAACGAACTGGAAAATCCGATGCAATAACAATTGATCTTTGTTACGCTACTAGTGTTAAATAATACAACTTCAAAGACAGGAAATGTATTTTTTTTTTATATAATTACCGACTTCGTTGCACGGAAGCTGATGGTCCTGTTTCCGTACTTAAGCATCTTCTCTGGAGAGCGTTAAAGCGTCAGCCCTATCATTTAACTCTTTACGAGATTTGTTAATGACCTTTATCTGCCTCTGACTATACGCTAAATGGACGTAGGATATTATATTACTCATGTTTTCAATAAAGAGCATCAGTTCTGAATTAATACCTATTGATCAGTTTTCCTGAATTCTGTTATCGATAGGGCAAGGCTAGGATTTGTCTTCAAATAACCGAGAAAAATTCTATCCTCATGCTTATCACTGGAAACTCACCTGATAATCAGCTGCTAAACATTACCTAAATGATGTGGTTTTATGAAACAGTTAAAATAGGGATGGGGAACGGTTGATACTATAAAAGATCAGCTTTATAAGATTTAACGCCCTATTTATAGCTGAGGACATCTTATTTGTGTAATGGATGCATGAATGTGTAAACGTGCTGGAGGCAGGTCATGTTGGCGAGTTCTCTCGTTGCGATAGTGGGTAGCCGATGCAAACGTTATAGTGCTACCTCAGATACATACCATGCCGAAAGAAACCAGCACAATATTCCACTCGGTCAAATAAACTGACAATGGGAAAACCCTTTGTTGACCTACCATAAATGCTTAACTTTAAGTGGGGAATAACACCTACCACTTTTAAGGACGTTGGTATGTTCCTGGCCTGGGGACAGAACACATTAACTACCCTACTGGGGTGAACGTCCTTTTTATATTTATATTTTCACGAACTAACCGTATTTTAGAAAATACCTATATGAAATGATTGTTTGTGGTTGGACGTCTTCGCAATAACCAGTGTCATGTGCGGACGGTGCCTAGATAAATAAGGAAGAAGAAAGGAAAGACTGTCTATAAAACATATCGCAAGATGTTCAATGTACGCTTACTGGTTTAATTTTTATTTTGTTTGCAATGCCAAAAATTAAACATGATATTTTGAGGAAGTTTAAATAGTAAACAGTCTATGAACATAAAACAAAATTGCATTTATAATAATCGAAAGACAGATCTGACTAAGCTGACGTAGCCTACTGACATTTCAATACTGTGATTATCTATACAGGGTTTTACATCCAATTTTGACTTTGTCCTTGGGTCCCCTTGATTGAAAATAAATTGGGGGTTCTAGATAAATATTTCGGGTCCTCATAAATGATAATTTTCAGTATTCTATGCTTTAAGTTATATTCATAGTTAAAATTTGAAGACTGGAATGTTTAAAGTAGTCATTTCAGAGTCATGGGAACACATGTGTTCAGCTGATAGGGATCCTGTAATCGAAAATTGGGGTATTTGAAGCAGTATTCTGATTTATTTAAAACCCTGATACATGTATATACATAACAGGGGAAGGAATAGTCATCTGTATCCCGTTGCATGCTTATACAAGTCGACTATTGTGGGATTCGTTGCCTAACTGTGAATGTGCCTTCTTGTCTCCAATATAAAAGGACGCAGAAGAACCAAAATGCTGCATGCATTCCCTTACTTTGCACCTCGCTCTTTTCTTTTCTCTTATTCTTTCTTATCAGTCGATACACAAGAAGCTTCTCACACGAACGATTTTTACAGCTTAAATAATAGCTTAATGTATCTGTAAATATGGGAACACAGAAATGAATTTCATTACTTATAAAATAGCTGAATATCTGTAAATATGGGAACACAAACATGAATTTTACAGCTTAAATAATAGCTTAATTTATCTGTAAATATGGGAACACAGAAATGAATTTCATAACTTATAAAATAGCTGAATAGCTGTAAATATGGGAACACAAACATGAATTTTACAGCTTAAATAATAGCTTAATTTATCTGTAAATATGGGAACACAGAAATGAATTTCATAACTTGTATAATAGCTTAATTTATCCATCATTATGGAAACACAAACAAGTTTTCACTGTCGCAAAAATGCCTGTGCTGAAATTAAGATTTGACCGTTCCTTCTCCTCCAAATATTTCACCCTTTGAACTCCGTCAATTATCAGTGTCATACAAAAACACATGGCAAATTAATGGTTTGGTGGAAGCATACTCTGTCGGAAAAGCGATGAGCTTTGGAAATTACAGGCAACTTTTGCCATAAATATGTAACTTTAGCAAATGTCAGTATTCTTAATCCAATAATAAGTAATCACGGGGAAATAAACGATGTCGCTGCCTACTGCAACGCCAATTAGACTTGGATACATCACATTTTCAGTCATAGTTATAAATTATCATAGTCCAAAATAACCGTCTTTATGTGTTCGCATTTTTTAACGAGTTCGTCTATTGATTGGTTTTGGTTTTGCCAGTTTAATTGGTATGTAACCAAAGCTTGGCTTTCTAATCTTTTCGTCTTTATAACTATCATAACAGATGTATTTGCATGTCAAGGCGGATGCGAAATGCCTCTGTAGGGACAAATCAGACGATGCTACATACTAACCAACATCTCAGGTCAAAGTTGGGGTCAAATTGAGGTGACAATAGTTAAGAAACAGCTGAGAAAGTAATGATGTGTCGTGCGGTATGATATAAAAAGTTTTTTGTTTTAAATTTTATTTTGTATTGACAGATGTAGCGAATGAAAGGATAGTACGGAGATTCTTTTCAAATATAGTTTTGTCATATCCTCAACGTATGTGCGTGTACTATGGTATTATATATATCAAATGTAGAGAAATTGTCGGGGTCAAATTAAGGCCGCCTTTCGGCTGTGTTGATTATTTTTCAACATTTTCGAATCTAAAGTTATAGTTTCCACCGTTATATACAGAGATAAGTTGATTATATAAAGCATTCCTGGTTTAATTTAGTTTGTTTCTACCACAGTGTCGCAAAATACCTAGATAATCAAATTCTATCAATTAGGATGTTCTTTTACGCACGCTCACATTTGTCACTTCATGCTATAGATATATATGTCTTTATTTCACAACAATCTGCACGTTTTCATCATTTCTATCCCTGTAGACAGTTTTCCTATATCTCGGTTATTTAACCTGGATATGTTTTGGAAGGATGCTGTGATATCTGAGGATAATAGATAAAAAACTTAAGACACAATACACATACATTATGTTTGTGGACGCCAATTAATGTTTCCGAAAGACAAACAGATAGACATGAACAGAACCGTATGACGACGCAAGCATGCGTTAGTGAATATTTGTATTGTACACAGAAATAGACAAAAGAGACACAGCTATATATGTACACGTACCTTACTGGCGACCGTAGATGATTGCAACAGTGTGGCCGCCCAAGTCCACTGGGAGACAATGGTTGTTGACGTCAAACCGATGTTGACCTTACCTCCTGCGTCAAATGCGACGTCCAGTGAGTTCTGTAAAAGAAAAGGTCCGATTTATTAAACACATATGGTAAATAACATTCGACAGCGGTGTCATCTGACAAAGGGCATATCACTGCTCACTAAGGGCCAACGTCACAGCAGTAACCCCTCATATTTGTGTTGGGGAAACAACTGTTGCGCGTCCGAGTTAAAGGCATTACTTTTGATAGCAAAGTTCAGTCATTTTGCTTTGTTTGTTTGTGGTTAAACGTCTTGGCAACAGCCAGGGTACTATGGGTACGGGTGCCTAGGTAGAAACCGCCTGAAACAGCGTATGAATAAAAAAGACAGGAAAGATGAGAAACGAAAAAAAGATCACAAGTGATGCAATTAGGGCAGCAGATCACTGCAATTTCCTCTTCGGAGAAAACATGGAAGAAAACCCCCGAATCTGCAGGGACACATTAGTCGCCTTTTACGAATCACGTGGTTTTGCCTTGATTTCTTCAATGTTCCCTANGCTGCGATATGTTCGTGTTTGTCTCCTTGTGATAGCGCGGAACTGATGCCGACTTTATAGTGCTACCTCACTGAAACATACTGCCGAAGACACCCAGCAGGACGCCCCACCCGGTCACATTATACTGACAACGGGCAAACCAGTCGTCCCACTCCTAATTTGCTGAGCGTTAAGCAGGAGTAGAAACTACAATTTTTAAAGACTTTGGTATGTCTCGGCCAGGGGACAGAACCCAAAGCCTTCCTTACAGGGGCGAACGCATAACAAATGGCCAAAAGTGAGGCATTGTCAAGGGAGACATTAGGAAGAAGAAAGTTATTTAGAAAGAATTAAAAACACATGTGTTTAAAAAAACATCGAAGGTTTAGATAGCCTGCACTAGTTTATTGTATTGCCAAGTCAAGCCAACAGCGGAAAAAGAAAAGAATAACATTGTCATAAAATTGCATGTCATTTTCGCTACCGAGGATTTGATGAATAGGTATAGGTATACAGTTTTGACTACACATGTGGTTCTGATCACATACCATAGCAAAAGGGAGACAATTTCCTTTATTTCAAGATCCAATTACCTACCTGACATAATCATAGCATAATAATACAATGTTCATTATTATTCTTTTGTATAAATTAATGCTCATCTTCAGTTGCCTATCTTTAATTAAATTTTCAGTAATTTGACAATCCGCACATATATGTAGACCCAGATAACCTCACAGCAGGACGTCATGTGTTAAATCCTAACTCATGAAAACAATCAGGAAATCGTGCTTTGATTACTGGTGTGCTTTACAGATGACTGTAAAATGAATTTGGTTAACTGTACCAGTCCAGATATTACTTAGAAATGTTAAATTGGATTTTCTATGCTCCCATTAAAACAATTGTCGCTAGCGTAAAATTATATTTTAGAACGTTTGACGGTGACGAAAAAGAATTTATTTTTATATAATTTTAAATATAAACTCTACAAAGAAAACCAACAAAAAAGTTCGAATCTATATGTACTTTTTGTACGTTTGATGTTTTTTTTTTAACTTGAAGTAATCAGTTATAAATATGTAAAATATTTATCAGAAACCATTTTGTTATAGTTTTAAACAGTGCCATTGACCAGTATTGTTCTGCTTTGATATCCAAAGCAACCGGAAGGTGCATGTTGTCGTTCAAGGATTGGCTTTAAGTATTAATTAGCAATCGGAAACCAACATTCTGTTCCAACAAGGTCGTGCTTCCACTTAAGTTGCAACTTAAAAACAAACATATGGTGCTTCGTAGGGACATCCACCTCATTGCAAGAAAATGCCAAGCTATCAGTCTATAACAAAAATGGTGATTTTGTTCATTAGTTAGTTATAAGAAAAACAAGAATACGTGTAATTTCAGAATTCGGTAAAAAAAAATTCGCAGCTTTTAAGAGAGATTATATCTTAATTATATTGAATACAATTATTATACGTGTATCATGCAACATTCAAAAGTCAACCTAGTCCAACTGTTTAATACCATAACATAATGGACAAATGAACAACATGTTATGTTGTGTGGACATCGATTTAAGAAATGTCATTATTTAAGGGGGGCTACTGGATTATAAATATTTCTAGGTTTTCATCCGTGTTCGTAACGCCGAATAAACACAAATAATAACGCAAAATCATAGTTACAAGGAGTGAAGCCCTTCAATGCAATCTACAGTACAATAATATAGGTTCAAGTATTTATTTGAACAATGACGGTACATGATCGAATCATCTTCGTATTAAAATATTTACCCAATATTATTTTGGTTTCAGTTCTGGTTCTATTAGATTAATCATACTTTAAACAGCTAGGGCATTCTTTATCAGCTTAATTGACCAGGACTATTGACGTCATTTATTTTGTATCTCGCACAATGACCCAAGCATACACACATATCCGAGCGTCATTTATTGAGACCAAACAGTATTGGTATAGAACAAAAACAGTTCGATATCACGTGCACTAGTGCGTTGGCCAGCTTTAATATCAATTTACATGATAAGCCTTATTATCACGGATATTCGCACGTTGATTCGCACCTGGTTCTTATTAGAGAAATTCGTGTGACTAATTCAACGGAACTGTGAAATGATTGTTAGGTGGTTTCGTATTTGTTAGTGTCATGTCTTGTCACCGAAACACGTCAAAGCAGCTGTTTTATTCATCAAAATCATCACGTGCAGTTTTCATCCATTCATTATAGGATTACTGACCAAAACCTCACACAGGATTTTGTCAACCTTTGATTAAAATTATATAAGGTGACAAATATCGTTTTCATTTATTTGAGGTGTCATCAAGATGCGGGGTGCGTCATTACACAGCGGTTGTTTTCTTCAGAATCGCCCGGTACACCTACATGAACTTTAATGCTGTACATATCCATTGATAATAGAAATGATTGTCATCTCGTAACTAAACTACCTCTTTAAAATATACTCCCTAAAATAAACACGATTAAAATTAGTATTCTGTTGCTGAATTACAATGACCATAAAATAATATGGTGGTTTATACATGTATTTAGGTTCACAGGACATATAAAGTTCATGGAGGATATTAAAACTTTTAAAGTGTTTGTTTAGTATCTATACAATGTATTTTGGTAATATATATGAAGTTGCATGAATTTATTTTACATCAAAACTACTCAAATCAGACATAACTGGGTTCTCTTTTATCATTTAATACCATAAAAATGATGAGAACAACGCATGAAGTGCACACTATTCCATTAACAATAAAATGTGCCTAGTATTCCATTAAACATTTAATGTTTTTTAAAGGGACAATTCAGTAAAATAAGTTGTTATTGTGATCTGTTTTCAAATTCCTCATGATAATATAATTGACAATTGGCAGGAAACAATGTTTTCTGGGAATTATTAATAAATAATGAAGACATCTTTTAACTGTACAACCATGTTTTAGCGGCAGCTGTCGGTAAACTATTAGCAAATAAAAATGTCTTTCTTGCCATGGAGAGTAGGCAAATTCTTGCTTTATTCACGTTATTTCTTTGGAATACCAATACAGGTATTTATTCTGAATCAATTGTATCTTCCAAACAACATCTCAAAATCAGCGTTATAATCTAGTTATCTTTTGACGTTCAACCAATTGATATCGTACTATGTGCCGTTTGAAATTCCCCCTGTGGTATTCTTTCAGTGCGTGCATACTCTAATTCAACAATTTTTCTTTTCATTTTAAGGGACATCATGTGAAAAGCCATTTTGTTTTTAATTAAGACATGTGTTGTATGCACTTCCACGTATGTTACATTGCTATCCCCATATTCATAGCCCGTTCCAAATGTCCAGCTTGACCACTTAAATTGTTCGGGGTAGCCCTGTTGAAAATAACGCTAATAACACCACGTGACGGTTTTGAAACGAGGCAGTAAGACTGGTGGTCTAACCGAGATGCAAATTTTGCAAAGGTGTCGCAAAAGAGGGGCCCGCCGGGCAACTTCTTTCCGCACTATGAAACCAATGAACAAGTCAGTGTTGAAACTTGCTGTTTCTTTTTAGCAGTTATTATTTTTAGCAGTAATCATTCATCATCAGAAGTGAATTGCCCACATGCCAATAATTCATATGAAGACACTTTTGTTGTCATGTCTGCATCATTTTTAGACACCAGGAAATATTTATTACCGGAATGAGACCGGTACAAATGGGTACGGGGCTAAACACGTTCCCTCAATCACGGGACAAACCAGTTTTGTAAAAAAGACTATTCACGAGATGAAAACCCTTTTCCAAATGTTTTCATACATGCATTGACAAGAAGTAGTAAAGAGAAATGTTTGTGAGGTGGGTTTTTTCAACTCAGTGTCTTTGACCACTTTTTGCATTATCTATTCATGTGTACTCCCTACCTTAGTTCACTGTCGTCATACTTTAACACTTAGTGTGATTGAAAAGTGATTAATTTCGTCATCGTTTCCCGGTGTCCAGTGCCCATTTACGACTTGACAAATAAAATATGTGGCAAAATTTGAAGCAACATTTTTTCTATGCCACCTGTTTAATAAACTGAATACATTACACTGACCTAGTTGCCGATGCTAAATCTTAACTAAATGCAGTAGAACATTCTTTATCGGTTAGCTATATGTGATTTAAACTGTATCATTGTGCATATAGTAGAGTTCCCACAATGAGGTCCCGTGACCACTTTTCCGGGACCAAGGTTTGAGAGTTGATTTTAGTCAATTTGAGAGGGTGGGGTGAACCTCGTAAAAATGTGGGCTAACTCGGCCAGACGCGAAAATTAAAAATGGCCGCCACCCGGCGTCCGGTATATCAAAAAAGTACATATATTAGCTTCTAGATGTCCTTTTTATATGGTGTTTGGGTCTAAATATATGTTTAAAGGGTCAGGAATTTTATTTATTAGTATAATAACTTGATAAAAGTAAGCGTTAGAACGAAATATGGTCTTTTATTATTTTGCTGCCAAAAACCAGGATAACCGAAATCTGATTGCAAAGGAAAAGACAAGGAAAGCACCCTAAATGGTTTAAATTCAAAGGTTTTATCTTTAACCAGTGTAAATTAGATAAATCAAACTTTGTATGAAATGTCTGGGCATCGATTTTGTTTATTTCGGGTTTAGCGTCTTTGCAACAACAGAATCCTTTGATTGGTTTGGTTTGGTTTTGATTCGTTTAACGTCCTATGAACAGCTAAGGTCATTTAAGGACATGCCTTTATGTGTGTTGTGTAAGCGTGCATATGTGTTAGTGTGCCGGAGACAGTGTATGCTGGTGTACTTGCCTCCTTGTGAAAGTGCTCTGATGCCGACTTTATAGTGCTATCTCACTGAAATACCATACCTAAGGCACCCAACACAGCATTCCGCCCGGTCACATTATTTAGACAACAGGTGAACCAGTTGTTGCCATTCCCTTAAATGCTGAAAGTTAAGCAGGTTATAACAACTACCATTTGTACAGACTTTGAAATGTCACAGGCCGGGGACAGAAACAGCAAGTAGTTACAAAAAAAGACAGGAAAGAAACGAAAAAGATCTTAAGTGTTGTAATGGGGGATGCAGATACATTTTTGTCTCTTCCATTTCCCCTTCGTAGAGAACACGGACTCCCACATGGGCGGATTGGTCGAGTAGTTAACACTCCGGCCTTCCACGCAGGCGGCCGGGGTTCGATCCCCAAAGTCGCCGTACGCATGGAATATTCAGAGAAAGTGTTTTTCTCCTGCCCATACAACCCCAACAACCCAGGTGGAGAATAAAATGGTTTGGGGTCGGTGTTGTGGTATCTGTGATGTAGCATTCAAGTGAGGTGGCACTATAAATGAAACCATTGGAAGCACGTTCCAACTACAAACACAATACATCTCCAGCACACACACAGGGATATATAAATAGGGAGATATTAGCCAGGTGGCATAGGACTAGTAGTTAGCGCCTGATAAGACAGCTCCTGCGAATTCCTCAATATTGTATTGATTAGTATATATATATACATGCTAATTGTAATGACTGTATACAATTGTATATCTATGTACTGTAAAGCGCTTGTGGGTGGCTTATGTTAGCTAGATAGAGCGCTATATCAAATGTTGCATACTTAGTTATTTATTTATTAGTCGCCTCTTATGATGATGCAGTGGGATTTAGCAAACTTATTATTTTCCCAACCAGCACAGATTGACAGGTCAATAAAACATGAAGACTTTCAGTCACCATCTTTCTCCTCTTCGTAAGTCACTACATGTAACTTCGTCATAAATACTTTCATCATCCTCAAGCACATCATCGTACAGTCATGAGTCATGATGAATTTCAAAGAAGCTATCATGACTTGGCTAAACATGACTCATGAGTGTACGATGATGTGGATGTTGAAAGTATTGATGACAAAGTTACATGTAGTGACTTACGAAAAAGAAGAAGATGGTGACTGAAAGACTACATGTTACATTGACCAGACAATCAGTGCATGTTAGGGAAATCACCACAACAGGCGACTAATGTTTGAGCCCCTGCAAAATTCGTCGGTTTCGTCCATGTCTTCTACGTAGGGGATATGGAAGAGACAAAAACTGTTTCCTCCATTACAACACTTTAGATCTTCTTTCGTTTCTTTCCTGTCTTTTCCCCTTTTTAGGTCACCTGAGACAAAGTCTCAAGTGACCTATTGCGATCGCCTTTTGTAAAATCAAATACTCTTCATAGATGGAAGGGTCTTAAGGTGCTATACCAAAATTGTGAATTTCTTGACCCTGGGGTCTCACGTTTTCCCCTGGGGAGGGGGTAAACTTTACTATAGTTTATATTGGAAAATCACATTTTGGACCAACATTTGTTTAATTTCCATTGGAAGTAATTCAATTTAGGTTATCATTATCAGTATTAGGTAGCAGTTTGATAGTATGCACATATCAGCCCTGACTGACCCCCGGGGCTGATGGGTGGGGCCAAAACGGGTCAAATTGACTAAAATTTCAAAAATCTTCTTCTCAAGACCCAGATATGGAAGAATCAAATACTCTTCATAAATGGAAGGGTCTTAAGGTGCTTTACCAAAATTGTGAATTTCTTGACCCTGGGGTCTCACGTTTTCCCCTGGGGAGGGGGTAAACTTTACTATAGTTTATATAGGGAAATCACATTTTGGACCAACATTTGTTTAATTTCCATTGGAAGTAATTCAATTTAGGTTATCATTATCAGTATTAGGTAGCAGTTTGATAGTATGCAC
>NW_018408252.1:3452921-3613136 GCF_002113885.1 Mizuhopecten yessoensis | reverse complement strand
CCCCCCCCCCCCCCCCCGGGTTGATGGGTGGGGTCAAAAAGGGTCGATTTGACTGAAATTTCAAAAATCTTCTTCTCAAGACCAAAATATGGTAGAATCAAATACTCTTTATTGATGGAAGGGTCTTAAGGTGCTTTACCAAAATTGTGAATTTCTCGACCCTGGGGTCTCACGTTTTCCCCTGGGGAGGGGGTAAACTTTACTATAGTTTATATAGGGAAATCACATTTTGGACCAACATTTGTTTAATTTCCATTTGAAGTAATTTAATTTAGGTTAGCATTATCAGTATTAGGTAGCAGTTTGATAGTATGCACATATCAGCCCTGACTGAAAAATCTTAGTCCGAGGCTTGCCGAGTTCTGGACAAAAAATCTTAGTCCGAGGGTTGAGATTTCTCTATCTTACACAACCAGTAGCGATTGATTATTTTTCTCCCATATCTAAAAGTATTTTAATGTGAAATAAAGGTAAACATGGACCCAAAACACATACAGGCAATTTGTTGATGGAATGTTGACGTGACGTTATTGTATTGTTGAAGTGACGTCATGCCATTGTTATGAATAGGGGAATCCCCCCGTCTCAACCCTAGGGCGGAGACAGATAAATCTAGCACCGGCAAAACGGGAGATAAATCTGTCAGGTGTGGGAGAAATTGGGTTCTGTCCCCAGGCCGGGACATACCAAAGCCCTTAAATATGGTAGTTGGTATTCCCTGCTTATAGGGGAATGGTAACAACTGGTTCACCTGTTGTCAGTATAATGTATAATGTGGTATTTCAGTGAGATAGCTCTATAAATTCGGCATCAGAGCTGCGCTTTCACAAAGAGGCAAGTACACCAGCACACCCTGTCTCCGGAACACTAACACACATGCACGCTTACACAACACACATGGAGGCATGTCCTTAAATGACCTTAGCTGTTCATAGGACGTTAAACAAGTCAAAACCAAACGAAAACAATCATAGGATTCTGGCTGTTGCAATGACGTTTAACCCGAAATAAACAAAATTATTGACCGGACATTTCATTTAATGGTTGGTTTATCTTATTTACACTGGTTAAAGATGAAACATTTGCATTTAAACCAGTTAGAGCGTCTTCCTTGTCTTTTCCTTTGCAACAGCTTTCGGTTATCCTGGGTTTTGGCAGCAAAATAATAAAAGACCATATTTAATTCTAACGCTTACTTTTATCAAGTTATTATACTAATAAATAAAATCCGTTATCCTCAAAACATATATTTAGACCCAAATATCATACAAAAAGGACATCTAGAAGCAAATATGTGTATTTTTTTGATATACCAGACGCCCACATTTTCACAAGGACCTCATTGTGGGAACTCTACTAATACAACTACAGAGCAAAGAACAGTAACACAATATGGTCAGCAGATAATGTGTCGTAAATTTGAAGCCCACTTCACGGTTTCAGCTGTCTAGTGTTGCATTACCATGCCAGCGGCCCCTAACAAGAATTGACAGATAACAGTTTCCCATCCAATTAATCATGCTACTTACACTAGGCATGCATAGTGTATTAACTGTCGATATTGACATGGATTACTTTAGCTACGCGAGCCATTTATAAATATTTTGACATGCGCAAGCAGTCTTCGCCCAAAATAATCCGTAATCTTGCAGTTGATAATTACCCTTGGTAGACCTCAGGGTCCACGCAATCAGAAAAATCCCCCCTGCATGATATATACTTAAGTGTGCACAAGTTAAATTGCACACCAAATTTTTATTACTAAATATTTTTGATACATATGTATGTATAACATTTTCCCTGTGCTACATGTATGCTTCTTCATCTTCATATATGTACAACTGAATTCATATAAACTAGCGAAAGGAATTGGTTTATAGACTAGTCAAGTTAGCCTTCAGCTTCGAAAAAACTGCAACGTTAGCGTTTGCTGTTGTTTATTACTCAGAAGATGTGTATAAACAACATGTAAAAAAAAATCGGAAAATATCGCTGGGGGAACATGCTCAATTTTTGCGATCAAAATATAGCCCGGTTGCAGCGATTTTTGTAGTGGGCTGTTGCCTGTCGAGGGCTTCCGTACTGTGTAAGGGAGACAACTCGAACCTTACACAACCCTACATTTCGGTGACATCGCATCCAATGATCGACTGCTTATACTATCGTCATTTTGCTATGCTGTGTATTGTGGTAAGTTTTAAGTGTGAATAAAATTGGTATAAATATAATAAATATTGTCTCTAACATGATACTCCATATAAATAATATAATATAGGCCTATGTGTATTTCTTACATGTTGTCGTCTGTTTGTTTGTTTACATTACGCTCACCGGACCCGACTCTGTCAGGGACTGAATACATGATAATTTAAGAATGTACAATTCAATAGTTGTATCGTGCATGAAGAAGACAATACCTAGATGGTATAAAACATAAATACAACACAAAAAGTAACATAAACAAATATATATACGGCCTAAAAGTAGAAGTGTCACGTTATTTTTTTTTAATGTATATATGATTTGGGACATCCCGAAAACCAAGTCCGTGCTTGGCATGAACCTATGTCGAATACTTCCGGTTATACATGCCATTACTGGATGTGATACGACCTCCAGGCTGTTCGGCATTGGGAAAGGCGCAGCGTTAAAAAAGATCCGTACACATTCATACTATAAGGAGCTTGCTGCAAACTTCATTAGCAAGGAATCAAGTGTGAATACATTAGTGAAGTCTGGAGAGGAAATCCTTGCGTTTCTATATGGTGGTATTATGCGAGAGGGTCCCGATCTTCTCAGGTTTCGAAGGTTCACCCAAAAGACAATCACTTCGACAACGCACGTGCACGTTCAGAGTCTACCACCTACTTCAGATGCGGCATCATTTAACAGCAAGCGAGTGTTTCTGCAATGCATGCATTGGGTTAGGGAAGGTGGTGATGTGAAGTTAGATCCACATAAATGGGATTGGCATACTAGCGAAGGTAAACTGCACGCGACAAAATCCGACCTACCTCTTGCACCGGAACAATTGCTGAAGATAATTCGCTGCAATTGTAAACTAAATTGTGACACCAAACGCTGCACGTGTCGTAAACATGGGTTGGACTGTTCTCCTGGTTGTGGAGAATGCCGAGGCATCAGCTGTATTAATTCTCTGAGTTTAACTGACAGAGAGTTGGATGACATCGTGGATGCATAAATGACAAACTGTGCGCTCAGAGGACTGTAATATACTATTATAATCAAGTACTTGTTACATAAGTATGCAAGAGTTCGATAAAGTGAAAGTGACATTGGACCATTAATATTATCAACATGATTAGTTTCCAAAAGGTCTCTAATGATCAACGTTACGTCAACCCTGACGGATGTGTATATGTGCAGTTTATCTGCCATTATAAATATACGGCTATATCGAAATATTGGCTAAAATATTGACATTTTAAACCATATTCCTCTCTATATATGTGTATATTTTCTTCACACAATGTTCAAAATTAAACAAACCCATAATAATAACTCATTATCATAATCATAATTTTACTTCATTCTCTGTTTTTGCAAGGGGAAATACTTTTGTCAGTGTTATGACGTCATTCAATCAACTAAATCTGATAAAACTTCAAATATTAGGAACAAGTGTTATGCTATCTTTAAGTTGTTATATCACATGATGATGTAGGTAGGTTAATAAATCTGTATTGGCACTGGGTGGGTAGAATATCGGCAATTTTGAACACTTTTCCTTTTATTTAAAACCCGATATTTTTTACATGTTATTCACCATGTATTAAATACCTGAAAAACATAAGAATACCATCTATTGAAGTTTTTTCTATGTTGGTCCTCTTAATCGCTTAACTTGACTAGTCTAGATCTATTAGTATTGCTTATCGTCTTCTCAACATCTATGGTCATTTAAGGACGGTCTCCCCTGTGTGCAAAATGCATGCGTGTAGTCTCTGCGTGTGTGTTTTGGGAGGTTGCGATATGTTCGTGTTTGTCTCCTTCTGATAGCGCGGAACTGATACCGACTTTATAGTGCTACCTCACTGAAACATATTCCAGAAGACAGGCCAGGGAACAGAACCCAAAGCTTTCCTCGCAGGGGCGAACGCTCAACTAAAGGCCAAACGTGAGGCATTGTCAAGGGAGACAATAGGAAGAAGAAATTTGTTTAGAAAGAAGAGAAAAAATAAGATCCCAAAATTAGTCGCCTCTTACGATCATGCAATGGGGGCAGCAGGTACAAGTATTACGCCCTACCTGCAGAGAAAAGGGTAACATATAATTATATAACATAGTGCTAGTTCATTTAACAAAAAAAATGTAGTTGATACACATGCATGTACTGTAAAACATCGTTATATTATCAACATTTGTCTAGAGAAAATTTGTAATTTTAAAGGCGTTTATCGATAAATACGGGAATGATATGAATAGTTCAGAAGGAATTCTGTAGAGAACAAGACAAGGGGACATGGAAACATGTTAGCTGTACAAAATGACCATAGACTGCTTAGGTGAATCAGGGAAACTTTACACATACCTTATCGCGGTACACAACTTTCCGAATGAATGTCGATATACCTCCAATGCAAAATGCGAAGATCCCAAATCCAGCAATTATTCCGAATGCTTCCACGTGGGCTATTCCTTTGCTGATTCCAAAACGGGCCTGAGATACGTTGAGTGACGAACAGATAGACATTGTTGATACTACAGATAGAGTGATAGTAAATGTTTGGTGCACCTTTTCATTTATAGCTCTAAAAGCTGTTTAAATATTGTGTATCAAGTGCTGCGATTGTTTTGTTAAAGACATTTTAACAGTGTGAATAAGTAGTTATAAAACTGGCATCGGTCTGACAGTCTGATAGGACGTGTGTATTCCAACGGTGCACAACAATGTTTATATGGAAAGCCGACCATTCCCAACAATTAATCCGATTATCAAAATCCATTTGCGTATTGAAATACGAGATATCTGACGCAGTCGAACTCTCCTGAAAACCGATTGCATTATATCAATAAAGATCACTTGAACTTAAAACAAATAATTGGCTTAGGATAGTATATTTTTTGAGTTTTATGATGAGTAATGTCAATGATTAGGAAAGTAGCATAGCGTCATAAGAAACATGTTTCGGCCTATCGAAAATATTCTTTTTAAGAATGTTCCTTTTAATGAACTCGTTTTCAGAGTGTTTTGTATTTTATGATATAATTACTTTCCGTAGAAAAAAACCAAGGAAATACGACAGCAGTATGACCATAATATCACTAGTTATCGTTCATTGACGAAAACAATTGCAGTCTCTAGGATCATAAAGCTTTCCTCTGTACTTTTGAAATGTTGGTAATGCGTGGATACCAGAACACTGTTCATCATCAGACAGGCTTTGATGACTCTGTACATATATATGATGTCCACACATGTCACAACCCGACGTCATGAATACTGGAGGCGAGCATGATAAATACTTCTTTTATACGTGAATAGTATTGATCTGTGTTGCTGGAATGAGGCTTTAGGATACATCGTAATATGACCAATAAGATTAATAACTCTGATAATGATTTGTTTGTAATCTGATAATCAATTCATACATTATTTCGATAGTGGTAATTCCCCATGATATTGAATATTACTTCCCGGAGGTCAATTTGTAAGGCCTGTGATTAGATATTTGCTTCCTGCGTGTTCATAGATGATAGGCCTATCGAGAGTCTCTTTAAAGTACAATCTTACTCAAATATCGTACATGACCTGGTGTTTGATAACACAATATCTCTCCCTTAAGAGTATCTAAGCGGCCGATTTTTACTGGATTTTTAGTTTCCATACTGTATGATTCTGATACATTTGTATGCATATTTAAGGTGTAATATTTACCCGATGCTGGTATCACTCATTCAGAGTTAATATGAACAATTCTAAATTTGAATCGGTGAAATAACCAATTTAAATAAGCTATATCACCAATTCAAATCAGGACTGTTGACTTTGCACCTGGGAATGGGTGATACCATTGATTCAAATTAGTGACATTGCCTCTTTGAATCCGTGATATCACTTATTCGTTTGATCTTCTGAATCATGATATCACTTACTAAAATTAGTGATATTCTTATTATACATGTAACACCAAATGCAATCAAATAATGAAACGCTGTAGAGTACATAGTGTCACCAGATGCAATTTTATAGTAAAACGTTACCACTAACCAGTAAACATCCACCAGATGTATTTGCAATAGTAGCACTGACACTATTCCTTATTGAATACGGTGGGTCTGTCACACATTCATATATATAATTAGTTCCTACACAAATCTATCATCTGTGCATTTCACATTCGGTGGGGGACTATAATTTGCCGATTTGTCTTGTTCTAGATAGTTAGGGTGCTATGTCAAATGTTGTGTGGTGTTGCCCTTTTATGTACATGATAACACAATATATCTCCCTTAAGAGTATCTAAGCGGCCGTTTTTTTGAGGAATTATTTGTTTGTTTTAGTTAACGTCCTCGCAACAGCCAGGGGTCTTTTTAGGACGGGTGCCTTGAGTGACACCACATGAAATAGAAAGAAGATAGAAATGCGAACTCCAAAGGTTGCAATACAATTTTGTTTATTTGGAAAAAGGACTTCATAAATTAAGTTGAAAACAATTGCATATGCTGTATTTGAAGGATTTCATTTCAGTTGAATTGCATACTGCAACGAAAGATTCTCTCGACGATAATATATAACGATGGTGCGTTCAGTTCCACGCAGAGACTTGGTTGGTTCTGGAAGCTGCAAGTGAAAGTCTCAGGCCTTGGTGATGTGCAGGATCGAGTAATTTCAATTTTTTGTGTTTTGTCTTGGATCCATAGTCAAGCTTAGATCTTAAAAGTGCCCGACAGAGTCCTTGCAATTCTTTCCTCTAAGCTCCCAAGTCAGAATGGGAATCTACTACTAAATTGTTCAATGCTTTAAGAATTTAAGATTTCTGGTTTGGTTTGATTTAATTTAGTTTAACGTCCTATTGACACCTACGGTCATTTAAGATGTGCCTCAATGTGTGTAGTGTATGCGTGCTTGCGTGTGTGTATGCAGGATACAGGGTATGTTGGTGTGCTTGCCTCCTTGTTATAACGCGGACCTGATGCCGACTTTATAGTGCTATCTCACTGAAATATCATACCGAAGTCACCCATCACAGCATTCCGCCCCGTCGCATTATACTGACAACGGGCGAACCAGTTGTTGCCATTCCCCTTAATGCTGAACGCTAAGCAGGGAATAACAACTTCCATTTTTAAGGACTTTGGTATGTCCCGCCCTGGGGACAGCACCCATTGCCTTCCTCACCTGGGCGAACGCTCAACAATCAGGCTAAAAGTGAGGTTTGGTTTTGTTCAGTATTGTTTAACTCCTATCAACAGCTATAGTCATTTAAGAACGGCCTCCCTTGTGTGCAAGATGCATGCTTGTAGTGTATGTGTATGTGTTTTGGGTGGCTGCGATATGTTCGGTTTTGTCTTCTTGTGATGGCGCAGAATCGATGCCGGCTTTATATTGCTACCTCACTGAAACATACTGAAGACAACCAGCATGACACCCCACCCGGCCACATTATACTGGCAATGGGTCAGCTGGTACAATTCTGACGCCCTAACTGCAGGGACCAAAAAGAAAGGCGTAGCCAAATACCTTTTATTTCCTTGCCCCTTGCTTGCCAACAAAAGTGAGATGTTGCTAAGCGAGGCGCAAGGAAATAAAAGGTAGTTAGAAGTTGAAAGAAAGATAAATATCCCAAATATTCTAATGGGCGCAGCAGATTTATTTGGGTCTCTTTTGTATCCCAAAATAAAGGACACCAAAGCAAATCCAGACTTCTGCACGGGGGTTCCCCACATTAGTCACTTCCTACGATACATGCTGTCCGCTGTCTGTAACAGCATGTGTAACAAACAGCATGTGCATTATTTTCCCGATCCCCCACCTGCAGGGGTGAACCATTTGGGAACGAGTCCTTGATATTTTGATTTTAAAATCAATGCCATTAGCAAATATTTTTGAGGAAAAAGATCAAGTATCAAGGATTCGAACCATGTGGGAACGAATCCTCGATACCTGGAGTTTTTCCTCAAATATATTTGCTAATGGCATTGATTTTGTCATTCAGAATATTCCGCTCACGCTAAATATCCTTACGTGTGGCACTATTGTCACTCGATAGTTGTTCCAAAATGTATATTTTATAATAATTATTAATAATAATAATTCGTGGTTCTTATATACCGCTTTATCTCAACCTAGATCGTAGGTCGTCCCAAAGCGGTTCGCAAATTATTAGCCGTGGTTATAGGGCCTTTGCAACCAGACAATACCTTTCTTAACTCCCTGGGGAACATACAGCCGGTGCTGCCATTTCGGCGCTCACAGCTAGCATTCTACAATTCACGTAGTCATTTATAGCTGAGTAGACTGGAACAAGCGGAGTAAAGTAACTTTCTCAAAGATACTTTAACTCCACATTTAAATATTAACGTCAAATTATGAGAGAGAGAAGAGACACTACATGATATAATTTATACCTGCCGCCAGTTTAAAAAAAAAATCTTTTGACAATGTACCTTTGGATAAAATATTTACCGTCTACGTAGTCCCTCTTTAAATAAAGAACCAAATGTTAATATCTTGCTGAGGATACTTGTCAAAGAACTTATTTCCTCTCGGGTCTGCTACGAAATCACATTTTGCCACAACGCTGGTTTTTTGGTTGTTATCGCATAAAAAAAAATGTATTCGTTTTATACGAGTGAAATTAATATAATTATCGTATATAACGGGAAAATCCTTAATTTTTCTATTAATTATATTTTTTCACGACGCACAACCAAATGTTGCTACAGCAGAAAATCCTGGGAATTTGCAGCGTAATTGTTGACGCAAGGATATAATGCGTCATGCTTTTCAGGATGAAAACTATGCAGAGCGCCATTCTGAAAGGGTTTCACACTGCGATTCTGCCGTTTGCTGCTATTAAATGATAAGATGTCCAAACAAACATTTGTATTTATGTCAATACCATAATGTATGTTGCAAAGGTGGAACCGCACAACCACCTATTCTGTCATCTGCAAGTCTTAACTTGAAACTGAAACATACGCAGCGAATAGAATGTACTATAACGATTTGACAATATAAGAGCGATTTCTTCACAGGTGAAGATATAATAGTTCGTATATCTTCTCAGCGTTGAAGATGTGTTTTTTTCAAATTTAGAATTCACTATATTTCACTTGTTAAGTGTAATATGAATCAGAACAAAATGTGTTTCTCTTTCTAAATATAAACCAAGACGGAGGGAGATTGGGGTGTCCGTATGCGCGTTATTTTTCATCTTTTGCGGAGTTAAAAAACAAAAGAGCTTCAAAAACACTAAATAACTAAAAAAGAAACCAACACAATTGAAATTCCAGTAATTAATCTATTTTAAAAAAGTGATATTTTTGTATTTTATGAAGTGCATGAAAAACACATTTTCAGAATGGCTGCCGAGTTAGTTGTTATTTGAAAAATCCTGTAAAACAAGTTCTGCAAATAAAAAACAACTATTTTTATTTCATATTTTTCAGATGTATATTTGCTTTTAAAATAGATCATAATTTGTTAAAGTTCAAAAACACGTTGCAAGGGATCTAAACGGGAGCTGAACGTGATTTAAACCTCAGAAGACGACAAAATATCGTATTTGCTGTACGCTGTACTATACTTATAAAGGAGTTTGAAAAAAAGTTTTAAGTCTGCATATGAAATTGTGTACAACCCTATTTTGATCCAACAGCAGTGCTATGAATGAAGTAATTAAGGACGATTTTGTTGCACTGTTATTCAATTACCATGGAAACAATGTAATTGCTAGCCGAATATTATAAAATACTTTGTGAAGTCTGAAATCCCATATTAATCAGTTACATCGATTGCACATGGTTCAACACTTGCTAACGAGTAAGAGTATTGTCATAAAAGTTTTTATTTACAAAGCTTTGGAACAAGTTGAAAACATCTTTGAGGACAACTCATGGGGTATTAAGCCTTCAAGTACGATAGGGAGCTTTTACCCTTACACTTCACTAAAGGTGTCCATATTAAACTGAGCAACGACTTGCCCTGTATCAAAATTATTCTTACCTGTGTCAGTGCATTTTATCAATCAACCTTGGTGAAAGTGTCTTCGGGGACAAAACTTGATCAAAACATTAACGAAAGAAATATCATAGAAACCATCGAAAATGTGCAAAAATAACAAGACCTGGTGTCCTGTTATATCGTTAACACCATCAACGAAACCCGCCATTGGTCACATGTGGGTTATGACATCAAAACGGCATCCAAATTGTAAAGGGACGCCATTAGCCAATGGAGACAAGACCACCAGTCGTGTCTTCACTCAATGTCTTCATGGTTTATATATATAGTTGAAACAAGGTTTTGCGGACATGTGCAAGTCTAAATTAATAAATATGTGATCACATCATTGAGTTTTTCAAAAACGATGCAACAATTTGGCAAAAGATTTTGACAGAAACGAAACCAACAGAAAACTTCATTGATTTTGTCAAATTGTAAACTTATCGATGCATTGGCATGTTTTATGAAAACACAAGTCATTCAATAACATTGCAAACAGATTGCTGCTATAAATCGACAAGTTTGAAAACCACTAATATCAGACCATATGACAAATACACTACTATTCAAGTTTTGGAGTTCCCATCAAATCCCTCCATTCCCAAAAATAAAATAGATAAATACATTAATAAATCAATCAATACAAATATAAAGAAAATACGCGTATTATAATAATATTTGACAAAATTGCATTTGGCATCCAAATTGTTTAAATTCTGATATGTACATTCACAAAGTAATTATATAATTGATCAGACTACGGAGAGCTGAATGAAGTAATCAGAAACGATTTGGTTTCACTGCCTTAGGTTGTTTTTCTGTTACCGTGGAAACAATGTTACATAAGCACCTGATAGTCGAATCGACGTTAATTTGATGACAGATTTTACCTCTATATGAACTTCACCAACTTTACGTGTGCTAGGTAACTTCATATAAACAAAATAATTAGCTAATAGGTCAACGCAGCGCAATTGCATAATGTGCGTAATGATAGTTATTTACCGTTTATGAAATCATACCAAATTGTGACTGTTTGTATGTGGTTAAAGATCCTGATTTTGCCATATTATCAGTCATTTTCTGAAGTCTCCATGCTAGTTGCCGACGGTCTCTAGAGACAGTTTTAGTAGAATCATATTGTAATGTTTTTGATTTTGTTTGGTATAATTGGGTTGAACGTCTTTTTAGCAGCATAAGTCAAGAAGCAAATACAGTGTGGTTCAAACATGGATGACACCCAACATTTCCGACGTAACAATGTTTTCGGTTGAAATGCTGTAACGTCGATTTCGATGACTACGTTGTCGTCTCTTTTGAGAAATGATCAAAGACATAACATTGGTATGACTGCACCGTAAAATTGGCAAACGTTCCACAGAATTCACATGATCATTACATTTCTATAGCGCAGCAGTGCCAAAGAGTCTTACGGAATGTTCCTTTCCTTGTCTACGGTAGGGTGCACGTGATGTAGGGTTATTTTTACGCGGCAGATTTTCGCGAAATTACGGATCACAGACATTGACATATGTATAAACAAAGGGTTTTTCCATGTTTCACTGTCAAACGAAGACCATTCTTTTTTTGTTGTTATTATCCTCCTGATTCAATAACATATTACAAACCACAGACACCACACTCAATACTATAGACAACGTTGGGGATTTTGCAATTCAGGGGTTCAAAGTGTTTGTAGAATACCGTACTTTCGGATGTGATCGTTTCTCCTAAATTTTGCGTTTTTGCAAAAATATTTGAATAAAACAATGTTGTTTTCACAACAATAACTTTCAGAAAAGATTCAATCTTATAAACAAATAAATCTTTCCCTTTTTCTTTTTATAAAACACACGATTCAAAGCAGTTTTCTGATCGTTTGCAAAACTGACTGAATCGGACATTGATAGGCCTATCGGCAGAGTGTGTACGCTTTGTTACAGGCAGTCACTCAAACAGGTCCGACGAGGACCGCCAACAGCCAAATTCACGAGACATGAAAAACGAAAAATGTTATTTCAGCGATTCTTCTTTGAAAAGAAAAAATCGGAATGTATTAGGCTGTTTTGAGCCTGTTAATATTTATTTTTCAAACTCCTTACTTTTATTATCATCGCTTCAATTCGCATGTATGTGACATTGTGGAGTTCCTGTCGGTAAACAGTATCACGCGATCTTGACTCTTTGCAATATACAAGTTTGCAATTGTCGCCACTTTCCCCATGTCGTTTTGACACATTCCTACTGTCCATATTAAATAGTTCAACATTATTTTACCCAAGAACGGCAGTCTTCCTCCAGAGTGTTTATAACGATGCAATTCTTCGTTATGTTTCCCCATACATGGTATCGTACCTCAAAATTGGGCCTACTTTAAACGAGTTTATTTAATCCGATTCTACCGTATAATATGGCTTAAACTTGCATTTTTTCTTAATTGTTAAATAGACAATACAATCAGGAGTTATTCAACGAAATTTAACAGTTTATTGCTGCGACCATATTTTAAAGCATTTCCTAAAATCCCCGAATAATTCACGATAAATCAAATGGTCGCGACCAAGGACTGGTTTTGAATTGTTCTGGAGTATCCGCGCACCTCTTTATTGACGCTTTAATTTTTCCTTTAAAAAGTGCACACTATTGGCGAATATTTACGGTGGTCGATGGTTAGACATAAAATATATAAATTAATCACCAGCAATCCATAATTAAACAGTCTATCCCTTCGGGAACCTCTAAGGTGCCTGATTCATACTAGGAACATCTTTAGGTAATAGGTAATTCTTTTTTTTTGAAAGGTTTTTACATGTGGTTGACGCCTGTGGCCTTGAAAGTAGGTCAATGTAACTTATTTGAGGAAACTTTATAGCACTTCGTGTATGGTACCTACTGGCCAAGTATTATAACCCTGGACATCCAGGTTATTCAAAAAAAGATCGAAGGCTTTTACATACTTATATTTGACCATGAAAATAGGTCAAGGCTAGTTATTTGAGGAAAGTTTATACTGTAGCACTCTGTACAAGGTACCTTCTTGCCAAACATCCAATTCTTAAGAAGTCGTTCAAATAAAATGTTGATGGACGACGAACAACACATCATAACATTAGCTCAACTGAAATTTTGCTAGGTGAGCTTACAACACAAGCATAATAACTGTGACTGCAACGTTACATAGGGGAAAAGAGGGGGAAATGCACATTACCGCAGAAAAGGGCGTATACGATGCCGACTGTATTCCTCGAACACCCGCTTGGTATATAATTAAAATCTCGTATTTAGTTCAAAAAAAGATTTAAAGAAGGACAGAAGTGCAAACATATGAAATTTATGAACATTATAAACTCGTCTTTAGTATTTTGTTACATTATTTTTACACCATTTTACTTTGCATGGCTAAACAAAGAAATGCAATATACGTCAACTCAAAGATGCATTTAATAACCATTAGTATGTATATAACTGTTTCAAATGTTAACGTTTTCAAACGCATATAAACTATTTTATATACTTAGGGAACTACCTATAAATACCAATTAACTATTGCTTGTGAAATAGCCGAGCGAATACTCTCGAATTAATGTTAATTCACTTTCAACGTCATTATGCTGACAGCATGTGTATTGCATTTAAAGCGACGTCAAAACGTAATGTCTATTACATTCAAAGTGACATCAAAACGTAATGTGTATGTCCTTAAATCTGGCGTCAGAGGTGCTATTCTGCGAGTTCAAATATAAAAAGGATATGTTCATATATATGAAATTAAACGATAGTCATGTTAAAAATGAGTTAACAAATCCCAAAACGAGAAAGTGTGTGATAACTTACCTTGTCATGGTATATGTTCTTCCTGATGAAGTTAAAGGCCACAGCAAGGACAACAAAGAACACACCGAAAAACACAAGGAGAGCAAAGGACTCTAGCTTCCCGATATCCTTCGACAATCCTTGAAGAGTAGACGTTGTATTTAGGTTGATGGCTCCTAAACAATGGGAGACATTCTTTACAAGACCAACCGTAGTAGACATGCTCGTCTGAAAAAGTAAAAAAAGTTCTGTATCATCAGCACAATGTCACGAAACCATCGTATGTAAAATATATTGTCACCGCAGAGATGATAAGGTAACAGGCTTAGTGTATTTCAGGTCGATTATTGAACTCACTATTAACCCTTACGTTTAAAAAGCTGGAACTGTAAAATCCAATCGACCTTTTCCGCTCAGTGGCATTAGATGCCAAGTATGTATATTAATAATGTATCTGTGTGTATAAACTTTCTAGAGATTGCACGTCATCGATAACATCACTCGAAATTAAACTTAACACATTCCTGTATTAAAATTAAAATTGTTTACTCGAAATGTTTGAAACCATCGGTATCATTAATAAAGGTTCTCGACTTATTTTTGCAAATTGATATCGAGGGCATGTGATGTGACTAACACCGGTTATGTAATATTAATGCAGTGCAATTTATTACCGATATTAACCTTAAGGTTATACTCCAAATGATTGGATTAGCTCAACTGCAGAATAATAATCTGGCTCAAATGCTTACTGACCTGTACATTGTGTAAAATCATAGTGTCATATGATTTCTATATTTCGACCTTGTAGAAACACTTTTTTATCCTCTTCAAAGAAACAGATTTTAAGAAAATGACATATCCCTGCTAGAAAGTGTCCTGATACTCTTGACAGGAGACAATAAATCAATGAAAATGTACGAATATAGGCACAACGCAGACACACAAGGAATTTCCATACTTGGGCTATCAAAAGAAAAACTGGATTATGTAGTATTGCAGTGAATGCTTTGTTTGTTTGTTGTCTAACGTCCTTGCAACAGCTAGGGTCATACACATGATGACGCGTTTCTAGGAAGACCTCATCTGAAACAGAAAGTTGGTAAAAAAAAAACACCCGGGGAAAAATAGGAAACGTAAAAGATACCACAGGGGGCAGCAGATTAATTTTAGACTGTTCCATGTCCCATTCGTAGAAGACAAGAAAGGATACCCCTCCCCCCCCCGATTCTGCAGAAGGGTTGGGCATACTAGTCGCCTATTATGAAAATCAAAAAGTGGGAAACAGACTTGTCTCCATGAAACACTGTCTGAAACAAGAGATTCCCAATATAAGAAGGGGAATGGGAAGTCTTTGAGATTATTCCAATATAACTTCCGCTGTTCACATTAAGTGTAAAGGGAACAGGTCAATTTGCGGAGGAATAACTGTTTCGGGAATCAGTCTTCCCCTTCCTTATAATAGCTCGTATTCCCCATGCTAGTACTGACATGTAGTTTGCTGTCAACAAGTTCCAATCTACGTGTACGTGTTGAAAATGCCCGAAAATGATGACGTGATAAACTCGTTTTAAGGTAAAATTGCCTAACCTCTATAATCTATGCAATAAAACTCGGTATTGGGCAGGTAATCCTGACATAATCATTTGAGGTAAGCAAAACTGAGAATGTTCTTACTTTTTTTTTATTTACCTTCGATACTGGTTTTAATGGATCGCTACCGTAGAGAAGGGATTTCAGACTAACATTCAAATATACATTTTGTGTACTTTACTCAAGCATTGCCTCGTCCCAACTCTGGTCTATGTGCTCAAAAACTAATTTGGATGTAGCTGGAAATGCCTTTGTTTAGTATTGCGTTTAGGGACAACGTCCATTATAACGAAAGTTCACCCTCTTATTAAAATGTGTGTCTTTGATGATTTAGTACATTCAACCCATGACGGCAAAGGGAAAGCCTGTATTCAGCTTCTCCCTTTAACTAATTGTGAGTCTAAAGTACGTAGGCCAAAAGTAAGAGTCGGGACAGCCCTCTCAGAATGAGAACACGATGTCAAGTTGACTGTATATAAGAATCTTGTATACCGTCTCCACCTTCTTGTGGAGAATATCATCAATCTCGGGGCTTTTTCTTAGTATGTCTATAGAAAGATTTTTCTGAATGTTCTATATGAGTTGTTAATATACCGATGGCCTAAGAAATATGCTGTTCATCGCAGGAGATTCGAGACAAAGTGCTGATTAGCATAACTTTGGTAGCGCATGTTGTGTCTAACAATAGAAACGCTAAATCGATTTGACGTTCAAACTAAAGCTATTGATACATTAGTAGCAATTCACAGGTTGATAATTGTTAAACAAAGAAATATAACTAACAGACTTAAAACGCGAACGTAGAGCTACGCATTGCTTATATATCCAAACGTGAAATATGTTTGTTTTTTAATGGTTTTAAATGAGAAAAGAGAAATGACATAAACATAAATGTGTGAAAAAATAACAATGCTGACTCGGGTTTGAAACCCTTTACAATGTATAAACAAGAATGAAAACCCCTAGTTTTCATACATATGTTTCATGTAGTACATGCGTTTATTTGGTAACTTATTAATTATTGCGCTTGCCTATTATTCGATTCTTTTTTAATTACCAACGTAATTAACTACCAAACTAGTTGGAAATGAAATCTGTTTTAATATAGGGCTCGCCCAATATTGCATAAGTATCCAATTTCGTTTTGTATGCAGAGATAATTGAACTTCATTTAATATTAATCACATATCCATACTAAGTTGTCTTGTTGTGGTCAATGTTATATGATATGAATAATTACATCATGGTACATTTTGATATTTACATATTACAGAAACAGATTACAGAATTAAATTTCCTTCTCATTTCTATTCTCTAATAACACGCAGATTTTCATTTCCCTTTGGATTACATTTCACTCTTGTTATTGAATATAATTGAGATGTCATCACATTTAAAGCTTTGATGTCGGCGTACTGTTTCGCTTGCAATTCCATGGCTCATGGAACAAAGCCGCTGATTACATAAAATCATATTTGTTAGGAGCTAAATGCGATGTATAGATTCATATTGGGTTTTAATTAAGTATAAAGACGAAGTGAATAAATGTAAAGACGACAATATTGAAAACAACTGCACATTGACAAATTATGCAACATATTTGAATGATTAATTTGATGTGGCATGTTTTTAAAGGTAGCCTAGACAAAACATCTACGAGTTCAGCAAGTATAACATATTTACTTGTATACGGGCCTTTCCTAGACTTCAATTTAAACGTCCATACGAGTTAAAAAACACTAAGGGTATAACCTTACTGTATTTTGAAATTTGCCCCCTTTCTAGTTCATATCAACTAACACAACCGAAGGAAACAACGATTTTAGAAATTATTCAGCATATTCTTCAAATTCTGTCTCTTTGCCGTGGATTGGTATCGACAGGAATATTCAAAGTGAGGCGGAATTACATTGACCCTTCGGAGTCACGGTATTGTTCGTGACGTCATTCGCAATCGCCGTCCGTGCTTCATATGTAAATGAGAAATTTGCAAACGGTATATCGTGGTTTTACGGTCACAAATTATTTGGATTGACCAATCAAATGCCGTCTTACATCTCAAATACATTAGAATTCATAACAAACGTTAAATAATGTATTATCATATAACTTGTATTCATATATATTGGATCACGTTTTGACATTATTGCGTCATTGTAACGTTCTTTGTGACGACATCACAATTGAAATATGTACACATCAATCAATAGATTCCGTTTGTTTTGTGTTACATACATTGTATAACATCTCATTTGTGTGATGAAACCTAAAAGATGCTGATCTGTTAGAAATATTTGTAGTGATATTATAAAGACTTTCTGTAATATCTGTTTAGAAAAAAACGTGGTTAGCGCAATATCTGAAGCGATCCTATTATGATTCAGTATGTTTCATCACGATTGGTTTCAATTTCCACCAGAGTTATGCTTCAGCTATGACTAGACCTAAGACTATTGTTATCGGAAAACAGCATGTATTCTAGCCTTCCTGTAAATACATTGACACGATAAGTTTGTAGGACATTCTTTTTATATCTGGCACATTCCATTTTGAGTTGATTTAATAAGTGAAAGTTTCATAGCGTCATGCGTACTTAAACAGTTATCAACATGTACTTTAAGAATAAAGAATCATATATTAATCTGTCAAGCATTTGTTAAAAATCAGCGCATTTAATGATAAAACGGTCGACTGTTAATGGTTGATAACATGTATGCAAATAAATTTGGTCTTCTTTACGTAAAATGTAAATATGTGTGATGTAAGTATGGGCTATGCGCAGTCGCGCAGCAACAACATTCTATCTGTGATCTGCTCTACTTGATACATACATTCACTGGATAGTACGTTCAAGTAAATCGGACAGTCTTTTGTTTATCTGAAACATTCCATTTTCAGTTGATTTCTGAAGTGAAAGTTCATAACGTCATGAATACAAAAATAATAATCATAAAACTTCATATATTTCTTGAATTAAAGAATTGTTGAAAAGTAGCGAGACTTCGCAGTTTGTGCATTTTCCCACATACGTCTAATACTGCATTCACTGCAGACTCCATTTATACTGATCCATTTAAAGGTTTCGACATTTAAAGCAAACGTGACCTATATCGCCATGGAGGGAAGGGCATAATAAATTATATGAACTTATTTATGCAGCATATCCAGTTTAGTTTCCCTTATGTCTTTTTATTAGCAGACACTGACAATTTTATTGTTTTGTATTGTTCAATGGCCTATCGTCGATGCGACCCAAACAACACTGTTAGAATAGATATTCACAAAATGAATACATCAAACTAGAAACAAAAACGTTAAAATGTGTAAAAGATATAAAAATGCATCAAAAGCAAACGACTTCATTCTCAAAAAAAATAATCATGTCTTAGTGTAAAGAATACCTGGTTGAAAAAAAATATTGAAAGGGTGGCCAGGTGGCGCAGTGGAAAGCGCACTTTCCTTTCACCAAAGATACCGGGTTTCGATACCCTGATCGGACGTAAAAAGGTATGGGGTGTCCAGCCCGACCACATGGGTTTTCTACGTGTACTTCGGTTTCCTCCCGCATTAAGACCCCTTGCACGCTAACATCCGAACCAACAAGAGTGATGAACATAGGTTGTAATAATTTTGTTTCAAAATTGTTGTAAAATAAATAAAGTTTACATTTACAAATCTTTGAAATAAACGGTTCATATACGGTACATTACAGAATGATTCACGATTTTGTTTAAAATCAGCGTATTTAATAAAAATAATAATAATATACAACATTTGATATGTAGCGCCCTATCTAGCTAACATAAGCCACTCTAAAGGGCTTTACAGTACATAGATATACAATTTTTGAGGAATTCGCAGGAGCTGCATTATCAGGCGCTAACTAATAGTCCTATGCCACCTGGCTAATATATCCCTATGTGTGTAATTCCTGAGTGTGTGCTGGATATGTATTGTGTTCTGTTTGTAGTGGGACCGTGCTTCCAACAGTATCTTTTATAGTGCCAAAACTTGAATGCTACATCACAGATACCGCAACATCCACCCCAGACAATTTTATACTCCACCTGGGGTGTTGGAGTTGTGTGGGCTGGAGAAAAACACTTTCTCTGATATTCCATGCGTGCGACGACTTCGGGGATCAACCCCGGCCGCCTGCGTGGAAGGCCATAGTGTTAACCACTCGACCAATCCGCCCATAATGATAAAATGATCGACCGTTAATGGTTGATTACACGCATGTCAATACTTTTGGTCGTCATTACGTAAAATGTAACTATGTGTAATGCAAGTATGGGCTATGCGCAGTCGTAACGAGACAACTTCCACTCTGCGGTCTGCTTGTTACACAAGAACCTTCATGAGGTTGAACTGCAACTTGAACTGCAACTAAGCTATTGTTTATTTCTTCAAACCTTATTTTTTTCGTTTTAAAAAAAATCTACTTTTTCATTTCCAGTTATTCAAACATAACGTGGTGTCCATATTAGGATCAGGTGACAGGTGGGTAAATGTCAGAAGGAAGACAACACATGCTGCGACTACTTTATTTCCGACCTAAGCGCCATCGGTATATAAAACTTTGTAAATATAATCCTGAGATGTTTTCTTAAAAAAGCTGTATTGATCAGGAAGAATGCGAGATTCTTTCATAACTGTGTAATTTATTTTGGGCAGCCAAATTGTCCATGGTGGAATATCGGGTATACAAATGTAGTAGCAATTTTGTTTGATAAATAGTCTAAAGCCGTTCATGCAATAAAAAACAGCAGGCATATCTATTCCTCGAACCTCCACATGCTCCATTACAAAGTATCAAGACCAGGTGTTCAGAAATTATGCTTCGTCGAAGAGACACCCACCATGTAAGTATAGTTCAGATGTTTGAAAAAAGAAAACCACTTTAAGAAAATACCATGCTTGTATTTTGAATCGAATCCCGGCTGTCTACTTGTTCTTTTTCTTGATTATAAGGTATTCAATTATTTAATATTTCACTTGCGCACTTCTATCACACAAGGAAATTTATTGTTTTGTTTTCATTTTCAATTTTCCTATAACATTATATTAATTATGAATTGCATCAACACTCTAACTAAATACAATAAATAATGTTGACGGAAGGATATAATTTCCCTTGAGAATAAATATTGACCTCATCGCACACTCCATACTGAACATAAGTCAGGATCATTTAGTGCTTTCCCTTAGTTCGATGTAAACAATTTGACGTTCAACGCTATTAACATGACACTTATCTAGAGATAGTTTATCGATATCAAAAAATGAAAATTACCAAGGTTATGAATAATCACATATTTAATGAATTCGTTTGAATTGTTTACGTGTTTGTTAAAGATCGAACAAAACGTCTACAATGTTGTTTTTTTGCGTAATTGAATGAAAAATATATTATATCTAACTTATTTTGACAAAAGAAATCCATTATTTTTACCATTATTGCAAGTCAATCAACACAACAGTGGTCATACGGACCAATAAATGGTCTGTAAATCAAACATAGAATAAAAAGATATCATACCTTCTCTATGGAACCTATAGCTTGATGGAGACTTTGGATATTTTAATATTTGAATGAAAAAAATACGGGCTGTACGTAGAATTTGGTTTCTTCAGGACGAATAAAAATACTTATTAAGCAATATAATAATGACTATTAAAGTATGATTCCGTAAACGAGAATTTGTAAGTCTATTTTTTTTTTATCTCAGAGATGTACGTTTTAATCATGTTTTTGGTTTAGAGATAATAATGCGCAATTCATTTACATTTTGCAATGAATGAAAAAAAGAATAACAAGAATATATGCTAATTACTTCGATAACAAAGAGACTCGAGCATAGTTTTGAAATTGAAATGCGTTACTATAATCCCAAGTTCCATTATATAGTTTTTAAACTGAACTATTTTTCTGGTTCCCAGTTCAATTATTCTTAATCAGATCTAGAGTGATTCGCATTTCCATTTTTTCCGCAACGGAACTAGGAACAAGAAACCACATTCAGGTTCCCTTTCAGTTTAATAACGAGATGTATTCAATCAGTATGTAGAATACGTCACTTTTGTTCGATATAGGAAAAATATGTAAAGCAGTTTTAAGCACGTTTTCGTTTTTACACTCCTTCATGTATGTATCTTTGATTAACAAACCTGTCTGGTTTACCTGAAAAAAGAAAAAAGTGGTTCCCTCACTTTCGTTTCTGGTGTCGCCTATTCGTTCAGCAGTCGAGAGAAAAAAAGAAAAAAACCCGATATCTACATGTTCCTGCTATGTGTGAAGGGGCTAAGCTGTATCGTGCTTTGAATGTAGCGTTAACAACATTTTCATTTGATATTTTGTTTTGTTTATTAAGTGATAATTACCAAAACTGACGCTTCAATACTTTTATTATAGCGAAATAACGTAGACAGCGTGATAAATCTCGCCGTGTTGTTTGTTTTGTATTGTGTTACGGCCCATCGACAATTCGAGTCATTTAAGGCCAAAATACGTATAAAAATAGATATACACAAAAATTAAAACATAACATCCAGAAACAAAAAGGATAAAATGTGTAAAAACTTGTTAAACTATATCAATAGCAAACGTATTAGTTGTAAAATAGATATATTATAGAGATCAATATAATGTTAATAATCAAATATTGATTGCACAGAAACTGTATCAAATAAACGTTTCATAGAGGGTAAATGCACATTATAGAATCTATTTCATATTTGTTTGAAATCAGCGAATGACAATAAGGTCGGCCTTTTTTTCGTAAAATGTAACTATGCGTGATGTATGGCCTATGATTAGTTCGTGAGAAGACCACTTCCTCTCTGCGGTCTGCTCTCTGTTGCACATGAACCTAAATTAGGTTGAACTGAAAATAACTTATTGTTTGTTCCTTCAAACCAGTTATTCTGCCATTTCGTTTTAATAAAATTCGCTATTGAAGGTTTAAAATCAGAATAAGGCATTAAATTGTTTAATTTATTTCGAACTGAGGTTCAGTGCTGCCTGAGCAGCCTTATCAACTTCTCCTTTCCATTTATTCCGACATAACCGGGTATCCAAATCAAGATCTGGTGGCAGAAGACTGAAATCTTGTTTTGTTTGAGAATGATGTTCAAGTCTCGATTTTTATTATTTGTAGAAGTAACAAAGAGTCGGAGATGATACTTTTTTTTTTCATTTTATTGTTTTCACTTTCATCCCAAACTAGTCCGGTGCAGTTGCATCAGCAGTGAAAATAGAGGCATTATTGGGTAAATGGCAGGAAGAAGACACGTTGCCGACACGTACATGCTGCAGCAACCTTCTTATTTATCTGAGAACCGCCGGTGTATATGATTGTTTCTAAATAAAATATTGAGATGTATTCTTAAAAAGAGCTCTTGTAATGAACCGTAAGAGTGTGAGATTTTTCATAATTCTGTATTTCTAAATTTATTTTGGCAGCTGAATTGTTCATGGTGAAATATCAGATATAGTAGCAATTTCGATTGATTGCTGGTCTTAATCTGAATTCGTGAGGATGTCAACAAGACGAAAGGTAAGTTTAATTACAATATTTTCAATATATTGTCAATAAATAAATAATAAATGTACAACGATGTACATATTTATTGGAACATATGAACATAAACTCTGGAATCATAATATCATATATATGCTTTATATATGATGCAGGACATACAGTTTTTGTTTTTGTTGCCAGATTCATTTTTTGTTATTTTCACCTTTTGTGGTGTCAAAAAATTATGAGCTTTAGTTACAATAAATAAGTAAAAGACACGTACACATGATATCTAATTTTCCACTTTGTTGCATATGATTCAATCATATTGAACATTTTAATCCTGTACAGCAAAACTTCCTACAATCAAATCCAGCGACATACTGACAATTTTAGTGATTAATTTAGAGTAAAGCATCGAGATTTTGGCATATTCCAGACCTGGCCATTTATTTTACTTCTTGTAAAAAAATCTGCATTCGACAGGCATCTAGTTTTTGACATATTTTTCAAATAAATATTTGCGTTCAAAATTAGAAATGATTTGTTAAATTTCATGAAAACATGTTACACAGGATCAAAGCAAGAATTGAACGTGACTTTAACTACATAACTGTACTTAATAATTAGCAATGATAACAAAGATAATGTTGTGTCTTTTCATTAAAAAGTTGCTTTGTAATGCCAATACCTCAAATTCACAAAAAGAGTCAACTCACCTTGCCTCTAAGGTAAACGCCTATTTCCACTTGTATGTAAACTAAGTTCTCAGTAAATTTAAATGTTCCTTTTAATATAATACACCTTTAAATAATTAGGTGTCAACGTTACTGAACAGAATCAGCCAATACTGCAGGACTTATCTTACTTTCTGATGGACCATTCAATTCTCATTCATTAAATACTCTGCGAATGCCAGTTTTATGGGTTATTGATAATGTGTAATATTGGCAAGCTCAGCACGATAACCGTTTCGCTCTGGAGCAATTAAACATTTGCAGCGGCCGCGTTTGTCACAGCAGACGCCGATGCCGTCAGGTACTACCGTAGCTATCCTAAATCCGATGACGTAGCACGCTACTTCACCATGTTGCTTGTCGAACATCATTTGTAATAATTGTTCTGACTTTGAATTGCACTTAACCATATTCGATCTTCGCAAGCCTGGCTGTTCAAAGGGTCAGGGTGGGGTATTATGGTCTTTGTGTCCTTTATTCAAGTGGTTCAGAACTATAAAAGAGACGATGACCAATTACAAGAGGAAATATGTAAAGCATGTACAGGCGACGCACATGTTGAGTAAGGTACATTATGAGTAGTTAGGATACTAAACAAATCTACCTGGAATACAGAGTGGTATCTATTTACGATGCTAGCTCTTTAGAATAATACTCAGTGTTCTAATAGTGTTACAGTGAATGGTAAATGTAGAAGCGGCGTTGTTTTTCATTAAAAATAAATAAATATACAACATTGGACAGCGCCCTATCTAGCTAGAATAAGCCACTCTAAAGCGATATACAGTACAAAGATATACAATATTATACAATCAATACAATAAGCATATACATTAATCAATACAGTATTGAGGAATTATCAGGTGCTGCTTTATCATGCGCTCACTACTAGTTCTACGCCACCTGGCTACTATCTCCAAATATGTGTATGGCTGCGTGTGTGTTGGAGATGCATTGTGTTCTGCTTGTGGTGGGACCTTGCTTCAAACGGTATCATTTATAGTGCCACCTCACTTGAATGTTACAGCACAGATACCGAAACATCCGCCCCAGACCAGAACCCCGGCCGCCTATGTGGAAGGCCGGAGTGTTGACCACTCGACAAATCCGCCAATTAAGGATGTTACCTCCTATCAACACCCCTCAATTTATCTGTATAGTAAGATGTGATATATATTACAGCGATTTGCTCACTGTTGATTTTTTTTTCTTTCTTTTACACCTTTGACTTATTTTTTTCTAGTTTGATGTATCTATTTTTTTGAAAGTCTATGAATACAGTCCATTCTTGTTATGCCATATATGACTAATCCTTTCCATAGGCCGTAAAAAATACAAAACAAAACATCATTTAAGCACTGTTGTCCTTTCAATCAAACCTTCTTTGAAAAAGGTCCAACTGGATAAAATAATATGTTTCAAGTTTCAAGATTGCATGACTGTAGCCGGAATTGCCATTCAACATATTTTAGCTGTATCAATGGAGAAAAATTACTTTCATGCTAAAAAAGGCAGTGTAAACACACCGAAAACAAATAACAAACAGGAAACCGGATTTCCCCCATAATTATATGCAAAATAAACGAAGTTTTTATATGGCATGGTCCTTTATACAAACGCTTAAACACCATTTGGAATTAAATTAACAATCAATATTGAATTAGCACAGTTCGATGCTTTTTTAATCGTTAAATAACATTGCGTTAGATAAATTCTGCATTAATAATCTAACCATAAACCACATGGATCTTTTTTCTATCGAATATATAAACGGTGAACCATTAGCTAAAACACTTTAAGTTCAGCTGTTGGATCGTTACAGGATGTGGTGTGCGCACGATGCAAGACTGTGTGGTAATAGCGTGCGCACAACTGTGCGATAGCTATCGTGGTTGATATATATTAAGAAATGGTTTGTAAATTAGCCTTCCTGAGTTAAGTGTGTTTAACATAATATTTCAGCCAGATTTACATTATCTATTTATCTAACAACAATGGACATATAACGTACAATATTGTTTTGAGATAACCTCAATCGAAAAGTGTCCAGATATATGATCATACAAATATACATGTACGAGGTGTACATGACGATTAAATAAAAGCAGAATAGCCTTACCTGTTACCAGTTAACGGGTACATTTATCAGACACATTTAACATAGGAATAAGGTTCAGTTGTCTCTTAATAACTGTCAAATCACCGATTTACTCCATGCAATTCACTTACACTGACAGTTCAACAGTCATTGTAATAATGCAAAAATGCATTGAAGAAAAAGAAAGTTCAAAATATACCGATCTGATATTTAATACGTATACGATTTTCCTAACATTTTGTATTTCACTCGAGTTTTCCGAATTGTATTTTATTTCCGCAACATCGATCAACCGATCTTCCAAAATCACACAAATGTGAGCGTTTTATCGCACAACAGGGCGATTGACTGTTGTTACTCTTTATAAAATGAAATGCTTATGTCTGAACATTAAGAAGTATATTTAGTAAATGTAGCCAATCATGTTTGGATTATTTACTACTATACCTCAATGGCTTGAACTTACATTCAATGAAATGAACGCATGCACAACACACATGGAGGCACGTCCTTAAATGACGTTATACCTGTTGATTGGACGTTTTACCTTGACCAACCAACCAACCAACCAACCGCAGTGTAGTCGTCGCTCATTGAGGGTCCCTGGTACTTCATGGTGGAAGACAAAAAAAAAATGTACGGCAATTTTCTTTATTCTACTTAAATTTGTGATAATGTGTGTCGATTTACTTATTAGATATAGCAAAATCCTATTATAAATATTATAGGAAACTAGTTCCAAGTCAATCTGAATTAAACAAATCTCGCTGATACACGTTCAGAAATGGGTATATACATATCTCTGCTTTATCCATTACAACAAATAAAGTTTGATCACACATTTTGTTTATCACTTTTCTAGCCTTTCGGGACCTTATGACTTTACTGTGTTGACTGGCCTGTGCGTGAGTATGACGTAAGGAATCGCCTATCTAAACCTGATATTGTCAACAGAGAAAGCTTTTAACCATTGCGAGCAATAAGGATTCATCAACGTTACTTAAAGTAAAAAAAAAACCAAGAAATTCTGAAAGGGTTCTTCATGTAGTACCGTTCTACATTGTAATTGTCGATGGAGAAAGCCATAAAATAATAGTTTGATTTGGTTTAGTATTGTTTAACGTCCTATCAACAGCTAAGGACGGTCTCTCCTTTGTGCACGATGCGTGCGTCTAGTGTATGCGTGTGTGTTTTAGGAGGCTGTAATATGTTCGTCTCCTTGTGAGAGCGCGGAACTGATGCCGACTTTATAGTGCTACCTCACTGAAACAAACTGCCGAAGACAGGACACCCCATCCGGTCACATTATACTGACAATGGCCGAACCAGGAGTCTCACTCCTAAATTGCTGAGCGTTAAGCAGGAGTGGAACTACCATTTTTACAGACTGTGGTATGTATCAGTCAGGGGACAGAACCCAAAGCCTTCTTCACAGGGGCGAACGCTCAACTAAAGGCCAAAAGTTAGGCATTGTCAAGGGAGACATTAGGAAGAAGAAAGTTGTTTAGAAAGAAGAGAAAAGGTAAGATCCCAAATTTACTCGCCTCTTACAATCATGCAATCGGGGCAGCAGGTACAATTCCTACGCCCTAACTGCAGGTACCTCTCCAAAGAAAACATGTTTTGACAGTTTGACCATTGCGACCGATGAGGATACATCACCGGTACCTAAAGTAAAAAACATCAAAACGCTTAAAGGGTTTTACATTGTTCAATATATCCGGACAACAGCGAAAAGGGAAATGACAAAACCTGCATTGTGTTGATTGCTTACAATTAAAATCAAGTAGTCTGTTTCTAAATAAAAATAAACATCTACTCCTGTAACTGTGTATATGCCTATCCGGTCGACAAATAACCTATATAATTGATGATCTTACGTAGATGTAAGCTCTTTGTACATCGTGATTGTTGCTTAGTAACTATGTACATGTCACTATCGTTTATGGTAAGGAGATTGAACCCTTGTCAGTGTTATGTTTCTGAAAATAATCCTAAGATAATTGCTGTTATAGTATACTTCGGTAAGCTTGATTATAGAAACAAGTGTTTACGACTTAGTGTCATGTGATATAAGGTACCCACAATCAATTATTTTTAATCAGTGTCAATGCCCCAGTACTCTCACGAGGAATGCGTGATCTACGGAGACAACCAATCGATAACAGCAACGGTAAACAATGCATGTGTCCATGGAAACGATCAAGGTTTAAATGTATATATTTAGAAGCTTCCTTTTACCGTTGAATTATCCTAATATTTATACAAACATTGTAATTTATCGGAATAACTTTCAATAAAATAGAAATAATAAGTGGTTTATTGTGTTAAATGTCGTATAATTTGATCCATGTTAGATTTTTAAAAACGTTAAAGTACAATTCTCTCGTTTCTTGTGAATTTCATATATTACTTTATCATACCCTGCTCGTACCTTATCATCCATATAGGATTAGGCTTATCTCTTTTGACCGTTTCATCATGCAAAGGGTTATTATATTTTGTGAAGTCAAATCAAGCCTTTTACAGATTTACTTGTAATAGAAAAAATAGCAATTTAAAATAAGGGAATTTGATTTTTAAAAGTTTAATAGTGAAGGTCCATATGAAGTGAGCAAATTTGAAATGGGTATCATAACATGTCAGTCCTTTTCAAAGGAGATTTACGCTATCCTGTGATAAAATTAAATGTCAATTGCGATAATCACTCGATATACGATGAAGAAAGAACCTATATACAAATTTAGTGCATGCATGTTACGCATAAAGCAAAATAAAGTTAAATGTTACTCTATCATATGGTCAGCTCGTCACACTAAGGATCCGTCAGTGATACTGAAAGTCAAAGGAATGAAAACCCACATCAGAGTAGTTCAGCAAAGAATGTAGAAATACGGTGGAAGGGAAGATGCCTATAAAAACCCTTTACGATTGGATTGGATTTATTGTGTTTAACGGCCCATTAACAGATAAAAACGTGCATCCATGTTTGTTGTGTAAGTATGCATGCGTATATGTGTGCTGGAGACAGGGTATGTTGGTGTATTTGCCTCCTAGTGATAGCACGGATCTGATACCGTCTTTATAGTGCTAACTCACTGAAATACCATGCCTAAGACACCAGCCAGCGGAAGGGGAGATGCCTATATAAAACCCTTTACGATGTTACAATGTTACAAAAATTGGAAACAACAGATACATTTATCTCAAATAAGTATTTGATATAAATAATTATAATAATTTACAACATTTGATAAAGTGCCCTATCTAGCTAGAATTAGCCATTCTTATGCGCTTTACATTACATAAATATACAATTTATTCAATCAACACATTTAGCATATACATTAATCAATAATTGGTTTTATTTACGTCCTATTAGCAACTATTTAAGGACGTGTCTCCATGTATGTTGTGTATGCGTGTATGTGTATATGTGTGCCATCCATTAAGGCCTTATCAAGGATATTAAAGGTCAAAAGAGTGCAAATCCAAATCTTAACCGCGAAAATCACGCATGATTATACATTTGTATCATAAGTAATGAATGTCGGTTTGAACTGAAGTTCGAAATTAGTAGGATAAAAGAATAAATAGTTGATGTCCATTTGAACGGTTAGAAGGTGAAATTTACATAATTGCATGTAAAATATAGTGTATATCGCAGGACCATATATATTTAGCTCGGTAATTCATGACCCAATGAACCTATAAACCTATCTAATTGCATGAACAATTTGATATCAGATTGAACCGTTTCAGAATTCGTCGCTAGTATATAGATTGACTGTATACAGATATGTAGATAAATGGTGTCGGCTGATTCAAACTATTTATGCAGATAATAGTATCCATGATTTTTGCTTTCATACAAATCGGCAAAAAAATAAGATGTAAAATATGTTGTTGCTTTTAAACGTGATCATCTTGATACCAATAATGTTTAAGATTTTTATCAATGAAAAATAGTGATTACATTTTATGATTAATAGGACGTTAAACCCGATATAACCTACTGAACTTAAGTATAATTATGCTACAGAGGCTCTTTATCCTAATGGTTTCCAATAATGAGTCTCTATCAAGATATTGTGTTCTCATTAACCTTACTGCAAGACAAGTTCATTAAACAGAGGAAAGCACATAAAGAGGCTATCTTTACGGTTATGTACATGCACGTAGAGCTATACATTGAAAACACAGAAACATGACATCGTTGCTTTTTTGCTAAAATTCTTCATGCAAAGGGATGAAGGTACCCGATATTTACAACAGTGATTTATGTTGAAACAACAATACAAAAAATGTCACCAAAGTTGACGGTATAATGCACTACCCGAAAAGGAGTGCACTTTGGATTCAATATTTTGGCAAAATAGCTTTGTTATACAGCACAAGTGTTCTCATTCTTTTAAAAAATCTTATTTATTGTACATTGTTCAACGTCCTACAACAGCAAAGGTGATTTAAGGACGTGTCTACATGTGTGTTGCGTACGCGTGCATTTGTGCAGTAGAAAGTGTATGTTGTGTGTATTTGCTCCCATGTGATAGAGTGAATCTGATGCCGAATTATAGTGCTATCTCACTGAAATACCGTAGACATCAACACAGCATTCCGACCGGTCACATTATACTGTCAACGACTGAACCAGTTGTTACCATTACTATAATACTGAATGCAGGGAATAACAACTATCATATATTAGGACGTTGGTATTTCCCGGCCTTACAAGTATGTTATGCTAACACGTAACGTTGTAGGCCAGCTATGTACGATCAATACACAACATCGTTAATAGTTAACGGCTGTATCATAGAATATTGTTCCCTACAGGCGATCTATTCAGTTATTGTTATCACAAAATATAGCATCCAAATCTCAGGTATTAATGAGACAAATACTTAAACAAATGAAAAATATACATAGTACCTCCTGAGAAGACGTGTAAAGTGTGATATACATAGTATGCATTGTTAAATTGAACATACCAACAGTTATTGCCAAATTGTTTGCTTGAATAATATTTTTGACGAGACACAGTAATCAAGTGGTAGAACGCCGGACTCGATTGATTAAAACGATGTAGCGTCCATAATGTATCAAGTAGGGACATGACATATAGTCAAGCGAGTGAGACATGGATCAACCGAAATATATGTATACATATGTTATCTAAAAAACATGTAAAACGCTCACGATCGCTGTGGCAAGTTTTAGGCGACAGATCCCCGTGTTTTATAGAGCAGTCGATAGCTTACCATAAACAGGCGACTGTTCAGAGTTTTGAAGCCTGCGATTCTGGTCAGTATTAGCGGACTACACCCCGACCACATTGCTTTCTAACGAAGAACACTTTTTACTTCGAAGTAAGGAAGCACTTCTTTAAAATGTATGAAGCCAATTCGCCTAACAAGTAAATATCTTCATTGATCATATGGCCTTTTGAAGTCCATTTAGAAATCGTCAATGATTATTTAGAATAGAATAGGAATATATGTCTTATTTCTTATCTATCCATAAGCCTTCATTCTAATCACATTTTTGGATGGTTGTTTTTCTCGTAAAAAAACTGCCATTTTGGCAACTGTCTGTAACCTTTGTTTAACATAACTGGAAGAGTCTTCAAATTTTGGTTCAATTATGATTTGTTGATTTCTAACAAAAATACGAAAGGAATTGCTTAAATAGGTTAATAATATTAAGAAAAAAATAAAGATAAATGATCAATAATCAATGGGAAAGAACCCAAAAATTTCTCACAGGGGCGAACGCTCAACTGAAGGCCAAAAGTGAGGCATTGTCAAGGGAGACATTATGAAGAAGAAATTTGTTTAGAAAGGAGAGAAAAGCTAAGATCCCAAATTAAGTCGCCTCTTACGATCATGCGACGGGGACAGCAGGTACAATTCTATCAAATTTGATAAAGATTCTTCCAGTAATTTATGATAAGAGCTACAGGTTTTCTCATAAATTACAGTCAGGAACTTCATCAAATTTGATAGAATTATACCTGCTGCCCCCGTTGCATAAGTAGATAAGTAGGTTCAATTGGTAATTAATTGTGCATGTTAACTTCTGTGACCGACGAAATAAACAACATGGTTGACGGGTTGCTGTTTTGAATTTTGATAGTTAAAGTTTGTTTTTCTCCCGGCCACACAACTCCAACAACCCAGGTGGAGACTATAACATGGTCTGGGGTGAGTGTTCCGGTATCTGTGCTGTAGCATTCAAGTGAGGTGACACTATAAATGATACCGTTGAAAGCACGGTCCAACTACAAACAGAACACAATACATCTCCAGCACACACACAGGCATACACACATAGGGATATATTAGCCAGGTGGCATAGGACTAGTAGTTAGCGCCTGATAAGGCAGCTCCTGCGAATTCCCCAATATTGTATTGTTTAATATATATATATATATGCTTATGCTTATTGTATTGACTATATGAAAGTTCTTTTTTGGGGCTTAATTTCATGATTTTGATTTCTTTTATTTAAAATGTCATACAATGATAGAAATTGAAACCCCCCTCCCACATAATTTGAAAGTAAGATTTCAACAATGTTAATTGACGGTTTCGAAAATTGCTCCAATTTTTATTTAAAGTAAGCAGATTCTAATGAAGAATGGAAATCTATTCACATGAGTTATGAATGGTATTAGCAGAAAGACACTGTGTAGATAACATTACAAGGTTGAATAATATATATCACTTTTCCAATGTTGCTACTAAGGCGTCAATGGTCCCGCCAATGATCTTCACAATATTATCATGCACATAAACATATAACGAATTTTATCACATTTTACTGTGTTACCCAGTGACTATACCCATGTCATATTTTTTGCGTATTAACCCATGTAATATAACCTAACAGCCCTGTGATTGGTTGTAAGTTTCAATTGTTTTAATTGTGACGTCACGCTAGGACAAGTAAATGACGTCACAGACTTACGCACTGGAGTCAAAATGCCGGCTTTTTAGATTTCAAGGTTGCATGAAATTGTCGTTTTACACGAATAAATGCCACAAATCTTGACTATGTGATTAAACGGATCTTACACTTGTTTTCATTTAATATTAAATTTATGAAACGAATGTTTCGTTTTAGTTCCCCAGAGGCTTGCTAAATTGAAAAACTATGAAATGGAAACTCATGCAAGATTCTAAATATATATAAGTGGACGTCATATTGTGTATCAATTAAAAAGGCAATTATTACCCCACTATTGGTATTATCTACATTACTGCTCGATTGTATAATGTATTGTTATCGAATATTCTTAAAGGGAACCATAACTTCAGCTTCCTAATATTACGCTATCATACTGCTTACCCACCGTAAAAACAGAACTATCAAAGTAATATATTTCACCACTGTAGCTGTCTATCCAGTTGGAACAAGTTCATGGAAATAATTTATTCCGTAAAACGCCTCTCCTTCTTTGTAAATCCCTTTTTGTGACATACTTCAATGGCAAATGAACAAATACAGAATCCTGATAATCAATCATGCTAACATTGCCAGATTAATCCGAGAAAGCAATGAGTTTTCTTTCACCCGTTTCCAAACAAAATCAGGGCTGAATTATTCAGCAGCAATCCAAACGTTTCAATGGATCGTTTTGATTGATAAACATAAGCTAAAATCAAATGAAAGCTAGACATCTTGCTAAAACAGCTGCGGTCGCTAAACGATTCCTGATCTCTTGCGCGATTTCACGAACGGATGAAAAATTGTGTAATTTGTATTGTTTCACGGGCCATTGCCAATTTGATTCAATTAGGGCCAAACAACAACATAAAAAATTGACATTCACAAACAATTGAGACGTTAATTGTTTCAAAATTGTGTATGCTAGTAAGTGAATCCGAAGGATTGAGTGAAACATTTCGAGTTAACGTTGTGAATTAAAAACTCTACACTGTTTAGCATCAACTTGTACCTTGAAACTAAGGGTAACACTTAGGCAGAATGACTATATTTTGTATAAGCGAGAATATTCCAAGTCGTGAGAAAGCTTTGAAGTGGAAATATACTTCTTTGTTACTGTAGATGATGCATTGCCACCCATATTATACACTAGTGTTAGAGAGAACACGCGTTTTCATATAGAAGACACGCAAGTATAGAAAATCGTGCTGAGTAAGATATTGTGGCGCACACGCAACAGTTTTAGCCAAATTTCTCACCTGGTTTGGAACTCGTGACCTTACATACCCAGTTGGGCTAAGAATCACGCTAGACTTTAAAATCTTACCTTCGGTTTTGGATTTCTGTCTTCATCCCACAGTAGTGACAGATATTATAGGTCTCTATGTAATCCTGAAAGTGGTATGGATTAATACCTATCACTGGTTAAGTGTTTTGGGGCGTGAACAGCAGCAGGTGATTTGTTTGCTTTTGATCTTTATTTAATCAAGATACAACTTATGGAATGTCTTAAACACATATTCTTTGATGTGGACTGTCCATGTGCGTGATATTCTGTGGATGTAAAAAATATCCATTTATTCTGCTTAATCGTTGCGGTAATTTGTACTACTAGAAACATCAAATTATTTATGGAGACGCTTTTATTATTTATGGACACGCTAGTATACCACGTTGCAGCAGCATTCCAAACACAATATTATTTTAGTTTTTCTACACCTTTATGCTGAAGAGAGAAAAATGCAAAATAATTTTACAAGTATAACATTTATTAGAATAAAGTATCTCCTTCGAATCAACAGAGGGTTCTGTTCTCAAATTTGCCCATGAAACGAAGAAAAGGAAAACATATACCATCCTGATATAAACATAATAGAATAGGACATGTCTAAACAAAAGACACACAACAAAAACATGTTTTTGACGTGGAGATTTGTTTATAATGCTCCCGAGATGCAGTATTGCTTATAAGATAGGATTTGAATTTTGGTCCTACGTGATATTTTGATGAATGAGAAACACAGCTTGACGTGTATAATGTAACTTCGCTATCGACTTTCAGTTTGTCATTGGGTGGTGACCATATGGTATTTTTTTTCTATTTGTACTTACAAATATCACATTAAAAACAATGATTGTGATAAAAAGTGAAAATCAATGTGCACTTTGTGGAATGATTTTGTATCGGGGCATTTTCGCAGTCAGATTTTCATTAAATGGGGTATCGGTGTCTTACACTTAACATATCTGTTATTTAAACACTATGTCATAAGCAGCGACACAATGACTTTCTTCATTCTGTGGTGTATGGTATAGCATTCGCCTCGGTCAATATATTTTTTTCAGATTCAAATCACTTATTATATTATGTGCTTCAACAACAAAAATTAAACAAAATATGCTGAATGTTTTTTCATGTTTTTACCTCCGTGTAAAATTAAGCCAGGTTTGAATCCAACAGTTCTGCATCGTAGCTTGCAAAGCCATCGTCAATGTTCTTAACTTAAGATAATGGAGATTACTATCTGTTTATCTGGAAAAGCGTTTGCCAGCAGCCATCTTCTGCTGTCGTCTGACAGATCGCGTTCTGGTCTAACTGCGCATGCACTACGACAATGTTCCAGGGAATTTCCATATAGGATATATTTAGAAATCGATATTCTGAGGACTGGTCGCGTGAAAAAGGATACGGCTAATGTGATTGAAAGATATTTTCAAGCATATGATTTGCAATCTATTGCATAGGCACCTAGTTTAGATACCATTCAGATCAGCATTTTACGCTATTTTAATAGTTGGATATCACTGAAGATGGTAGGAAGTCTGTTAGTTAAACAAACATTCATGATTAGTACACTTATGTGAACTAAATCGTGTATATTTATTATTCCCCATGAAATTAACAATTTTAAGAAAAACACGTAAATATTAAGCACACGACGGCAATCAGTTTGCATTAATAGTCAATATGCATGTCAACAGGTAGGTTGCAAGTTGAACAAAAAACATAAGCACGGTTCAAGAATTTCATCACGTACAGGTGCCATTCATATTGACTATTGCCAACTGAAAGCCTTAATGTACATATATTTCCCAATTCTTACAATATTTCATGTCATATGTCGGATTTGGTTTTATTTCGTTAAACGTCCTATCAACAGCTAATATTGTTCATGAACGTGCCTCCATGTGTACAATGTATGCGTGCTTGTGGGTGGATTGCTATGCTGGTTTTCTGTAGCATGGTATTTCAATGAATAACCCCTGTAATATTACATGTATCAAAAAAAATCAGCACTAAAATTGGCATATACATGATGAAGTGGACTATGTGGGCTTCACATTTAAAAAACCCAAAACGAATTTGGTTAGAGACTACATTTTTTGCCATTTACAAATCTGTGTCTCACAACAAAAGCTAGCATTTTATATAGCCTATTTTTGACCTATGGTAAAACGTTAGTATTTCTGTCACCGAGATTGTGATAATTTATTTAAGACAGGTTTCAAGTAAAAACTACTTGCGTGGGTCAAATTTTGGGTTAAAAACATGTTTCTTTTTGCATTTTTTGGCGTTTTTTGATGTGGTAACCATTGTTTTCAAATCTGGGAAAATCACTTTTTGAATAAAAAAAAACCCATTCTTCTAAAAAATACGAATTCAAAATGTAGTTTATAAATATAAATATATATGTAGGTATCAGAATTATATTTCAACGGTTTCAAAAGATGTTGTTACAAACACGCTATACTTAGGATAATGTATTATGGAAAGATCTCTGCGCGTTCAAAGGATTGTTACATGTAACGTTCAAAACGCATTAATTAACAATCGACAAGGTGTGTCACTGAACCTAGCTCAAGTCCCTGGTCAGCTCCTATTGTACAAGGAAAGATGTATTGACGATATATTGGTTTGGTTTAATATTGTTTAACGTCCGATTAACAGCAAAGGTCATTTAAGGAGGTGCCTCCATGTGTGTAGTGTATGAGTGCTTGTATGTGTGTATGTATGCAGGAGACGGGGTATGTTAATGTGCTTGCCTCCTTGTGATAGCGCGTCTCCCATACCGACTTTATAGTGCTATATTACTGAAATGCCATGACAGGCATCAAGCAACGCATTCCGCCCGGTCACATTAAAGTGACAACGGGTGAACCAGTTGTTGCCAATAGCCTAAATGCTAAACGTTAAGGAGGGAATAATAACTACGATTTTTAAGGACTTTGGTGTGTCCCGGCCTGGGGAAAACCCATTGCATTCCTCACCTAGGCGGCTGTTCAACATTAAAGCCAAACGTAAGTTACTGCCAAGCAAGGCGCTAGGTAGAAAAAGGTTATACGAACTAGATATTAATATACAGATCCCAAATATTGCAATGGGTGCAGCAGATTTATTTTTGTCGCATTTGTGTCCCCAAATAGGGCACAAAATCGAATCCCAAATTCTGCAGGGGATTTCGTATTAGTCGCGCCTCTTACGTTGCATACAGTGGTTAACAACAGCAGATGTATTCTTACGGTTCTCCTAAAGCAAGATTAGGGAAAACAAAACCTCTACATCGCTTTGCCCGTAGCCATGTCGGGTAATCAGTAAATTAGGTAACTCAGTTACACTAATATCTGGTCACAAGCGAAATGTAACTCATGTGAAGAAATATTTTGAAAGCGCGGTACCTAAAAATGAAGATGGGCTACCACAACCGGAACCAATCGCTCATGGTACCAGAGTTGATTATTTCGGAACAAGAAGTCGTGGAAGAACCAAAGGGTTCCAATTACAATGACAATCAACCAATAGCAACTGAACAGCCTAGGTCCTATCAACAGCTATGATCATTTAAGGACGCCCCCCCTGTGTGCAAGATGCATGCGTGTAGTGTATGCGTGTGTGTTTTAGGAGGCTGCAATATGTTCGTCTCCTTGTGATAGCGCGGTACAGATGCCGACTTAATAGTGCTACCTCACTGAAACATACTGCCGAATACATCCAGCAGGACACCTGATCCGGTCACATTATACTGACAACGGGCGAACCAGTCGTCCCACTGGTATGTCTCGGCCAGGGGACAGAACCCAAAGCCTTCCTAGCAGGGACGAACGCTCAACTAAAGGCCAAAAGTGAGGCGTTGTCAAGGGAGACATTAGGAAGAAGAAAGTTGTTTAGAAAGAAGAGAAAAGATAAGATCCCAAATTTTGTCGCCTCTTACGATCATGCAATGGGTCAGCAGGTACAATTCTTACGCCCTACCTGCAGGGACTTGAAGATCAATAGAGAAGATGCAGATTGTAATCCTTAAAAAAAGCCATAACAGATTTTCACCTGTCAATCAAAATGGTCAATTATGACCAGGTGTTTATGCATACACGCTGTTTAGGTCAATTTCTTTTTCAATTTCTGTGACATTCCCTGGGCTTCTGCATTCCAATTTTAAGGCATTCCACATTCAAAGAGGCCAAAGTGCCAGGATGCGATATTTCCTGTTAAAACGAAAAATAAATTATATAAGAAAACTGAACATGCATATTTTAGCAAATCATTTTCACCAAAACTAAAAGCTTATAATTTAGGAATTTCCCATCCCTATCTCTAGTTTGTACTGGTATTGTATTGATGGATATTTATCTGACATATTTCCACCTGTCAATCAAAATGACGTAACAATGACCAGGTGTATATACATATACGTTGTTTAGATAACCATGCCAACACATGGATATATAATAAGAAAGCGTGTGGCAAATATAACTTTAGCGTTGATTGACACCTCGAGTTTGTTCACGGGGAGATCTGATAGCACCTGGCATGACAGAACAGGTAAATGGATATACCACGATGTTGATTTCACAACAATAACGTGGATGCTCTAGTTTTCTTAAGGCAATTGTTTTTTGAAAAATCCCCGAAAACTTTACGTTAAATGGTCGCAACCAAGTACTCGTTTTGGATTGCTCTGGAATATCGTGCGCACCCCTTTCTTGGCATTTTCATTTTTCTTTAAAAAAGTGCTCCAATATTTACGGTAGTTGTTGGTGAAACATCAAATACGTGTTTCTAAATCAATAGCAATTTATAATATAACAGTCTGCCCCTTCGGGAACCTCAAAGGTGCCCGATTCATACTCGGAACATCTTTAGGTTATATGTAATTCCCGTGTGAAATTTGGAACACCTTTAGGTTGTATGTTATTCCTGTTTAAAAAGGAAATCGATGTCCGAGTTATCCAATAGCATGTAATTAAGCGCTTGGTATATTCAGCAGAAGCAAACACATGGAAGCTCTTGAAATCCAACCGATTATAGATCTAGGACGAGAAATGGGTCTATCACGAATGTTAATTTCAACAACGGACTTAATCATATGATAGCACACACTTTCTGGAATAGGCCTAGCCTACTTTTCACAAAAAAATATTTACAAGTTTTCATAATTCAATGCCGAATTTTTGTTTCTTCCGTTTCCTAGTGTTCTGTGGGAATCGAAAAGGTGTTATATCTTTGGTGGGGTGTCAAAGTATAATTTTCATATTTATTTTTTTATTTCGAGTAAATGTAACCAATTCTCGATTAGGCCAGACAAATCATATATAAATGTGTTTCCTGTAATATGTTTGAAAATTAAGGGAAAGTAGGTAGGTAACAAATTTATTTTAACAAACTATTTTTAATATTTTTTATAGGAGAGTAATCTTGACTTAAACAGTGCTTCTATGAACATTGCCTTGACAATTTTAGGGTAGGCACGAAATATATGGGTACATTTCTAGGTAGAGTTACTGGAAAAACCAAATATTTTTTGTTTGGCCTTATTACATTTACTGAATCTCGTTTGCACCCACAATAGCCAAAAAAACATGAAGCATTGAATTTAAAATTGCTAACATAAATAACCTTGTTATTACAGTCAAAGTGACTATTGCTTTTTTTCATTAATTCCATTTTTTTTATCATTTTTGTGTCGCCTGAAACGCGAGGCGTATTACTTTGTCGGCGTCATCGTCGGTTGCGTTGTTCGAAACAAGGTTTCCTTGCCATAACTTGAGTTCCTTTGAGTTGATTCAACTCAAACTTGGTACACATAGTGCATACCAATAACACGTTCGCATATCAGAAGTTAAGGTGCATTTTTGGTGGAGTTATGTCCCTTTTATTGACAAATAAGGGCATTGTGTATTAAATGCAGAAAGGTTTTAATTTTTTAATTAACTCCTTTCAGATTTTGTACGGTAATGCTACATGTAGCAGCATATATGACGGGTTTTTCTGTCAAGTTTCAACTTTCCGAGTTTTGGCATATCTGTTTACGCGATAAATCAATCCAAAACACTTTTCTTACTAAAGTCACTGATAAGGCGACACATCCACTCCCGTGAAATTTAATTTGTTTTCTTTCAGATTGGCTCCTTATGATAAAAACCAGATCTTTGGTTAACCAGAACTACTGGAATCTCAAATCAAAACGACAACTCCAGCTGCTTCAACATATTTTGTTGTAAATGCCGATTCCAATTTCTGTGGTATAACAATTATAAATATAACAACCTGCCAATACTTTTGCTGTTTCACATGATCATCACTATCTGTTTTAAACAATACTCGGGAAATAGTGCTATTTAAGTGAGAACACAAGGTCAGGCATAAAACAATATTTGCAAAGTAAGAAGGATCCATGACTGACTTCATCAATGTTAGCTAGAATTTTGTTTGTTTATTTGTTTGATTTTGTTTAACGTCCTATTAACAGCTAGGGTCGTTTAAGGACGGCCTCCCCTGTGTGCAAGATGCATGCGTGTAATGTATGTGTGTGTATTTTGGGAGGCTGCGATATGTTCGTGTTTGTCTCCTTGTGATGTTGTCTGGTGTGAAGGACCTTTAATGAATCTGCCTGTGTATGTGACATGTACTTTCCTGTATGTGCATGTGAGTAAGTAAGTTGATTTGAAACCTGACTAAGGATGGGTCATTTAATTGGTAAGGACGAATGCATTAGTTGAAGGCTTTGGCCAACATGGGCACTCCGCTCCTGACAAGCTGACATGAAGCATCTATTTTGAATTTGGAAAGTGTCAAAGGTCATTATCTGTAATGTTTTTACACTCTATTTGTTTTAAAGGTTTTTGAATATCTTAATATAACTGAAAATGTAGGGATTATACCATTTTTTAAATTGTGGTTATGTAATTATATTTTTCTACATTGTATCTAAAAACTAATTGACATTTTGTCATTGAACAATTTCAAGGTCGAGGTAAACTTGAATAGGTTAAGATAAGTCTTTTTGATAATATACGTTTCTATGAATTGGCATTAAATTCATAATGGTCAAATTGTTTATCAGGTAAATTTAAATTATTCTAATTTAAAGCTCCTGGTTGAATTCACAAAATTGAATTTATAATAATAATAAGAAAGGCTTTATTTATTTTTGATAACATATTGAGCATGCAGCTCATCTTATCTTACATATGGTCAAGATACAATGTATGATAAAATGGACAATATTTACAGCTTTAAGAAATACACATGTATAAAATACAGGATAAGGGAGGCAATCATAACTCATTTCAAGTAAAATTGGTTTGCAGATCTCTTAAATTCTAAAAATGAAGCACAATTTCTAATATGACTTGGTAAAAGATTCCATGTAAGGGGTCCCTGATATCTAAAAGATTTTCTAAAAATGTTTGTCTGATGACATGGCAAGTAAAACACATTGGTAAATGATGATCTTGTAGTTCTACCCTGAACATCAGACATATACGTAAAATCATTCAAATTTTGTGGAGCTAAATTATTAAGTATCTTGTACATAAAAACTACTTGATTGTATAAAATTCTTTTGTGAAAAGGTAACCAATTTAGTATTTTGAACATATCACAGGAAAGTGTGGAAAATCACATTTTAAAATAATTCTGGCTGCTCTCTTTTGCAGGCGTTCTAATTTTACAAAATTAATTTTTAAACTGTTACCCCAAACAGTTGAGCAATAATCCAGATGTGGGATAACAAAGCAGTTAAAAAAAGTTATACAAGATGACTGGCTCAAGAAGGATATCAACTTTTTCATCTGAAAAATTTGACATGATATCTTTTTACAGACATTTGTAAATTGAATGTTCCAAGAGAGACAATCATCTATGGACACTCCCAAAAGTTTTTCACACTTTACATTTTCAATGTTTATATTAAAAGGAATTGAGGGAAACTTCCACACCATAGCTGTTGGGTGAGTGTTTAATAGGTCTAGAATGTTTAATGTGCATGTTCCTATGGTTCTATCTATAGACTCTATGTAAACTTTTAATAGTGGGTATATTATGTAATTTGTTAACGTTAAAGTTAAGGTTTAAAAGTAATAGTACATAATGCATCTTATGTAGTTATGTAAAGAAAGAATTTATAACCATTTTTCTACCACAATACGGTTTGTTATTCCACTCTCAGATCATTGTATAAACACACAGACTTTTAGATAAATATGAGTTATATACCACCTGCTGTTTTGTTTACGTCGTCGGCTGTCAACATCCGACAAATGTTGGTGACTTTGTGAGGTTCTGCGGAAAGGGGGTTTATTAAGGCAATATTAAAAGATGAAACTTAAAGATTTGATCTCTAGTTTCAGGCAAAATTGCTACAGACGCTCGATATCGTTTCGACGTCACACCGTCGCGTGTCCAGGTCGTGAAAAACATAACAAGATCTGTCAAAGTGTCGGGAAATATGTCGATCTCCCAACGTCCAGTTATCGCTATTTATACGGTCTGACTATGGCTGAATTTTCACTATAAACGTCAACCATAGAACCGTCATGAAGAAACGTAGGCCTATGGTTTTGGATATTGACAGCGATAAGTTCGTCTACAACGGTTCATCACTTGGCGGGAGGCAGACTTCGTACGATATGCTTACGCGCATATATTCCGTGGTTAATTTATATAAATTAATCCAATACTGCTTCTCTCAATATTTAAAGTCGTTCATCTATTTTATTTTTAAGTTGTTGCCGAAACATTAATTTTGACAATAATTGAATTTTTAAAAAAGACGTCATTTTTGAATATTAATGAGTGACTTTTTACATATGAGTCATATCACTACGCCAACCTTGTCAACAAACACATGTGTTTATGTTATTTCAGACTGATCATGAGATTGTGGTAGAAACAGATCACACGACTCGTGGTTGTTGAGTTTGGTATTTATTTCACTCTCGTTAGTTAATTTTCAAAAGTTACAGAAAGACACTCGCTAAAGCTCGTGTCTTTTGTAACTTTTGAAAATTAACTAACTCGAGTGAAATAAAAACCATATTCAACAACCACTCGTTGTGTAACCTCTATATAATAGATAACTGAATAGATATATTCAAGTTCATATTTTTTCAGAAATTGTTATATTAGTAAATATCAATACAATAGTGTAGTGAATTCAGTAAGTTTAATATTGCGAGGTCAGCATCTTTAATGTTTTTCAGTACCTCCCGGAACACCTTTTCTGTTATCAATGTATTGTACCCCGTCACATGTGTGTTCCGAATAAAGAGCAGAACGTGAGCAGCCATTGATGTGTTCGGTTGTCTGTCACCGCTCCGGGAACTCGGACGAATATATTACAAACTGGCGACGAGGATAGTTGAAAAACGGACTACACATGTTCATAGAGGCTGAGCGGATTCTCCGAACTCCCGTTTGCAGTGAACAGCATGGCGCACGTTGGAAAAATTGGCGAATTTGTCGAGGGGTCTGAAAACTTCACGTGTTATGTGGAGCGCATGGAGCAGTATTTTGCCGCCAACGATATCACGGATAAGAAGGTAGCAGTATTTCTAGCCGTTATGGGGCCTCAGACTTACAGTCTTCTAAGAAATATAATGACACCTGATTTACCTAGTACGAAGACGTACGATGAAATCGTAACAGCCCTCAAAGGACATTTCATGCCAAAACCGTTAGTTATCGCGGAGAGGTTTAAGTTTCACAACCGAAGTCAGAAGGAGGGGGAAAGTGTAGCGGATTATGTAGTGGGTTTGAAAAAGCTAGCAGCTCACTGCGAGTTCGGTAACTTTCTGTCACAAGCACTGAGGGATAGGCTTGTTTGTGGGCTTCGGAGTGAGTTCATTCAGAAAAAGCTATTAGCTGAAAAAGATTTGACATTGGAAAAAGCCTGTGAAATTTCTGTTGCCATGGAGACCGCCGCGAGGAACACGACGGAAATGAAACCAGGGCATGTGCCGGGGCAAGTAAACAAAGTGTTCAAAGGACCCCGACAACAGAAACGGGATTTTAATAAGAAACCCAGGGCAGGTGAGTCGAAATCGACAACAGACAATGCAAATATTAAAAAACCATGTTATCGTTGTGGTGGAAAACATTCAGCAGATGTGTGTACGTTTAAGGACGCCAGATGTTATGCATGTTCAAAAACTGGGCATCTTGCCAAGATGTGTTTGTCTAAGAAAAAAACTGTCAAGGCTAAGTACTTACAAGAGGTCGAAGGGGCCTGTAGTGACCGAGATCTAGGAATGTTTGGAATAGTTCAAGCGTCCACCGCACGAGGCTCGACAGCTGGATACCAAGTTCATATGGAGTTAGATGGGAACTGTGTCAAGATGGAATTGGATACTGGAGCAGCTGTGAGTATTGTATCTGAAGAGCTGTACAAAAACTGTTTGACTAATTTACCCTTACAACCAACTTCAGTACAGTTGAAAACCTACAGTGGTGACAAAGTGGAGTTGTTGGGGAAGGTTGATGTACCAGTCAGGTATGGAAATCAACATGTGACTTTACCTTTGATTATAGCAAGGGGAGATAAGCCTTCCTTGCTTGGCCGGAATTGGTTGAAGACTATCAAGCTCGATTGGAAAGAGGTTTTCCGTGTTCATTCGGTATCAAAGGAACCTACCAGTCGTCCGTCAGTCGGAGTGGAGGAGCTGAAGTCCAAGTACAGTCATTTGTTCCAAAAGGATGTGGGGACAATAAAACATTTTAAGGCACATATACACATAGACCCGAGCGCGAAACCGATATTCTGTAAAGCACGACCAGTACCCTTTGCACTTAGAGAGAGTCTCGAGAAGGAACTCGACCGACTAGAGTCACAGGGAATTATAAGCAAAGTAGACCGCAGTGACTGGGCTACGCCCATCGTGATTGTTCCAAAGACGGACAAGTCTATACGGTTATGTGGTGATTTTAAAGTTACTGTCAATCAGTGTCTGGATGAGCAGCAGTACCCATTACCAAATGTTGATGACATGTTTGCACAGTTAGCAGGGGGAGAACAATTTACCAAACTTGATCTATCGCAAGCTTATCAACAGTTATTGTTGAACAGTGATTCCGAACAGTACCTGACCATCAACACCCATCTGGGGTTGTATAGATATCATAGGTTGCCGTTTGGAGTGTCCTCAGCTCCCGCGATTTTTCAAGCAGTCATGGATCAGATCTTACAGGGCTTGGATAATGTCCTGTGCAGGATTGATGATATCCTGATTACCGCCCCTACCAAGGTGAAGCATCTCGCAACACTGGAAGAAGTGTTAAAACGTCTGGACCATCATAACATCCGTTTACGGACTGATAAATGCAAGTTCATGGAAGATGAGGTTGAATACATGGGCCATATGATCAACCGAGAAGGTTCGCACCCAACCACAGCCAAAGTAGAGGCCATTAGGGAAGCACCCAGCCCAACCAATGTGACAGAGTTGAAGTCTTTTTTGGGGCTCCTGAACTATTATGGGTCATACTTACCTAGCTTGTCAACAACCTTGCAACCAATGCATGAACTCTTACAAAAAAAACAGTCATGGAAATGGACCAGTGAATGTGAGACAGCATTCCGGAAGTGTAAGGAAAGACTTTCAGAGAACACTGTGTTAGTGCATTATGATGGTAACAAACCATTGAAGCTGGCATGTGACGCGTCGGCCTACGGATTGGGTGCTGTTATATCGCACATAATGGATAATGGCGAGGAAAGACCCATCGCGTTCGCTTCGCGTACCCTGGCTCCTAGTGAAAAGAACTATGCACAAATAGAGAAAGAGGCCTTAGCACTCATCTTTGGTGTGAAGAAATTTCACAAATATCTGTATGGTCGAAGATTTACACTAGTTACAGATCATAAACCATTGACGACCATCCTGGGACCAAAAACTGGAGTGCCAACTCTGGCAGCAGCTCGCATGCAGCGCTGGGCATTGATTTTGTCTGCGTACCAGTATGACATTGTATACCGGAAGGCTGCAGAACACGGTAACGCTGATGCGTTTTCGAGATTACCGGTTCAGGGGAAGATAGAGCCCGAGGAGGCAGCCATCTTCAAATTTTCACATGCAGATGAACTTCCGGTGGAAGCCGAAGATATTAGTCGAGCAACACGGAAAGATCCGATTTTGTCGCGCGTGCTGGACTACGTTCTGAGCGGATGGCCAAACCATGTAACAGACACGGAGCTCCAACCCTACTTTCAACGCAGAGAGCAGTTGTCGACTGAGCAGGGGTGTATCCTGTGGGGACTCCGTATTATCATTCCGCCTGCGTACCGTGAACGATTACTTGCCGATCTTCATGATCAACACATAGGTATCTGTCGGATGAAAGCCTTAGCTCGTAGTTACCTATGGTGGCCAGGTCTCGATCAGGAAATTGAACAGCAAGTTAGTGCTTGTAGTGTGTGTCAGTCAGTACGGAATCTTCCTGCGACAGCACCACTCCATTCCTGGAGTTGGCCAACCCGCGTATGGCAGCGACTCCATATTGATTTTGCGGAGAAGGACCAGCAATACTTCTTAGTCCTTATCGACAGTCATTCGAAGTGGTTAGAATGTGTGGATATGTCGACCACGACATCAACCAAGACCATTGAGGTATTGCGTTCGCTGTTTGCATCATATGGTCTCCCCGAGGAGATAGTGTCCGACAACGGACCACAGTTTATCTCATCAGAGTTTGAGATGTTTTTGAGGCAGAATGGGGTAAAACACACATTGGTGGCACCCTATCACCCAGCCTCTAATGGAGCTGCTGAGCGCAGTGTGCAGATCCTGAAACGAACATTGTTAAAACAAGTATTAGATGGAGATAAGTCTCTATCAATCAAGCACAGACTGGCCAACTTTCTTATCACGTACCGCGCTACACCGCATACGGTGACTGGTGTCTCACCAGCGGAACTTTTCCTAAAGAGGCAAATGCGTACTAAACTTACCTTGCTCAAGCCTAACTTGGGAAAGCGAGTCAGCCTTCAACAGGCATTTCAAAAGAAACACCATGACAAGGGACGTGTTCGCGTTAGGACATTCTCGCGTAACCAGTCTGTACGTGTTCGAAACTTCCGTGGAGGGAAGGAAAAGTGGATCGTAGGATCTGTGGTGAAACAATTGGGACCTTTGACGTACTTGATACGTGTCGGTAGAACATTCAGGTATGTGCATGTGGACCATATCCTGGCTACGGGTGAGGAAAATGTTGAACCGTTTCAACATGATGACCAACAAATTGTGAGTTGCCCAACAACCATTCCGATTGAAGAAAATCCAATCGCGAGTGATCTTCCTGACATTAAGATTGAGGACAAACCAATGGTGAACGTTTCACCTAGTACCCCCAAGGTTATTGCAGAACCTAGTGAAATCGCGTTAACACCCGCGCGTACAAGTGTCGCGACTCCCCAACCAGAGAGACGCTATCCAGCTCGGGAACGACGAGCTCCCCATAAGCTGGACTTGTGAACTTTGTTTCGTGTAAACAGATTCCAGGAGTTAATTCTGTAAGCTAATTTGTTATGTTCAGTGAAAGTTAAGTGCTGCAGAGACTTGGTTCTATTATAGATGGAACTGTTTGAGTTCCATGTAGGGAAAGGTTTAATTGGTTTACCATTGTCTAGCTTTTGAAAATTTGTTTTAAATTCTTCAATTAGAAAGGGAGGAATGTAGTGAATTCAGTAAGTTTAATATTGCGAGGTCAGCATCTTTAATGTTTTTCAGTACCTCCCGGAACACCTTTTCTGTTATCAATGTATTGTACCCCGTCACATGTGTGTTCCGAATAAAGAGCAGAACGTGAGCAGCCATTGATGTGTTCGGTTGTCTGTCACCGCTCCGGGAACTCGGACGAATATATTACAAATAGCATTTATCGATAGAGTTATTTCCCTTTTACTATGTTATGTATGTGAGGTATGTTCGGTTGCATGTAAGATTTATATGTTGTATTTGTTTTGTCAACAAGGTTTATATAATTGATAAATAAACATATATATATTATTATTTATTTGTGATGATGGTGAATCCCGGTAACATCAACAAATGTGTCAAAAACATAGTTTGATTTAACTTTGTCTTACGTCCTATTAACAGCCAAGGTGATTAAAGAACGTGCCTCCATGTGTGTAGTTTTTGCGTGTGTGTTTGTAGGAGACACGGTATGTTGGTGTACTTGCCTCCTTGTGATAGCGCGGATATGGTGCCGACTTTATAGTGCTATCTCACTGACATGACATGCCGAAGGTACCGAGTACAGCACAACGGGTGAACCAGTTGCTATAAAGCAGTACATTATGTATATGAAAGATAGTATTAATATTGTGAAGCCATGTCGGTTAATTGTTTCCCTAAATTTTCCCTATTTAGTAGCTTCACCAGACGGATTGGTATCCCAAGATTTGATAATTGAGTGTCCATATTCACCAAGGGTTTTATTCGTTTCTGAAAATGCTATTTCATATCTTAAAGTCAACTCTAGCGAACAATAATTTTTAGAACCTACTGACAATTACAATCATGAAATCCAAGGCCAGTTATTATGCACTGGCGCTAGAGATTGTACATTCATTGTTTGTCATGGAAATGCTCTGAAGATAAATGATCAATTATGTGTCTTTTCAGAAAGATGACAGATTCATCTCACTAATGTTCTCTCAGTTGAAACGAATCTTTGATGATTTTTAAATCACCTGGCATAAAGGGGTTACAATCTAAATGATTTCATAACAATTATCATGAAATAAGTGTAGTGTCTAGAGGGTATGCAATCCTGTACCAGAAATATATCATTACATAAATCATTGAATTAAATACTTCAATGGCGGCATGAGATCCGCGCTATCACACGGAGGCAAATACACATACCCTGTCTCCGGCACATACACTGTACACACTCAAGCAGACTTACACAACATGCACGGGGGCATGTCTTTAAATCACTTAAGCTGTTAATAGGGCGTTAAAATAATTCAAGCAGACTTATACAACATGCACGGGGGCATGTCCTTAAATGACTCTAGCTGTTAATAGGGCGTTAAACAAAAGCAAAGCAAAGCAAACTCACTCTAGGTCATTGGCACTTCCAACCTGGGCGTAGTAATTGCTGACCAAACTGAGTGACGCCACTTGGAACACAACGCGAGTGTGTGGCTTCAGTCTCCTCTTGTGAATGACCCTAGCCTTACACTGTACTACATATGTATGTTTTGTTTTTCACGATAATTCAAAAGATTTTGACGAAGTTTTGCATTAAGAACTTGTTCATAATTTATGTTTATCCTGGAGTCACTCAAGGTCCTATATTAGGGCCCCTTTTTCATATCAGTGCATGCAACATTGATCTTTTTTGCTGAAATCGTTCGCATCCTGTATATGACTTTACGTAAAAAGATATTTTTGAAGTGGAGACTTCAGTAGGTGAATTGCCTGAAGTAAGGCAGATAACTAATAAAATTCATAGAAACAGAAAATATATCACATTTCCGTATTTCCTATTTTTTGTTTTTATTTGTACGTGTCCTTTAATTAAAGTATCCAAATTGAATAAAATTATTGTATAAAGTGCCTAGTTTCGCAACAAAGAAAAACCTATGCAATAAATACACTGATGTTACGCTTGGGATTAGCCCAAGTCCTATTAGTTTTTGCAAGATTTATTATAATAGAAAAAAAGGGGCACAATGAAAATGATGTCAACTTCCATTGTGATAACCGGATGTTCCTTTAGTTACTTGCGTTAAATATGGCGATGTCAAATATACCGGGCTAAAATGGATAATTATAACAATTTAATGTAATTTGTTTTGTGTAATTATTTTGTACAGACGGCCGTTTTACCGAAAATGGCGTAGCACAAAAAAAAGTTTTGTTCTTACTGCATGAATCCAATAAAGATTACATGTAATTCTTTATAATTGGGTTAAGTAACAAATATAGTCTAGGTTGGTTTTATTTTGTTTCCCGTCTTAAGAACAGTTACATTATACTGACAACGGGTGAGCACATGTGTCCATTCCCCAAAGTACGACAGGTTAAGAAGGGAATAACAACTACCAGTTTTAAGGACTTAGTATGGACAGCCCGGGAAGAGAACCCATTGCCTTCATCACCTAGGCGAACGTTCAACATTAAAGCAATCACAGAGGTATTGCCAAGCAAGGCGCTAGGATATAAAGGCAAATAAAAGTACTAAGAAAGATAAAGATCTCAAATGTTGCAATTGGTGCAGCAGATTTATTTTGGTCGTTTTAATCGATTTAAGTAAATTCCCGAATTCTGTAGGCGGTTTCCACATCAGTCATATGTTATGACATGCAGTGGGTACGAGACCATTTAAGTAGAGAACATCAAAACATTCTTGACAAAGAGACTGCCTTATTATATACTCCTCGTATTTTGCTAAGGATCACCTATGATTGGAAAAAGAAATTAAAATGTTAGAAAGGATATTATATTTTCCTTCCGTACAGTTTTGGGCGAATATTATAGCCTTCGAAATCGTCCGGTGTGGGTGTGTTCAATCAACCATAAAAGCGAGTGCACGCTTTTTCACGTGTAAAACCCTTTCAAAAGCTAAGCTAGTCAAAGTAAGGCGTTGTTCAAATTGTTAAGGAAATCAATTTGATGAATATCCTTTGCGTGTTTTTGTTTTAAAGAGACAATTTAGTGAAGTAGTTTTTTTGTGTAACCTTGTCAAAAAACTCTTCGTGATTATATAGTTTGATACTCCCTATACAATTCATGTCGAGAAATTGACAAGAGACAATGTTTTTTTGACGTTTTTAATCAGAAAAGGAGAAATCCTTAACTGTACAGCCGTACGTTTAAGCGACAGATATCGGTGAATTTCTAGCTAACACAAATGTATTTCCAGTCAAGGAGAAGACAACTTCTAGCTTTATTCGACTAGCCTCTTTGAATACGAGTCTCTACATCTATTCTGAATCAACATCATCTTCCTACAGCATCTAAAACATCGATCTAAATGGGTGATCTGTTTTACGTTTAAACATATTGGTATCGTCGTTTCTGCGGTTTGCAATTCTCCCCACCGGCACAATCTCGGTGCGTGCATGCTATAATCTTACTTGTTCTTATTTATTCAAAACCAAATGTGAACAGAAATATCTGATTAGAGGTATATATGAAGATACTTATAATTCTTACTCGCGATGTATTGTGTAAATTCCAGAACGTGTTATGTGTGAACTCGGACTCATAACTGACACTGTGTTGTCGGTCGACAGCGTAGTGCTGCACATGTTCACTTCTAACTGAAAGGCCCGGATATTGCGCTATTTCGGTCGTAGCTAATTGTATCACCGGCTTTCCCAAAAGATGAAGGTGACCACACTGGACATTGGCTGCAGATCATGTCATTATCAACTACGTAAAGTTTTGTTAGGAGATATATTTTCAATATCGACTTGATTTTCAAGTAATCAAAAAAACTTACTTCACTAAATTGTCCCTTTAGTATGGCACAACCAGACAACGGTTAAATGACTGTGAAATGCTAGCATGTCTCAACGTCAGGTTGCAGCAGACCTTGGGGTGTCTCAAAGTATGGTGGCAATAATGTGGAATCGTTTCCAAACTAACGAAAATCCTTCCAGACGTCATGCTGGAGGTCGTTCTAGGGCTACAACGCAGCGCGCAGACCGATTTTTGCTCATACAGGCACGGCGTCACATGTTCCAGACTATCACAGCTTTACGAAATGACCTCTTAAATGCTTCTGGTGCCCGGGTAGCCACCCAGAGTTCTCTTAACTCCAACCAGGTTGGGGACCGATTAGATTGGGCCCAAGCTCACACACAACCCTTGGACTCTTAAGGAATGAGAACCGGTTCTTTTTATTGACGAGTCCAGGTTATGGCTCGACTTTACCGACATGCGTGTTAGAGTTTGCAGACAACCTGTTGAGAGGTTCCAGGCAGGTAACGTTGTGGAACAAAACCGATATGACGGAGGTTTAGTGATGGTGATGGTGACGAGCATTATCTACAGCAAGATACTATTCAACGAATGGATTGGTCAGCCCGCTCGCCGGATCTAAATCCCATTGGGCGTGTATGGGACATGCTGCAGACAGCTCTCTCTGCCAGAAATGTTCAACCAAAAAACGCCCCAGGAGCTGGGAACAGCTTTGGTAACCGAGGGAAAAGCTGTCCCACAAAACAGGATACGCGATCTCATTCGAGGCATGCGCAGACGTTGTGAAGCTGTAATTGATGTTCATGGGCGTGATCGATACTAAAACAGTTTGTATATTTAGGATGAGTTTTGTTCAATTTAAGTTTTTTAGTGAATACCTCGTTGTTACCAATTTTAAGGGTTACCCTTTTCCTGTCATTTTCCGAATGTAGTTAGGATTTTTGGAAATTTTGCATGGAGTAGGGGCGATAAGGGCCAAAATTGGCCCAAACCAGGAACTTCTTAATCTTCATATCATATCATCATGAATATATGACATTCATAAAAATGTGTTTTCCTTTAAAATTAGAACTGTCGTTACCTAGCAACAGAGCTGTAAACATTAGCTATTTTTTTGCATATTTTGGCACATATTACCACAATAAATCCATTGATGGAATTCAATTTTGTTTGTTCATGTACAATGTACATGTAGTTAACAGTTACTTGCATGTTTTGCTATAAGATATAGATAGCTGTTTTAAATAAATCTGTGAGCTAACATCCATGGTCCAATTGTACTTAATTTATATATCATAGCATATCATGTTCCATAGCAACCAAATAAATTCCTTGGCAACCATACCAGTCGGCTGTAAGTCAGAAAAGAAAACAGGAAATCCATATTCCTTTTGTGATATACCAATAGGTGATTTATTCAGTATTTGGTATCTTCATTATTTTCTGAATAAATTACTAAAATGTATCTAATTGACATCCACAGCAGCAGTAGTTCTTAAATAATGTCCAATTCCACAAAACAAATATTACTAGACTAATTGATCATGAACTTTTAAATCAAATTCATTTATTTGGCAATAAAAGGTGTCAACTAAAGTTAACATCTTAGGTTGCCAATTTATGACTTCTGTCTGACAAATGTATTTATATATATTTGATAAATAAATGTAATTATTTAAGTTAGTGTTTGCCTTTTATAGACTTGAGGATTTGATAGAATGTATAAGGTAGTAAATGGACAAGGGACTGTTGTTATGGAAATGGCTTTTGAAAGGGTTACATACATCATTTCATGGGTACAGTGTAATAAAACTACTGGCACTGTGTTGTTGGTCGACAGCGTAGTGTTGTACATGCTTACTTCTCATTGAAAGGCCCGGATATTGCCCTATTTCTGTCGTAGCTATTTTTTATCACAGGCTTTCCAAAAAGATAAAATTGACCACACTAAATGTTTGTTTCAGGTTATGTCATTATCAACTGCGTTCACTTTCGCTAGGAGATATATATGTTCAGTATCGACTCGATTTTCAGGTTGTCACTTGACTAAATAGCCCCTTTTATATACATTGCAATAATTAAATGGGTATAAATGTAATAACCACTTAATAATTTAAACACTTAAACATCTAAAGATCCAATATTAGCCATCTTCTATGAAAAATGCATTTAATGATAACTCCCTCAAATGAAATTAAATATGAACTTCTCAGTGGTTTTTGATAATTACATACATGCCATATTGCACACAATTATTGAATAAATTGCTAAAAAAAAGTCAATTTGAACACTGCATCATACCTAGATACCACTGTCATTCCTCTATGCACGAGTCATCACTTGCATCTATGTCAATTGGTTGAGCAATATTTGCAGCATCAAGCATTAAGTTTGACCAGTCCTTACTGCGTGCAAATGCAATAATTTCCAAGATCCTAGATACCAAGCGACTAAAGCTACATGTGCACAAAATTGCAAGATTAGTTTGCTGTGAAAAATTTCTGCTAAAACTGCAAGCAAATATTTCATGACACTGCAAGAAGTAGGAACATTTCTTAACTCGAAAGTTGCCCCTCTCCCCCTTCCCCTCCATCTCCGATCTACAAACAGTACAGCCCACTTTTCTCCCACACCGCCTTCAATTCCTTAAAAAGAAATGGATGCATTTGATTATATACAATGCCATGTGAAATAAGTTCCTGCATATAGTTATCAGATTTCTTACGGTTTTTCAAACAACAATTGCACTTTAAAATTCAATATATAGTATTTCAAAATAATAATGAACAATTATCACTTTATTTGTATTACATTTGCAATATTTTGAATGTAGATCTTTGTCTGGCATAGAATGATAGAGCTCTGCATTGTAGCTATATATAGGAAACCGAAAATTGGCAATAGCAGACCCAATTAATATAAGTCCCTGTTATCAGAGGCAGGATAAACAATTCTGCAAGATGTATAAATAGTGTCTGGTAATTTGAATGTATACACCAATGATAAAGCTCCATGTATATATGAAATAGAAATCTAGATATCTGACATTACGAAAAGGGTCATGTTGGTTCAATTCTCTACCGGGATTTACGAGGCTGTAGCTAGTATTAGCCGGGAATTCTATTTTTAGAATAGGCGGATTTGACAAAGCCTCTAAACTATCATCAGCTTAATAACTTTTGAAAATAAATAACTATTGTGAAGTAATTTGTCAATATGCATTAATCAGAGTGATTGGGAAATGAAACACAGTAAAATCCTTTCTCAAATTAGTCATAGACAAGTCCGTCGCCGCGGCCACGCAATGTTTACAACTGCGCTGTAGGCAAAACTTCGCTACCGCCAGGTAAAAGTCTGGGATTGATGCTTAATCAACATACGGGAACATGAACAACGAAACTGATTTACATTGAATTAATTTCATTGAGAATGATTGTGAAATCTCACCGTTTTCGGTTTATTCACCAATAAATATAGCCATGTCCAGGAGACTGTCTATATTGGGTCAGTAAAGTCTGCTCCGAACTGCTCTCCAAGTTTTTATTTAATCAAATTTCCATTGGAGTTTTTTTAACAAGTTTGAGAACTACAGTAACACAAAATACGATCACAGAAATACTCAAACAAATCTCTTGCTACTAAACATTTTATTCGCATGAACCACGACGGGACCTGCTCCCAAGAGAAGATAACTCTGCAATACGCAAAGACGGCATTCACGAAACATAATGCTGTTACGCCCATTTTCTACTTTCGTTTTCTAAAACGTAAAAAAACAAAGTGTTTTTATTTTTTTCGATGCCATCGCAAGCGTGTACCAACTTCAAATTTGGCACAACAATAAATCATGAGATTTTGTTTCTATTTGCAAAATATAAAATTGGTACATGCCTGCGGAGGTACTTAAATCCGTGTATAAATCAAAGAAAACATAACATTTTGCCATTTTCCCCAAAGACGTGCCGTTTCCCGCCAAATTTATGACGTCATCACGCACGAAATTTTTGGGGGAAATATCGATTTTGAAAACTTTATTTCCTATTCAAGTTTATAAAACGAAATTTCTAATAAATTAAGATACTTCAAAAATTCTATAATTCCTGGGCCAATTTTGGTCCCTATCGCCCCTGCTCCTTTTGCATGCTGATTAATTAAAAGAACAATACATTTTTCAAAAACAAATCTCTTCAGAGAATGTCTTACGGTGGCGAGAAGGAGCGTAATTATCTTCAACTCATATGCATTGCTATACCTGATGGCTACATTTTGGACACAGTAGGACCGTTCCATGGAAGCCAAAATGATGCAAGCATTACAAAAAAACCGTCATAAACAAGCTCAAATGGTTGGAGATAGACGACAATGTAGTCGTTGATAGTGGTTTTAGAGATATCCTGACAATGTAAGATACTTCAGGTATTAATACCAGTATGCTCTCATATCTTAAGACTGGTCAGAGCCAACACTCTGATATACAGGCTTACATTATTGACAGAACAGTTAATCAATCCCGATGGAACTCAATTAAAATCAAATTGCTGTAGGTAGGGCGTAAGAATTGTACCTGCTGTCCCCTTTTGCATGATCGTAAAAGACGACTAAATTTGGGACTTTATCGTTTCTCTTCTTTCTAAATAATATTCTTCCTAATGTCTCCTTGACAATGCCTCATTTTTGGCCATTTGTTGAGCGTTCGCGCCAGAGGGGAAGGCTTTGGGTTCTGTCTCTTGGCCGAGACATACCAAAGTCTTTAAAAATTGTAGTTTCTACTCCCATTGCTACCTTATACTGATAATGCTAACCAAATTGAATTACTTCCAATGGAAATGAAACAAATATTGGTCCAAAATGTGATTTCCCTGTATAAACTATAGTAAAGTTTACCCCCTTCTCAGGGGTAAACGTGAGACCCAAGGGTCATGAAATTCACAATTTTGGTAAAGCACCTTAAGACCCTCTCATCTATGAAGAGTATTTGATTCTACCATATCTTGGTCTTGAGAAGAAGATTTTTGAAATTTCTGTCAATTGAACCCTTTTTGGCCCCACTCATCAGCCCCGGGGGGTCAGTCAGGGCTCATATGTGCATACTATCAAACTGCTACCTAATACTGATAATACTAACCTAATTGAATTACTTCCAATGGAAATTAAACAAATGTTGGTCCAATATGTGATTTCCCTATATAAACTATAGTAAAGTTTACCCCCTTCTCAGGGGTAAACGTGAGACCCCAGGGTCATGAAATTCACAATTGTGGTAAAGCACCTTAAGACCCTTCCATCTATGAAGAGTATATGATTCTACCATATCTTGGTCTTGAGAAGAAGATTTATAAAATTTCAGTCAATTCGACCCTTTTTGGCCCCGCCCATCAGCCCCGGGGGGTCAGTCAGGTCTCATATGTGTATACTATCAAACTGCTACCTAATACTGATAATGCTAACCAAATTGAATTACTTCCAATGGAAATTAAACAAATGTTGGTCCAAAATTTGATTTCCCTATATAAACTATAGTAAAGTTTGCCCCCTTCCCAGGGTTAAACGTGAGACCCCAGGGTCATGAAATTCACAACTTTGGTAAAGCACCCTAAGACCCTTCCATCTACGAAGAGTATTTGATTCTACCATATTTTGGTCTTGAGAAGAAGATTTTCAGTCAATTTCAGTTAATTCAACCCTTTTTTGCCCCGCCCCTCAGGCCCCTGGGGTCTTGGGACTAAACCGGCCACTATTATTGTTGACCTTTGTCCATGGAAGGTTTCCGCAAAATTTCATTCAAATTGGTTCAGGGTTTTTCGAGAAGAAGTCGAAAATGTAAATTGTTTACGGACGCACGACGGACGAGGCCGGACAAAAGGCGATCGCAATAGGTCACTTGAGACTTTGTATCAGGTGACCTAAAAAAGTGAAATCTCATCAAGTGGTAGACTATCTTCTTTGTTTGAACATGTCAATACTTATCTCCCTTCGCAAAATCATACGCACAGGCAATGTTAATCTGGTCAAATGCATCGGCAAATGAAACAGGTTACATTTGGTAGTTGCATTGAGTCCAACTTGAGTAGAAATTGAAATATTAAATGTTAATACGGCGTCTAACTTAAGTACATTTTTTTTGTATGTGTATTAGAACAAAGTAACAAACATACAATCCCCGAATTCCATTGATATTGCTAGAAAATTGTCTTGGCCTCTTACAGCTGATTAGGCAGTAGAATGAATGTTAGGTGGCCATCTTAAAAAGGAATAAACCAACGAAGATTTTCCAAATATGTTCTCTGTTGATTAAATATTTATTCCATCTAAACTGGAACAAATATTTTCTTCTTTTCTGTGAGTTTTCAGTCATAATGATTAGACTATACACATGCCATGAATTCTGATATATAGACCATGTGATCATTTCATCCCTTCTTCGAATATGTTTCCATCACATATTTTGGATTGATAATTTTGTCACTGGTAGTTCATGACCTAGTCATTCTACAATCAAAATAGTTCTGGTATACAAAAGTTATAAGATACTTTTATTCTAAGATGAACACATTTTTAATTTGATTCTTTATTTCTATTACGACGACTGCATACAGCCCGGAGGCTACTAGATGCTTTCCTCAAACATTTTAAAATATCTGATAACTCAACATATCAAGATATTTGTAGATGCATATTGTAGCATATGATCCCTACACAAAATTATCCTTCCATGCATTATTAGTTTGACAACATTCGTCTTTTAGGAAAATTTCAGTTTTATGCTTCTACGAAAAACGAACCAAGTGCTCATTTGAATTATAGTGGGTTTTTTTTGTTGTGATACGGTTTAGGTCTACACCTAAGCAAAAGAAAATTGAAATCAAGGGAAGGACCATTTTGGAAACCACCCTTAGGAAATCATCAACAAAAAGAGATCCTTCAGTGGCCGGCCAAAGACATTTTACTGTTGATATTTTATCCGAAAAGTATGACAAACGGTTTACTTCCTGGGATTACACCCACCCATTTACTTTTTAGAGTATTTTCGATAAAAAGCTGCTACAAAGTAAGGACAAATCCCGTATTCCATCTTGATGGAAGTCACATGATACCCTACTGCAATGTGGTGCATTTATCATATACCTTTGCCAGATAAAAAATTAAAGCAACGAAATGCTCTATTTTCGGCAAAACTTTCAGGGATGCGAGTTTTCAGCCTAACGGAATTGATAAAGTTGTGCTCCTTTTATGTTGATCCCTACAGGTCGGCGATAGAAAAAAAAATACACCTGCTATTATCCACGGCATGTAACGTACGAGGCGACTACAACTGCAGAATTTGGGATATGCTTGTGTGCCCTCTTCTTAGGGACACAAAATTGACCAAAATATATATGCTGCACCAATTGCAATAGTTTCGATCTATGTATATATCTTTACTTCAGATTTCATTTTATTTCCTATCGCCTTGCTTGGAAATACCTCACTTTTGGCTTTAATGATACACGTTCGCCCAGGTGAGGAAGGCAATGAGCTCTGTTCCCAGGCCGGGACAAACCAAAGTCCTTCAAAATGGTCCTTGTTATTACGTGCTTAACCAAGGGGAATGGCGAAAACTGTGCTGGGTGCGTTCGGCATGGTATTTCAGTAAGATAGCACTATAAAAGTCGGCATCAGACTCGCGCTATCACAAGGAAGCAATACCACCTACATACAGACCCGTGCATGTTCGCTGTTACACGTTCAGTGTACCATTTGCGTAGCATTTCCGTGCCGTTTGCGTAGCACTTGCGTAGCACTTGCGTAGAATTTCCGTAGTACTTCCGTACCATTACCGTAGCGTTTCCGTAGCACATGCGTAGCGTTTCCGTAGCACTTACGTCTACATCGCTCCATTTCAAAAGCGTTTGTGAAACGTTCGGTCGAACATTTCACGGATTATATATTTGTCGAAACGAATTGTTGATAAAACAAGAGGCCCAGAGGGCCTGTATCTCTCACCTGAATATGTTTAAAATAATTGGTATGAAGTAGGTGCTCTAAGTACATATGAAATTTCAGAAAGATTCATCCAAAACTTGAGATATAGCGAGACCAAACTTCAAACAGAGCCCCACCCCTATATGCAACTAAGGGGGGTCATACCCACCAATTATACAAAATTGAGTCCCTTGACCTAAGGATGCTCCCGACTAAATAAGGATAAATCCCATAATCCGATGGTCGAAGAATATATTTTAAAGGTTTTACCTCTATTTCTCCTATTGGGCCCCGCCCTTCTGCCCCTTGGGAGACCACACCCACTGCATGCTTATAGAAAATTGAGTCCCCTTGGCCCATTAATGCTCCAGACTAAATTAGGATAAAATCCTTTAATCTCTATTAAAGGATTCACCACACCAAATATGGAACAAATCCTTTCATTCCTACAGAAGAAGGATTTTAAAGAATTTGCTATGTTTCCCCTATTGGGCCCACCCATCAGGCCCCTTGGGTACCACACCAACGATTAATACAAATTGGTTCCCCTTCACCCAAGGATGCTTCTGACCAAATATGGAACAAATCCTTTCATTCCTACAGAAGAAGGATTTTAAAGAATTTGCTATGTTTCCCCTATTGGGCCCACCCATCAGGCCCCTTGGGTACCACACCAACGATTAATACAAATTGGTTCTCCTTCACCCAAGGATGCTTCTGACCAAATATGGTACAAATCCTTTCATTCCTACAGAAGAAGAAGGATTTTAAAGAATAATTTACTATCTTTCCTCTATTTGGCCCACCCCTCAGACCCCTGGGGGGCCACACCCATGGTTTATACAAAATTGGTTCCCCTTGTCCCAAGGAGGCTTCAGCCCAAATATGGAACAAATCCTTTCCTTCCTACATAAGAGGAAGGATTTTAAAGAATTTGTTATATTTCACCTTGTTTGGCAACGCCCCTCAGCCCCCAGGGGGGCCAGACCTACGGTTTATACAAAATTGGTTCCCCTTTACCCAAGAATGCTTCAGACTAAACATGTTCCAAATCCTTTCATTCCTACAGAAGAAGAAGGATTTTAAGGAATTTGCTATATTTTCCCTATTGGGCCCCGCCCCTCAGCCCCCAGGGGGGCCAGACCCATGGTTTATACCAAACAGGTTACCCTTCCCCCAAGAATGCTTCAGACCAAACATGGAACAAATCCTTTCATTCCTACAGAAAAAGAAGGATTTTAAAGAATATTTTGCTATGTTTCTCCTATACGGCCCCACCTCTCAGGTCCTTGGGAGGCCACACCCACAATTTATACAAAATTGGCTCCCCGTACCCCAAGAATGCTTCAGACCAAGTATGGAACAAATCCTTTCATTCCTACAGAAGAAGAAGGATTTTAAAGAATAATTTGCTATGTTTCTCCTATTGGGCCCGACTTCTCAGGCCCCTGGGGGGCCAGACCCACAGTTTATACAAATTGGTTCCCCTTCATCTAAGGATTCTTCAGGCCAAAATATGGAACAAATCCTTTCATTCCTAAAGAAGAAGGATTTTAAAGAATTTGCTATATTTCCCCTATAAGGCCCCGGCCCTCAGCCCCGAGGGGAGCTAGATCCACGGTTTATACAAAATTGGTTCCCCTTCTCCCAAGGATGCTTCAGACCAAATATGGACCAAATCCTTTCATTCCTACAGAAGAAAAAGGATTTCAAAGAATTTGCTATATTTCCCCTATTTGGCCCTGCTTCTCAGCTCCCAGGGGGCAGGCCCACGGTTATACAAAATTGGTTCCCCTTCAACCAAGAATGCTTCAGACCAAATATGGAACAAATCCTTTCATTCCTACGGAAGAAGAAGGATTTTAAAGAATTTGCTATATTTCCCCTATTGGGCCCCGCCCCTCAGCCCCCAGGGGGGCAAGACCCACCATTTATACAAAATTGAGTTCCCTTGGACTAAGGATGCTCCAGACCAAATTAAGTCCAAATCCTTTCATTCCTACAGAATGAGAAGGATTTCAAAGAATTCGCTATGTTTTTCCTATTGGGCCCCGCCACTTAGGCCCATGGGGGCCAGACCCACGGTTTATACAAAATTGGTTCCCCATCCCCAAAGGATGCTTCAGACCAAATATGGACCAAATCCTTTCATTCCTACAGAAGAAGAAGGATTTTAAAGAATTTGCTATGTTTCCCTTATTGGGCCCCGCCCCTCAGCCCCCAGGGGGGCCAGACCCATCATTTATACACAATTGATTCCCCTTGGCCTTAGGATGCTCCAGACCAAATTTAGTCCAAATCTATTGGGCCGTTCAGGACAAGTAGCGCTTTAAAGGAAAAGTTGACGGACGGACAGACAGACGGACGACGGACGCTGCACCATGGCATAAGCTCACTTGCCCTTCGGGCAGGTGAGCTAAAAATCATTATAAACCGCATTTCGTGAAAATTATTCCAACTATCATAATAGTCTAAAGAAAAAACACAAAAATGTCGGTTTACATATACATGAACGTAACAGCCCTCCTTCCATGGGCCTACTGTAATTGGTGTTCCTCACACCAGCAGCTAAGGGGTAAATTAAATAACAGGCATACAGCTGGCCATGTGGTAATGACCTGTCCCTTGTTAAAGGTATAAACAGCTTAAGTGGCCGTTATAAAGATTGTTAGGGCAACATGACCACCCACCCGCTGACAGTTACTTTTCTTTCAATATCATATCTATACCTGAGAATATAGGAAGTGATAATGCGTTGACCATTCACCTGTGGTCACGTTGGATTCTGATGTGCTGTACCTGATCAAGGTCACATTCTGTGATTTCAAGGCAATTAAGTCCATATCAACTAATCCAGTACATTGTCTATCCACTACGTACAGCTGTATACAGACAGGTAATCAGTTTAAGGTAAAAACCTACAGGTAAGATACTTTGGCTGTCCCTCGGTAAGGAAATGACAGCCCCAGGCACAATTTCATTTCACAACAGTGCCTTTACCAAGGTAAATAAATTATGTTTTGCTTGAAATTCCTAATGTAATGCAAAAGAAAAGATGTCCCTTATTAGGTCATTTAACTTCTCTTTCTTTTAAATACTTTTTTTTTTTTTAAATTACCTATCATGAGTGCTGTAATAAGCGAGCAAGGTTGAATACCAACCCTAATACGTTACCAACTTTTCAATATCAGATTATTAAAAATGATGATATTTTTCAGTAATCATTAAAAAATTCATTATGAAGATATCTTTATTGCCATCATTGTCATCATAAGAAATCTTAGAAATCTGTTTTGTATTAATGAGGATTAAAGCCGAGTTCCTGAGAAAATAGAGTGTGCTTCCTTGTTGTCTATAGCAGAGACGTATATATTACAATACGTCTCTCTCTATAGTAAGTTTATTAACGGAGTGCCCTTTATGTGTGTGGTAATTATAAAGGTGTCAAATCAGTCAAACGGTTCCGGGCTAGTGTACCTATGAACTTACATGGTTCAATGAAAAATATAATTGACCCTTTTCAGCTTACCAATTAGTAGTAACCCTTAGCGCCTTTAGCAAGTTACATAGTGGACAGTTTATATCAGAGGCTGGGATTAACCTGGTCTAGCGTATATTTGGGAATATTATATTAACGACAACAAGATCTATTAATCAATTAAAGAAAGGTTTATCGATTTCTTTAGAAAAGAAGGTGCAGAAAAAAATAGAATATCCTCAAAAGCAAATGTTTATAGATATATTTACGATCATTTTGATCTACAAAACTACCTGCGAAAACCCATACCAAAAGAATATCTGAAAGAAATAACAAAAAACATCTCCTCATAACTTAAAATTAGAAAAAGTGCGATATCAAAACATTGAACCGTCGAGTGTGTAATGTTTGTAATTAAGATGATGTTGAAGATCATGTTATTCTGATTTGCGAGCAATTGTTTTGAAAACTTATTATATTAAAAAGCCAAGCATGTTTAAATAGTATAAGGACTGCTAAGTGTGAAAAATACAAAAGAAATAACGAACTTGGGGAAATATATAAAATTTGCAAATTTGAGAAGAACCTAATTGTTATAAATAGATATAGTTGCACATGTAATTGTGTTGTGAGTGTGTGCAATGTTATGTAATGTTATTTTGTATTTTGCACAGTAAATAACACAAATTTTGTTACTTTGTAAATTGGTGAGTCGAACGAATCAAAGTAATAAAGAACTTGAACTTGAACCTGGCGATGAGGCTACGTACTTGTATGACAAAATATGAAATATTGTAGCACTTACACTAACATGTATTGAGCACAGATAAACAAAATTTTATGTAGTTTTGCCACTCATCTATTATGTCGTTGTCTATAAAGAAGTCTGACAACGGTTAGAGACGTATACTTTAAAGTGAAATATTTTCACTTGCTTTTGTGTAAGGTACCATTCCCCTTCACCAGTTTCACGAAAATGTACTTAATTTGGGGACTCCTTAACTTGAAATTTCAGGAAAATGACATCATCTTCCCTCAACGCCAATTACGTTTTCATGTGGTACTAGAGACAAGAGATTGTGAGCAGTGAGCATCCTCACATAGATATACATGTATACCCACCCACCCACCCACAGGAAAAAGATATGTTATAAATGAGTGATAAATATATTTATTAAATAAACCCCTACCCACACCCTTTCACTTTGCTTTACTCTAGCATGACTAATTGCCCATGGACCCTGATCAGGAAGCTATCGCCCTAAGCCCCCACCCTCCTAGACCCACGCCTGTTTAGGTACAAACTGAGAAATAGATATATTGAAGTTTGACTGTGGTCTCAGTCCCTATGTTATCCGACATCAGATTATCATACCCTCTGGAGTACACACCCATCAGGGTGTGCCAGGCAGTTATAGTTTCTCCAGTTCCAGGATTCAGACAGGTGAGATTTACCTGTAGAAAAGTCAGTATAGATACCTACATTCGTATGACCGATAAAGAAAACCTATATTCCTATTAATACCAGAGGTGCATATCATCAGAGACGTATATATAATATATACGTCCCTGATATCACGAATGAAAAAAAATACATAAAATTAGTACTAATTATTTTTCTTAGCATAATAGTTTCCCACTTTCACGAGCTTGCCTTTCAAACTTAACAAAATATATACATTATCGCACACTCAATCATATATAATAACTCCCGTAAAAATATATACATGTACAATGTAGACTTAAACAAGAATCAACTACATTTAAATAATAATAAAATAGAAGATGTATAACAAAAAATATGTTTATCTGTGAATGAAATTTAATTAATAGACATGGTATAACATGTATATACATGTATTTACAATCTCCGAGGCATGTATTTGCATGTACTTATAATTAAGCACGTTATCGGTCTCCAAATCCTACGAAAAATCTAAAAGTGTATGGAAGTATTAAAGACGATTTAAGGTACTGGATCCTTAACACAGGATTCTGAAATTATTTCATTTTTTTTATCATTAGGCATATTAATTATCACGTTTCTCGTTACAAAACCGTAACCAGTTTACTTACTGTCAATATTAATTATTCTTTTATTCGATAAGCACTGTGAAATACTTCTGACCATAACTTATTAGCATCTGTGTGTAGAGTTGATCTGTTAGCGTACATATGTACGTCAGGTCTTTGTGATGGATATAGTACATGTACCAATATTTGATCGACCTTTATCTTTATAAACCACGAGACATTTCTATTTGTTTCAGACTCATCCATTATGCAAACGAAATGGCAAAATTTAAACATTCTTTTGTTTTATACTCGCAGCCTACAGTTTACTGACGTTTCTTCCTATGCATTGTGGGTATATTCGTTTCGTTTTATATATTGTACATGCTTCCGCTTTTTATGTAAACCCGTTCTTGTCACCACAAACGAATCACCGTTTGTAAGCGTCATCCGAAGCACTTTCGTACCGTTTGCGTAACATTTCCGTACCGTTTGCGTAGCACTTGCGTACCGTTTCCGTACCGTTTTCGTAGCACTTCCGTATCGTTTGCGTCCAAAGTGGAACAGCGAACGTGTACGGGTATGTACCCTGACTCCGACATACATACACGCTGACACAATACACATGGTGACACGTCCTTAAATGACTTTAGTTGTTGATAGGAGGTGAACTCTTTAAAGCACTCAGAGAGGAAAAAAAGAAAAGGCCATTCCTACATCACACATGGTTACATTTTCCGTAAGGAAGACCAACCTTATTGTCATGCATGCGATCAACCATTTACAGACAAACACTAAATGAACGAATGCGCTGATTTCAAACAGTAACGTTACAGATTTTATGATGTACCGTCGATGAAAAGATTTTTCGATACAGTTTCTGTGCAATTAATATTTGACTATTTACGCTCTATTGATCTTTACAAAAAAATATGATATTTTGTGCAGCCAATTTGTGCGATATTGATGTATATATTTAATCATTTACATATTTTAAGCGATTAAGTTTTAGTTTGATGTGTTTATTTTCGTGAATGTCTTTTTACAGTTTGTTTGCCCTAAATGACTTGCATTGTCGATGTGCCGTTAAACAATACAAAACAAACAAACAAATCCCCAGGCCGGGACATACCAATGTGGTGAAAGTTATTCCCTGCTAAACGTTCAGCAACAAGGGAAACGGCGACAACTGGTTCACCCGTTGTCAGTATAATGTGACCTGGCAGAATGCTGTGCTTGGTGCCTTCGGCTTGGCATTAGATCCGCGCTATCACAAGAAAGCAAGCAAACCAACATACCCTGTATCCTGCATACACACACGCAAGCACACGTACAATACACACATGAAGACACGTCCTTGAATGGTTTGGTTTAGTATTGTTTAACGTCCTATCAACAGCTATGGTAATTTAAGGACGGCCTCCTCTGTGTGCAAGATGCATGCTTGTAGTGTATGCGTGTGTGTTTTGGGAGACTGCGATATGTTCGTGTTTGTCTTCTTGTGGAACTGATGCCGACTTTATAGTGCTACCTCACTGAAACATACTGCCGAAGAGACCCAGNGAATGCGGGGGGGGGGGGGGGGGGGACAGAGCCCAAAGCCTTCCTCATAGGGGCGAACGCTCAACTAAAGGCCAAAAGTGAAGTATTGTCAAGGGAGGTAAGGGAGGTCCTTAAATGATCTAGCTGTTAATAGGGCGTTAAACAAAATTAAACCAAACCACCTAGAAAATGGAAAAATGTTTCATTTTAGAAGATACTGCATGACACTGTTTGAAGAAAAAAAAGATTGTATCGTCGTGACCTGCAATACTAATAGGATCATTTGGGAATGTTCTCGTCAAAGATGTGAAAAAATTGCTTGTCAGTTATCTAAATAAAACATATTAGTACGTTTCCCATGCTATTATTTGAAGATATTATATCTTCACAATTATCTAAACGCAATTACTATCGCCGCATGAATGAATCCGGCGCTCGGCATACCATTTTCTGCTTGGATACCTCCGTTGCAAATAGCCATTCCGTTTTCTATCACCAAAATGCTTTTATTTCATGGCATATCGCAGGTATTGATGCATACACGTAAATTTTGTATAGGCTTTTTTTCCAGACATCTATTAAGGAGATAATAAAACAGGAATAATGTATTTAACAAATTATAATACGTAGGATTCACTTTTTTTTTTTACAATTTTGACTCTAGTGCTCCTCGTTAAACTCTTTTATATCCATTATTCATAGGTTGATTATGCTGTTGATGTGTTCTCTGGTATCCGTGGTAATGTTTAATGATTGACGGGTTATAAAGCATTTTCTTTCTTTCGTATCAAAACGATTCGAAAATGTCCATTAATGCCATCAACGAAAGATATTAAAATAAGTGCCAGAGTGATCAAAGAACTCAGGCGTGAAGATGTGTATGCATGCTGAATATGTAATATCAAACAGTACTGTCAAATGGTTCTGTTTAACATATGATCAGAAACTGTCGTAATTTCAACATTTAGCAAAACTTTTGACTGCTTCTTTACCTGATGTTCCACCATATATGGACAATTCCGCTTCCTGAAGTAAATTTAGTCTTGCACAATTATAAAAAAAATCGCAGTCTCCCGGTTAGATATACAAAGAGCTCTATTTCAGAGTATATCTGACGATTTTCTTCACATGCAATTATGTATACTGACGCCTCTAAGGTTGAAGAGAAAATTATAGCATGTGTTGTCGGCAACCTATATTATTCCTGCCGATAACGCTGCTGATTTTACAGCTGAAGTAACTGCTAGTGATCTAACTTTGGATGGATTTCACAAAATAATATGAAACAACGAATATCTGTAATGATTCGTTATCATTGTTACAAAGTATTAACAATCGGAACTTTAATTACCATTCAAAACGCCATTGCTCTTCTTATTAAAAAAATGTTAGTGTTCTGCCACCTTATCAATTTTTGGAAACTCTTGTCATATCAGATTATGTGGAAATAAGGAAGTACATATGGCTGCTAAAGCAATCTTAACCTCCATTCAAATTGTATGAAACTGCCCTATTCTGCTTTGAAACCTTCCCTGCACTCATGCGCTTTCTAGTTACGCATGTGTGTTAAAACATGTATATATGCTGTATACGTAATATCGAGCTCTTTGGGATAAATCATTGATTATATTCGCAATTGATTTGTATTGGTTTTGTTTGATTCAATGTTGTTTAACGTTCTATCAACAACTATGGACATTTAGGGAGGGCCTCCCCTGTGTGGAAGATGCTTGTATGTAGTGTTTGCGTATGTGTTTTTGGGAGGCGATCATGTTTGTCTCCTTGTGAAAGTACGGAACCGATGCCGACTTGATACTGCTACCTCGATCACTGAAACGTACTGTTGTACAGCAGCGAGTTTAATGGGAAGAAAACACCTCTTCGCACACGTCCCCTAACGTCCCCGTGCAAGTGTTTTTTTTCTTCTAATTTCCTTGTGTGCAAGATAGAGCTGTCCAGCTTGCCACAATCTCGCTGATAACTTTCTTTTCGTCAAAAAAGCCCAGGGGGGGGATTTATATTTTCAAAATGGTAACCAGTCCAAACGTTTGTTAGTGCTTTCTGAGCTTTTTTTGAATGAGAGTAAAATAGCCGTTAATGCCTAATTGTGGAGGATAGGGAAATTCCACCCCTCGGGTTTTTCAAATTTGGCAGAATCCTCGGCACAGCCTCGGGGTTTATCAAAGGGGAGGTTTACAAAATGGCCCCTCATTTGATTTCAATTTTCTTTTGGTGAGGTGTTGACTTAAACCTTATCACAACGAAAACACCAAGCGAAATTCAAATGAGCACTTGGTTCGTTTTTCGTAGAAGAATAAAATCAAAATTTTCAAAGGTTTTTTTTTCCGAAAAGACAAATGTTGTCAAACTAATAACGCATCGAAGGGTCATTTTTAATGCAACCAACACTAGGCATCATCTGCTACAGTATACATGTAAACATCTCTTGCTATGGTGATTTATCAGATATTTATAGGCAAATCAACAGCCGGAAGACATTTCAAGGAATGATATTTTCCAGACAAAAACTGTTTTCATCTCAAAATAAAAGTATCTTATGACTTTTATATACTGAAAATATTTTGATTATAGAAGACCTAGGTCATGAACTACCTACCGGTGGTAAATTTTATATCCAAAATATGTGGTGGAACATATTCAAAGAAGGGATCAAATGACCATATGGTCTATACATCATAATTCACTGCTATGTGTATTGACTGAAAACTAACAGAAAAGAAGAAAGTGTTTGTTCCAGTTTAGATGGAATGAATATTTAATCAAGATTATTCCTTTTCAAGATGGCCACCAAAACATTAATTCTACAGTCTAATCGGTTGTCAGATTCCAAGACAATTTGCTCGCAATATTTCATTTCAATATTTAATCAGTCAGATTTAATGGGAATTGGGCAACAAGCAAAGGCTATACAAGCCCTCTCCCAGAAGGTACATCTCAAACAATAGCAATATAATGAACTATGAATATTTACATACATGCTTTAGGAACATAATAATTAGATCAGTACTAATGACGATAGGAGACACCATACCACACACATGCATGGATATATACATGTACAAACATACAAACGCTCATACATACATACATACATACATACATACATACATACATGCATGCACACATACATACAGGGGTGTCAGCGTTTCAGTTGAGAAACGGAATGGAATGAAAACGCAATGAAAACGCAACGAGAACGGAATGAAAACGGAATGAAACAAGGCCTTACATGAACGGAACGGAAATAGTTTCACTGTTTGGAACGAAACGCGAACAGAACGGAACGAAACATGCTGTTCTCACAGGAACGGAATGGATTGAAAGTAGGCGAAACGAAACGCGATGAATGATTGAAAATGGAATGAAACGACTTTAGAAGAACTCTATTCTAATCGAGATTTCCGTTGTAATCTATTGGGACTAGCTACGATAAATCAGCCGTAGATAATAATGTTAAGTAAACAAATCCACATTTGCATATTTGTTTACCGAGTATACGTATTTATTCCATATCTATGGTTTCTAGTCCATATCAGAGACGAATTATTAATTAATTGTCTGTGAATTGTTTCGCCGAGTGATCTCGGTAGGCTGTTTGTTGTTGAAATAATGATGGAAGTTCCTCCACTTGACGATTTCACAAAGTATCCAATACATATTGGGTTGTACATATTATTATATCAATGTTCTTTAATGAACTCGGTATATGGCCACGATTCTCGTTTATTATCCAACAAGATCATCGAAATCTACACTCGCTGGCTCAGCTTGTTTGAGAATCCGTCTTAGCCGCTGCATCAATCACATGCACAGGAAGACATGCTGAAATGTTAATCTTGTGTCACATTTTAGTGTAGGCGTGCACCTCCCTATAGAAAAATACTTAAAATATGTAATAGACCTAGTCCTACTGCAAACAGACGTTCGCTTGAACGTCAACCGTTCCGGTGTTGTAAACAATGCGACTGCAGCGCCGTATCTATGACGGCCGTAATAAAACTAATAAACACTCTCGAAATGTATCCGGTTTTTGCGAGATCACAATTATCACCGTACTGTCATTGAAACGAAGATGTAATCATGTATTGTTCATTCTAGCCTAAATTATACTTTATTTTAATAATCATACATTGCTTGGAGATTTATTACCTTCTAGCAGTGTTTTTGTATTTGCAATATCTTATTTGAATACAGTCAGTCAGCATGTCCTGACAGGATTAAGATTAATGAAAGAAATGTAAGACAATCAGCTTTACAATATTTGAGGTTGTAAGGAGCGTACCTGCCCCTGCCCCTGCCCCTGCCCCTGGTCGATTTAGCTTTTAAAACCTTAGCTTTTCTGTAAGCTCTGGTTTGGGCCCGGTCCATCTTCTTCTCGTCTTCGGAGTCGGACGCTATGGGGTTTAGTATATACTCGTCCACTGTTTTCCAACCGCCCTCCGAACTGTCGGTAACTTTACAAGCTTATTGCGATAGTCTACTATAGCAATACCTTCCTCGATAGAAATTCTGGTGGCATCGCCGTCCGTAGTCGCGGTGTTAGCAGCCTCCGCTATTTTAGCCCGCACTTTCCCGTTGAACTTATGCTGTTCCTCACAACTCCAGCTTTTGAACTTGTAAGTGTCCGTTTTTGGAATAGTTTGCTGTATTTTCTCAGAGTTATCATTCATCTTCTTTTCAAAGGAATTCAATTTTAAAGAAATTAAATTGTCCAAGTGAGATAGCATCTCGTTTTGCGAGGTACTAAGCGCACTATGTACTTGAGCTGAAACCTGCGCAGACACCTGAGTACGAAGATCTTCCTCCATTTTGTGTGACCGCACTGGTAGAACGACAGCTAGAGAATGAACTCACCACGTGTACGCCACGAGTACACCGGCCCACTGGCCGCTCGTGCCAGAGAAGACAAATAATTCCCTCTATACTCCGAACCGCGGGAATATTTAATTACCGAGGGAAGGTGTCGACCGTCTACTCTACAAATAGCAGATCAAACATATCGGCTTACCGGGTGGCTCGGACTAGTAACTAATTAGGGCAGGTCAGGGACCATCGTCTGCTGGATAATCAAACTACTCGGTAGCACGGACTTATATAACATATATATATAATCTAATTCCATGCTGAAAGCTTGCAGAGTCCGATATGAACACCGAAATCTGTACCTCTTATTGTTACGGGATATTCGGGTGTAAATTATTTCATATTGTTGTATTTCATCAAATTGTAACATGATACAAGTATTCCGGCCAAATAAGATCATAGTATTAAGTTGTGAGTCTGTAAATTAACGATCTAAGTGTTTAAATGCGAGGTTCGTTCATATCCTAAAAAATGGAAATCAAAAGCTGATGAAATTTTAGACGATGACAAATAAATGTACACGTTGACCTATTGGTTTAATGCGGCTCTTTTTGAAAATATCCCCCGATAGAAATATTAACAGAACCTGGTTGATGACAAAAAGGATCTTCAGAAAACATCCGCGTTTTTACTTTTTGTGCCTGTGGCAAAAACTGAAATTAAAAAGTCATGAAGCACCGACATTGAGATAAATGCAACGGCCATCAGTTCGAAGATTTTCCGGTTATTTTTCATCCTTCCGGAAATAACCGATGAAGGCCGATGGCGTGTGACGTGATTGTGACGTCATAGTATGATAATCTCTGAACGACGTTTCATGCCTGCTAGTATCAAAATTTATGTGATCGATTTTATTCACTCAGAATGAATATTAGTTTTTAACTAAATAAACAAGTATTAAAACATGGGTATTGTTTTCACTATATGAAATTTGTTATGCATCGGTTGAAACACAATTGTCTTTGCTTCAATGATACACTTCCTGTTTCCCCACTGGACGTCTTCTTCCGGACGAAATGATACACTTCCTGTTTCCCCACTGGACGTCTTCTTCCGGACAAAAAAACATTAAAGGCAAGATGTAGCAAGGGGAAGCAACTCTGTTTATGCACGCATGTGTTACCATTAAAAAGCTTCGCTCGGCTTATTAAACGCGGGCGATCTCTCGTGTTGGTAATTTACGCAATATGATTGGCTAGCACTTTCTATAAATTGCTAATTTATTTATAGTCAAAGGGAGACAACTCATCTCAACATTGTACAGGTAACCTCTAAGGCTGATGTGGGGTGTACTTTCATATTGTTTACTTGTCACTTAAATGTCTACAAATACATTTCCACTTTAACTTGATTTCTAACTTGATTATACAATACATCGACAGGAAAGATACTCGGCCGGACGGCAGACCGCTTAGATTCTTGAGTACCTGACGATCGGGCATTGCCGTTGTAACCTTAAAGGTTATCCAAAATAAAGATACAGGCAAAATATTTGTATATATAACTACAAGTCATTCAAAAGAACAAAGTTTTTTTTTATAAATTTGAGCAAATGTGACCTTGAACGTCCAACAAAGTCATGACATTGAACAGACTTTATAGCCCTTTATATAACCAGGTATACAAATCAAGATCAGGTGTCAAAACAATAAAAAAAATATTAATACGAAGGGCGATGTTTATGAGAATATTGTTCAAATTCCGATTTTTAATACTTTGTAATTGTGACAAAGAGTCAGAACAAATTATTGCTTTGTTAATTTTATTTTTTTCAATTTCATCCAAAGCCAGACCAACAGCAGAAGCTTCAGCTGTAAAAACAGATGAATTATTTGGTAATCGGCAGGAAAAAGATACGTTGCCAACAACACATGCTGCTGTAACGTTTTCTTCTATTTTAGAGCAGTCCGTATATAAACGTTTATGTGAAGGAAATCCCGAGATTAACTCTGAAAAAGCGCTCTTGTATATTGAACCGGGAGAGGGCGAAGTTTTTCATTATCGTGTAATTCTAAATTTACTTAAGTCGTATTGTCCATGGTGGAATATCTGGTATTATAGCAATTTCGATTAAAGATAGGTCTGGATCCGAATTTTCCAGTAGTTTTTGAAGTTGTAATCTAAAGGACAAATCAAATGTCTAATTTCGTTCGAAAAGCTGAGTATACTTTGGATAAAATACTGATTGGAAAGCTAGGGTTTGTGGATTTGATTTTAACTGGTAAGCAAACTGTTGTCATACTTTTGTTCTTCTATCACTAAGTGACGGTTCATTTGCTTCATCGAAGAGACTCGCAGCTGGTGATGTGCAAAAAGCACCTAAAACAGGACGAAGCCCTTGATGATGAACTAGGTCAAGCATCTGCAAATATGACTTGCGGGCTGACCTATATTTAATGGAACCATAGTCAAGCTTTGAACTAACAAGTGAGCGATATAGACACAGCAGCACATCACAGTCAGCTCCCCAATCTGTAAGGGATAGTACTTTTAGAATATTTAAAGCTTTTGAACATGTATCTTTTAAATATTTTATGTGAGGCAATAAGGATAATTTTGAGTCGAAAATGACTCCAAGAAATTTTGTTTGTTGAACAACTGGAATAATAGTTCCGTCTAGAGTTAAACAGGGATCATTGTGTAATTTTCGGTATTTGAAGAAGTGCATGCATACCGTTTTGATTTAGGGAGTTTAGAACCATTTTCACTTGCCCATGTCTGAAGTTTGTTGAGACATAGCTGCAGTTGTCTCTCTATAGTGTGCATATGGTTCGATACTGATGTATCCTTAAAGAAACCCCAATCCGGAGTATAACTATGTAGACAACTGTTTTAATGACTGTATGCATAGGAGCCATAATACACACATACCGTTACATTTGTTTTGTAATTCAGCCGTATAGGACATGTCTACGTTAATGGGCCGTAAAGATAATATCAGTCGACCTCAACTACCCGCAAAGAGTAGGCATGTCAAGTATTTTTTTAAAGTACATTCTCTCAATCACGAATAAAATCATTCAATATTAAAGTATACGGGAGTAGTTTGCATATGACGTGAATTACAGCACGTGTAACGAAGATAAAATCATTCACCCATAAAATTTCATAATGAACTACATGTATTCCAAACATTGAATTGGAAGAGTTAAAATGTGTCTTCACGGGTGAATGAGTTAAGTACCTTTATTTTTCACGTAATCAACTTCGATGACGGTATTATAGTAAATGATTTATATCTAGCGAAGAATAACTTAGCGAAGTTTGATGATGTTTACAGATGTTAACACAAGATATCGGTAAGTAAATCATTTGTACGTATTCTTTATACTATTTCAAAGTCCTTAGGGAGTTTTCCTATAGTTTCCTGACACAAATATTTCATGAATAAAGTCGTGTTTCACCTGAAAACAAACACGTGAACATGCTTAGCCTGGCGGGAAGTGAAAGGAATTGGCCCTTGACTGAAGTGATCAGCCCACCGTCATCAACATGCTTTCCAGGGTACCAACATGGGTTGTTTGGTATCAATTGTGGCATTGAAACAGTTAACGGATAATCAAATATTCTTATTACTATTGTTTTTGCCAAATGCAAATGTTGTTGCTACATTTAGGACTGGCTAGTTGGTTGTATAGGTTTAACGTCCTATCAACGTGTAAGGTCAATTAAAGAAATGTCCCCATGTGTGTTGTGTATGCGTGCATGTGCGTATGTGAGTTGGAGACAGGGTATGTTGGTTTCCTTGTAATAGCGAAGGTATGATGCCGACTTTCTAGTGCCATCTCACCGAAATACCTGCACCCAGCATCATTCCGCCTGGTCACATTATACTGACAAAGAGTGCACCAGTTGTTGCAATTACTCTATATGCTAAACGTTTAGAAAGGAAAACAATACCACTTTAAGAACTTGAGTATGTACCGGCCTGGGGACAAAACCATTTGTCCACCCCACTCGAGTAATATTTCATAGTTAATAGGTTAGTCGCTTGTTGTTTGCCGAGAAACATTTATTGGAAGACAATGATGCTGCTATTTTGTCATTAAGGGTTGATGACAATCTGGAGCCCAACAAGGGGACATTGAATGAACGCGGATATCCAGCGCAAAAGCGTTAGATATTTCTATGGAGACTGGCCCTGTGTCACCGCCTACTTGGAAGCATAGATACCAAGGGCTCGTCGTGCCCAGCCGATTGGTAATACAGGACCCATATCACCACTCGTTTACCCAGAGTCAAAGTAGTGTGTTGTAGAAAGTAGGATACCCATATCCTCATATCTTGAGTTTGTCAGTGATTCCAATCTCCGCTCAATATATAATAACACACAAATTAATCAGTACAAATAAGCATTTTTACACATGATAAAGATTAAAGACTCTTTACAAGGTACATTCTGTTACAAAGAAAATCTATTATACATTTCTTAATGGAATGTAGAATAGTACAGAAGATCTGGGAAGATTTGATCTATGGTACTGTAGCAAAGTAAAATTATGGAATAATGACACAATACTACGGAAATAACAATTGAACACGGTTTCAATTATATAAATACCACACTTTTAATAACAAAATAACACATTTACAAACAACGGTTAAAGCAGTCAGTCAAGCATGTTCTTTACCATAGATATAACATTTGCGGAATCAATATAAGAAAAATATGGATTTTGACCAATTTGCAATATATGGTCATTTATCATTTAGCAAGAATAGATGAAACTCAGCATTGTTTAAGTCTTGAAATATGTTTTTAGATATATCATATACTATATATATGACATTGAAGAATTCCACGTACACAATTTCTTTATTGATGTCGGGATAACAAACGGCAACAAACCTGTTCTGCTATTGGCAAATATAACATATATCGTCATTTAGCCGATTTTCCTCTTCGGACAACCCATGGGATAGGTCAGGATCTTACTTTCTGATACTATTTGATTTGAATTTCATTATAACAACCCAACCAAGTTTGAAATATTTCTTGCTGAAAATAGACAAGATATAGTCAGAAGTGATATTTCCCTATATATACCAACTGCAAGGAGAACAAATGACCAAAGGGACCCATTTTTAAACCCATCTCTCCAGCCCCTGGGGCAAGGACAGATATTATTTTTTCATACCATCTAGCTGCCACCTCATCACAATTATTCCAGGCAAGTTTGAAAAGTTTCTTGCCGATATAGACAAAATATACCAAAAGTGTTATTTACCAATATAAACTATAGTAAACTTTACCCTCTCCCCAAGGGAGAGCAGATGACCTGGGGGATAATGAAATTTACAATTAAGGTAATGTACCTCAGGATGGGGCAGGATATTATTTTCTCATACCATTTAATTGCCATTTGGCATCATAATCATTCCAACCAATTTTGAATAATTCCCTGCTGAAAATGGACAAAATATACCCAAAAGTGTTCTTTCCCTTCATAAAATATAGTAAACTTTACCCCTTCCTCAAAGGAGAACGGATGACTGTAGTACCTCTGAGTCTGGAAGACGATTTTTGAAATATTGGTTGATTTTCCCTTTGGGGCCCCGCCCTGACCCCTGGGGTAAGAGCAGGAATCACAAATTTACAAATTGATACCATCTTCCTCCCAGGATGATTCTCAACAAGTAAGATGAATTTCCTACTGAAAATGAACCAAATTTACCCAAAAGTGTTATTTCCCTATATTAACAATAGTAAACTTTCCCCTTTTCCCAAGGGAAAACGCATCGTTCCATCCATGCAGAGAGATTGACTGTAGTTTGTTTGTTTGTTTGTTTATTTGATTTTGTTTAACGTCCTATTAACAGCTAAGGTCATTTAAGGACGGCCTCCCCTGTGTGCAAGATGCATGCGTGTAGTGTATGTGTGTGTATTTTGGGAGGCTGCGATATGTTCGTGTTTGTCTTCTTGTAATAGCGCGGAACTGATGCCGACTTTATAGTGCTACCTCACTGAAACATACTGCCGAAGACCTGAGTCTGAAAGAAGATTTTTGTAAAATCAATAATTTTCAATTAAGGGCACGCCCTGGCCCCTGGAGTTGGGGCAGGAATTCCAATTTTCAAATTACACATTGAGTCCGCAAGCACATTCATCTCAAAGAAAACCATTTTTCATTGCTAGTATTACTATTAGCATGTTGGAACACATAATGCGTTATTTTTACAGTTGTGTGACCGCACAACGCACCAAAATACCTGCGCAAGCTACGCCGAACCGAGTCTGGTCAAACCCGGTGCTTTCGTTTTGTGACATCATAACGAGGCTTACCAGGATTCTGGTAAATGTTTTCATTAGTCAAAGGTTGACACATCCTTTTCAACTTTTGAATTCAGAATTTGAGTGGCCCAAAATTATATCGAATATTTTATTAATTCATGAAATATTACCTGTATATGCATTCTTGAAGTACCCGTGAATTCACTATTATCGAGAACAATGTAAGAAAATATGTCAAACCTCCAGAATAAAGCCATTTATTTTCACTGAATAAATCAAAACTAAGCACAAAGCCAACAAGGCTGACTGAAGTTGGAAAAAAGCATGCAAAGCAAGTGAGATTTTACCTGTACACCATTCAAAACACCTTCAAGTTCTCACTCAGGTAATCTGGCTTGACTTGTGTCAATAGCCTTGTTAGCTGCATGAATTATTGTAAAATATATAATGAAAATACATGACATCATTCTTTTTGAAGCATTTTCTTACATTTTTCTCGTTAAAAGTGAAAACATGGATACTACAAACAAAAAATCTATTTCATTATTCATTGAATTGTTTAATGGCGTTGACATATCGTCCGGAAACGAAAGTAAAAACACTGCCCTCTGGTGATGGTAATTGTAAAGTCCTGTGTTTGACCAGACTCTTGAATTATAAGTGATCAAGCGTCTGGTTGAACGAGACTATCAAAACAAACACTCATATCAGGTTCCGCATGATTGCGCAGCCGCAACCCAAGTCTCGCGGTGTTTCTAATTCCACTGCCTGAACAATACAACCATGCGTGTTTTTGCGAGATCTGCGTGAGTTGCCAATCTCTGCATTATACGTCTCTGGTTTCTGTGCCCAAGAAAAAACCCGAATGCCTACCATTAGATGTGAACAGACCAGTACAAACAGTATTGAATAGAAAATTGGTAGCACATGCATGTACTCTAGGAATAACAGCCAGTTACTAATAAATGTGAGGAAGGGCACGGGTTTTCACGTAATTTCATACCAATAGTCATACACAAGGTCATAAGCCTGTACATTAGTGTGGATAAATTATACCGGAGTGGATTATTAATTTAGAAAAGTGACTAGTGTTTGAGATACTAAAGTCTTTAGAGTACATGTAATGTATGTTGTATAGAAGATATTAAATCATTTAAATGCTATATAAACAATTTCGTTTAGTAGTGTTGCATTCTCAGTTGCATAGACAAGCCATTGATTGATTCAGCTATTTACATGTACAGGGAGAGAGTGAGAGCAGGGAAAGAGGGGTGGGATGGGAGGAGGGAAATAGGGGTGGGATGGGAAGAGGCAACGAATGGAAGAAGGAGTTCAATAGTTCAGCTTGGTAGCTATTTACCAAATATATACATGCATTTAGGTGTACATACACTTTCTCACTTTTTACACTTAAACACTATAGACATGTCACACTATAATACATGTATTAGCTGCACACAAGTACACCTACACCTCAGCTATGGCGGTGGGTACATGTGGCTAATTGAGATAAAACATGTAGTGTTGGTAGGAATAAACAAACAAACCAACAATATGTGAGAGGACATTATGTTACGTGAAAATACAGAGATTTCTTGTAGAAAGATTATATAGATATATATAGAGGTATTTAAACATGAATTGTTAGATATTATGCATATATATAAGCATTTAGGTGTACACACCTTTCCTTATTTTTCCCCCACATCGACACAATATCATGTCACACTATGAATTAATCGTATATGTATAAGCTGATACAACTAATGTAAAATATGGCTGTGTGTACACGTGGCTTATGGAGATCAAAATATTATAATGTTGACAGGAATAAACAGACACGATATAGATATAACAGAATGTGGGAAGACATTATATTACGTAAAACACAGATTTTTGCAGAAATATTATATAGATATATGAGCTCTATATAGATACATTTAAATATGAATTGATTGATAATACAAAACATATATATGGAATGAAAGTCTGTAAGTCAGCGTTTCGATGAAGATGATCGGTTGTTCACGGAGGGGCAAGTACCGGATTTGCTAGAGGTGGAGGAGGATGGTATTTTCCCTTCGGATGTTTTAGACAATGGTACACTAGAGGCACTTGACTTAGGTCTCTCAGTATCCGTACGATGACCATGTATGGGCCGATCGCGATTATCAACAATAGGAGGGGGATCAGGGTATGTTGACAGTTCATCCAACGTGGTTACCTGAGTTTTTCTCCCTTGCTGGTTGCGGATAACAGACCTTCCATCGTTAGTCCATGCGCCAGAGATCAGTCCCTGTCTTTTGAGGTACCTGGCCTTAGCGTAAACAGCAGTCCTCTGTTTGGTCAGGGCCTCATTTATGTACATGTGGTTCCTGGTAGCAGGGGGGATATGACCACTCTCAGAATAAGTGGAATCACGTCGAGATGGAAATAAACAAAATCTGGCATCGTACACCAAGGACCTCGTACGGTACGAAATAAATCTTACGATGATATCACGTGGATACTTGGAGGAATTGGGACCCACTCGATGGGTGCGACTTATGTCACTGAGGGTCACCATAACTCCCGGCGTCTCGTTACACGCAGACAACAAGCTCATCAGAGTCTTCACCTTCAGTCTTTGATAATCCCCCAAACATGAGACAATTTCTTCTTGAGTACTGTTCAAGATCCTCAACGTTATTCGCCATGGACTTAACACGTTGTTTCAGAGGGGTAATACCAACACATGGAACTAGTGTGTCCTTTATCAGCGTGTTACTTAATAGCTGGGAAACTACTTACTGGACCATCGAGGGATCAGTAATGTTCTGGAGAGTCAGGACACTTTTGACAGGCAATTTAACAGTTTCTTCCGACATAATGACGAGGATAAACTTGGTATGATGATCAGTATCAACAGTAGATAGGAGGAGAGTAATTTCAAAATTCAATTCAAAGAAAATCAATATGGCGGGTTAAATGGGAGGGTTCTAAGGTCATCACTTCAGATTTAAATATTGAGTTTATACAGTATTAGACAAAGTAAAATATGACATCATGTAACAGTTCAGACATCAGGCCTTACCCGGAACATAGTAAGCACTTTTTTAAACAGTCAGAGCACATTAGGACACATTAGGACTACCATAGAAACTGTTCAGCTTATTTTTCCGTCGAGGTACCTCAACCGTAACCGGAAATGTCAATATCAACGAAATTTAGAGAGTGTACATGTATGTATGTTTGTTACTTTATTTTTATATATTTATTAACGTTAGAGGCCGTTTTAACAGCTGATGTCATTTACAAATACTGTTTTAAAAGATGCAAGAGTATGAAATATGTTTGAGTGGCAAACTTGAAAAAAAAAATGATGCGAGACTTTGAGTTTGTTTTCAAACGGGTGATTCTAAACTTACAAGAAAAAAACGTATTTCAAGCTTTGTCGGAACTTTTTAGCCCTTTGGTGCAACTGTTTTGGATTTTGAAGATTGCTATGATTGCCAAGATAATAAAGTATACTTGAGGTATGAGTACACATTCCCATAGTTCTTTGGCCAACTGGGCATTGGCAGTAGTAATCTTTTATTGGATTATTAGCATTTGATGTCATGCTGTACTGAATCCAAACAATATATTTAGTCTGGCTTTTGTGTCTGGAACAAATTTGGCTTCCAGAGAATGGTCCTCCAAAATATATTAAGGCTGCCACTTTGTCTCCAACGAATGTTTCTAATAATACAGTATTGTATGAAAGTATATGTCCCCTACTCAGACGTTCAAGACCTTAAATGCTTGTACAGGTTTTTGAAATACTAGGCAGGGAAATACCAAAAAAAGAGAAACACTTAGTTACAAGATATATCAGTTTTTATGTTAACCAAAAACAGTAAAAGAGCATTTTGTGTAGTTTTTGTATATACTGAAGAAGAAATGGGACTTAGTTTTACGAAAAGATTTTTAGAAATTGTTTTTGACCGGAATGCCGAAACCTTGCAGCCATGGTCATCCAAGAGACAAAAATTGAGGGTGAAGGCTGAATGATTCTTTGACAAGATGCACGCCACTTCTAAAAGGTCATCAAATATTTCAGAAGACCTACTTCATAATTGGGAATTCAAAGACTCTCTTCCTTATAAGATAACCTGTGCACAAGGGTTCAGGTCATTGCCAATAAGATGAAATGAGCATTTTTATGTGAACAGGACCCGTAAAACAGGTCTTTAAATGTTAAGAGAGAAAAACGGCTGGTAGTTTCATCTTCAAAACATTCTGTTTCATATTCTCTTTTGCGCTGGTACCTTGTTGTAGCACTTCGAATAAATACTAACTTCTTCATTTTAGCGATCTATGCCACTATTATTCAATTTAAACGTGGCAAAGATTGCTAAATTGAAGAAGTTAGTCAGTATAGTCCCTGCAGGTAGGGCGTAAGAATTGTACCTGCTGCCCCCATTGCATGATCGTAAGACGCGACTCAATTTGGGATCTTATCTTTTCTCTTAATTCTAAACAACTTTCTTCTTCCTAATACCTCCCTTGACAATGCCTCTCTTTTGACTTTTAGTTGCGCGTTCGCCCCAGCGAGGAAGCTTTGGGTTCTTTCCCCTGGCCGAGACATACCAGAGTCTGTAAAAATGGTTGTTTTCAACTCCTGCATAACGCTCAGCAATTTAGGAGTGGGACTGGAAGTTTTATTGTACGCTTGTAACGAACTTCATTCCCAATTACCTGTAATCAGGTGGTCGCCAGGGAAGTGCCTTCTTAGGCCCTCAACTTTTTGGGTAAACAGGGTACTTTGTTGTGCGAAATGAATAATTTCCACCAAGCTCTCCTACAAAGCATAAACAAATTCCATAAACCGAGACGAGCATGAAAGCCATTCGGATGGAATTTTTTAAGCCATTTGAAAAACACAAAGAGATTGTTGTATACATAGTTGCAAAGCAACAAGAAAAACATGCTGATTGTGCTTTCCAAGGTGCCATGCAGAGAGACAAACACATTTAAGTTCCAACATATTGATACATTCAATACATTAAAAGCTGTTTTGAGACCATTTGCAACAACCATTAACTACTGAAATATCGATACGTTTGTGATTGGCTGCCAGAAAATACTTCCTACTATATTTTTTTTAACAGACGTATCACAACTCACAACGTTGGCGATTTAAAGTTGATCAGTTCAACGTCAAGTTACGTTTTGGTTACATTGATTTGTCGTCGACTGGGTGACTGAAAACTTAATGTAAAACTAAAAGGTGTTAAACGCATTTTTAGCCTAAGATGCACCGAATTTCCCTCCTGTTCGTTTACGTGATCTGTAAATGTGACATTGTATGCATGTTAGAAAGTGCAAACGATGGAGACGTTTTTCGTACATTCGAGATTTTTGGATTTCAACAGTGCATCAAAGCGTGCAGTACATATAAGAAATGTCGCAGCATTATTTACAACAGGAATGATCTTCGTTGTGACCTCCTAGACATAGACGCTGCAAGTGAGACTTTCACGACAGACATGCAGGTATTTGCTGTTTGAGATCAATAATAAGATTTAAAAAGAAATATGATTTTAAAATAATTTATCAACAAAAGCGAGAGAAATTATGAATTTTATATGGTCAATATTCTCAATTTCATTAAGCATACGAGTAAAATAAATACACAATAAATGAATGATATTTAATATTTTATACACAAGGCGCTCTCGGGACCATGTTTCAATCACTGTCGATCGAATCAAAAGTGTGCTACACTAACGAGCGGACGTACTGTTTGCATCACGATCAAAGGTATGTTTTAAAACTTAAAATATCTGTAATTTAATTTAGTTTCCACTGCTTCGAATTCTTCCCTTATATGTCAAGTTTTCTTTTAAAAACCCTCTTCTGAAGAACCACGAAATATGTAAAGTTAAAACAAAGAAATAATGATAATATGATACAGTTGTGTGATCGAACAACGCACCAAAACAATCATGCATACATTGCGCGCACACCTGCGCAAATCAATTATCACCTATTATACCCCGTTGTACGATAAAATGTGTAAATTGTGTTTATTACGCTTTGTGTGGAAATTTCACACTTCTTTCACGGTTGACTAGTGATGCAAACTATGTCCAAAGTATTTTATTTTCGTGTTAAACACATAATATTCATAAAATCACACTACATATCAACATTTTAGTATAAAATGTGTCCAGCGAAAATGTCTTATTAGACACGTTAAGAGAACAATAACACCGTTTATGAAATATTTAAAAGCAATCACAATTCTATTTACTCAGTTAGGACATTAAATGTCATTAACAAGTATGCATAATAGACTAAACAAAAATATGTTCGTGATAAAAGTGCATGTTACTTGCTATAAGTTTATTTATATGTTATAACCGTGTACACTCACAGGGTGATAGGTATACAAGAGCGGTTGGGCCAGTTCCTACCGACAACTTATATATCCCCCACCCCGTACATGCAAATTTGATAATATACATAAATGTTAAGGGAGAAACATGGTTCTCCTCCCCCACATAAGGAAAAGTTGGATAGCTTATATTTTTTGAATATCTGGTTCTTACATTATATATCTAAACTGTTCAAATTTGTTCATTAGAAAAAAATGTTTACACTGTTTTCGTTAGATAAAATTACAGATGTAAGATCAGATAACATATACAATCCATTAAAAATGGTACTCATCTTCTACACAATTATTGCACAATTTAGATATCCTTTTATTGCGAGTAATCACAGGTCGGGCATGCCTACCCAAGATATCAAATAAAAGGTCCATGTATATCTGGTTACGTAATATCGAACTATGAATAACATCTATACCCGCTGCTTTATTAAGTATTGTTCGGAAGACAGCATCTAATACCTCCTTCCTTGTAATAGGCAAATTCAGTTGATTACTGTCTTTATTTCATGGTGGACCCCAAATGTAAATAGGTTCAGTGTAATTAACATTTATCATTATCATCCTGGACATTGTACAGATTACTATATATATCATGCGATACCGATATAACCTCATTTCGATCTGTAATCAATTACTATCGTTATATATGCAGGGATATTATTCTTGCGTTCATTATGTATACCAAATTTACCTATTTTCTTCGAAAAGTCCCTTTAAGAGTTATTATACATATTCAAAATTCTTCACGCTTTGCCTTACTGGTCTTTTACGAGAAGGACCTCTAAAACGTAGCCATTCCTTCACACTTTAAGCACGGGTAGCCCATAAAACACGTAATGCACTCGTCCAGTAAAGTTTAGGCATAGAAAAAGTTGACTTAGACCTCCCGTCATTATTTACTTGGACTTGAGGTAATTTTGTATCCATTTCACCCCTAATCAGAGAAAGGAAATGATAATATGCATTATTTACGTGATAATTATTTTGGAGTTCAAAATCAATTGAATCGATTGTAGGCAAAATTTCCCTCATTGCATAATCATCATTTAAAAAATCGGCTGGCAAATACGTGTGTTATGACGGTATAAGGGGTCCCATTAAATACAGTCTTACATGGCAAAACAATACAACATTCTAATAATGAGTTATCAGGACTACTACCGCCTTCCATGTGTAATGTTTAACAAATATTGGACATCAAATGTACTTTAAAATCTTTTAAATCACAGAGTTGTTCATATGGAACCATTACATAGTCCACCACTGACCTCCTCCGAGTAGAAATATATGTAAAATTCTGCATCCCTTTCCTTCCATTCCATTCATCATATAGAACCAGAAATCTGAGAGGTAGTCGATGAAATAATAACTGAAGTCATTTACTGTAGTATTGATGACTTGTCTTTCTCCAATATCGTCTACACTAACAATGAAGTCTTACAGATCTCCACACCTTGCACTAAAATCACAAACTATATATATTTTCCCTATATTTTGATAATGTGTACATTATTTAACAATTTTGAAAAAAGACCTGCTGTTGCATCCACTGGTCTGGGCGGCAAATAACAAACGCACCATATAAACACATGATCTTTGCCCTGAACTTTACCCATAGAATATCCTACACAACATAGTATGTCAATTGACACCACATTTAATACACTTTCTCCGTATATGGAGTTAACTCTACTTGGATATTTAGTTTATATTTATATTATATTTTATTTGCCACTGCTAATTCAGAATCCTTGATTCCTGTCTCCATGTTGTCCCCATGTTGTCCCCTCCTTCTTTGTTTTGCTCCTGCTAATTCAGAATCCTTGACCTCTGTCTCCGTGTTGTCCTCTCCAACACTTTTTGCTACTGCTGATTCAGAATCCTTGATCCCTGTCTCCATGTTGTCCCCATGTTGTCCCCATGTTGTCCCCATGTTGTCCCCATGTTGTCCCCATGTTGTCCCCATGTTGTCCCCTCCTTCTTTGTTTTGCTCCTGCTAATTCAGAATCCTTGACCTCTGTCTCCGTGTTGTCCTCTGCAACGCTTTTTGCTACTGCTGATTCAGAATCCTTGATCCCTGTCTCCATGTTGTCCCCATGTTGTCCCCATGTTGTCCCCATGTTGTCCCCATGTTGTCCCCATGTTGTCCCCTCCTTCTTTGTTTTTCTACTGCTAATTCAGAATCCTCGACCTCTGTCTCCGTGTTGTCCTCTCCACCGCTTTTTGCTACTGCTAATTCAGAATCCTTGATTCCTGTCTCCAAGTTGGCCCCCCCATCGCTGTTTGCCAGTGCTAATTCAGAATCCTTGACCTCTGTCTCCGTGTTGTCCTCTCCAACACTTTTTGCTACTGCTGATTCAGAATCCTTGATCCCTGTCTCCATGTTGTCCCCATGTTGTCCCCATGTTGTCCCCATGTTGTCCCCATGTTGTCCCCATGTTGTCCCCTCCTTCTTTGTTTTGCTCCTGCTAATTCAGAATCCTTGACCTCTGTCTCCGTGTTGTCCTCTGCAACGCTTTTTGCTACTGCTGATTCAGAATCCTTGATTCCTGTCTCCATGTTGTCCCCATGTTGTCCCTTCCTTCTTTGTTTTGCTACTGCTAATTCAGAATCCTTGACCTCTGTCTCCGTGTTGTCCTCGCCAACGCTTTTTGCTACTGCTGATTCAGAATCCATGATTCCTGTCTCCATGTTGTCCCCATGTTGTCCCCTCCTTCTTTGTTTTGCTACTGCTAATTCAGAATCCGTGACCTCTGTCTCCGTGTTGTCCTCTCCACCGCTTTTTGCTACTGCTAATTCAGAATCCTTGATTCCTGTCTCCAAGTTGGCCCCCCCATCGCTGTTTGCCAGTGCTAATTCAGAATCCTTGACCTCTGTCTCCGTGTTGTCCTCTCCAACGCTTTTGCTACTGCTAATTTAGAATCCTTGATTCCTGTCTCCAAGTTGTCCCCTTCATCGCTGTTTGCCACTGCTAATTCAGAATCCTTGACCTCTGTCTCCGTGTTGTCCTCTCCAACACTTTTTGCTACTGCTGATTCAGAATCCTTGATCCCTGTCTCCATGTTGTCCCCATGTTGTCCCCATGTTGTCCCCTCCTTCTTTGTTTTTCTACTGCTAATTCGGAATCATTGACCTCTGTCTCCGTGTTGTCCTCTCCACCGCTTTTTGCTACTGCTAATTCAGAATCCTTGATTCCTGTCTCCAAGTTGGCCCCCCCATCGCTGTTTGCCAGTGCTAATTCAGAATCCTTGACCTCTGTCTCCGTGTTGTCCTCTCCAACGCTTTTTGCTACTGCTAATTTAGAATCCTTGATTCCTGTCTCCAAGTTGGCCCCCCCATCGCTGTTTGCCAGTGCTAATTCAGAATCCTTGACCTCTGTCTCCGTGTTGTCCTCTCCAACGCTTTTTGCTACTGCTGATTCAGAATCCATGATTCCTGTCTCCATGTTGTCCCCATGTTGTCCCCATGTTGTCCCCATGTTGTCCCCATGTTGTCCCCATGTTGTCCCCTCCTTCTTTGTTTTGCTCCTGCTAATTCAGAATCCTTGACCTCTGTCTCCGTGTTGTCCTCTCCAACGCTTTTGCTACTGCTAATTTAGAATCCTTGATTCCTGTCTCCAAGTTGTCCCCTCCATCGCTGTTTGCCACTGCTAATTTAGAAACGTAAATTCCTGTCTCCAAGTTGTCCCCTCAATCGCTGTTTGCCACTGCTAATTCAGAATCCTTGACCTCTGTCTCCGTGTTGTCCTCTCCAACGCTTTTTGCTACTGCTAATTTAGAATCCTTGATTCCTATCTCCAAGTTGTCCCCTCCATCGCTGTTTCCCACTGCTAATTCAGGATCCTTGACCTCTGTCTCCGTGTTGTCCTCTCCAACGCTTTTTGCTACTGCTGATTCAGAATCCTTGGTTCCTGTCTCCATGTTGTCCCCATGTTGTTCCCTCCGTCTATATTTTCCACTGCTAATTCAGAATCCTTGATTCCTGGCTCCAAGTTGTCCCCTCCATCGCTGTTTCCCACTGCTAATTCAGGATCCTTGACCTCTGTCTCCGTGTTGTCCTCTGCAACGCTTTTTGCTACTGCTGATTCAGAATCCTTGATTCATGTCTCCATGTTGTCCCCATGTTGTCCCCTCCATCTATATTTGCCACTGCTGATTCAGAATCTTGATTCCTGTCTCCGTGTTGTCCCCTCCATCTTTGTTTGCTATTGCTAATTCAGAATCCTTGACCTCTGTCTCCGTGTCGTCCTCTCCACCTCTTTTTGCTACTGCTAATTCAGAATCCTTGAGTAGCAGTGCACAGAAGCGTACGGTGGCCATGGGTGATATTTTTGTTCAATGATTAAACCCCGTTGTCCAATCCTTTTGACATTTTAACATTCTTCTATGTCAATAAAATATGTTCCAATACAAATAGGGCGTAAGAATTGTACTTGCTGCCCTCGGTTGTAAGAGGCGACTAAATTAGGGATCTTATCTTTTCTCTTCATTCTAAACAACTTTATTCTTCCTAATGTCTCTCTTGACAATGCCTCACTTTTGGCCTTTATTTGAGCGTTCGCCCATGTCAGGAAGGGTTTGGATTATTTCCCCTGGCCGAGACATACCAGAGTCTGTAAAAATAAAAGCTTATACTCCTGCTTAACGCTCAGCAATTTAGGTGTGGGACGACTGGTTCGCCCGTTGTTAGTATAATGTGTCTGGGTGGCATGTCCTGCTGGGTGTCTTCGGCAGTATGTTTCAATGTGGTAGCGCTAAAAAGTCGGCATCAGTTCCGCGCTATCACTAGGAGACAAAAATGAACAAATCGCAGCCTCCCAAAACACCCACGCATACACTACACGCATGCATACACTACAACGCATGCATCTTGCACACAGGGGAGGCAGTCCTGAAATGACCATAGCTATTGATAGGACGTTAAACAATACTAAACCAGACCAAACAAGGTAAAGGGTATGGACAAAATGGTGGGCAGTGTATGGTATAGAAATTCAAGGTACACGTTATCATGTTATGCAGTATATGGTTAAATTATGAACATAATATGGTAAAGAGATGCACGGTACACATAATCATGATATAGACATGATGTAAAGTTTCTATATGGTTACCTTTTGTACATAATATGGTATGAAGATATGCACGGTACATGCAATCTTGATATACAATGTGTGAACCCCCTGCAAAATTGGGGATTTACTTTGGTGTCCTCTTCTTGGGGACACAAAAGCGACCAAAATAAATCTGCTGCGCAAATTGCAATATTTGGGATCTTTGTCTTTTATTCTTCTTCTAATTACTTGTTTTCCCCCTAGCGCCTTGCTTGGCAACACCTCACTTTTGGCTAAACACTTGAGAGTTCGACCAGGTGAGGAAGGCAATTTTTTTGTTACAAGGTCACATACTAAAGTCCTTAAAAAACGGTAGTTGTTATTTCGTACTTAACGTTCAGCATTAAGGGGAATGGCAACAACTGGTTCACCCGTTGTCAGTATAATGTGATTGGGCGGAATGCTGTGATTGGTTCCTTCGGCATGGCATTTCAGGAAGGTAGCACTATAAAGTCGGCATCAGATCCACACTATCACAAGGAGGCAAGCACACCAATATACCATGTCTCCTGCATACGCACTTGCAAGCCACATACACTATACACATGAAGGCACGTCCTTAAATGACTTTAGCTGTTAATAGGACGTTAAACAAACCGTACATAATATGGTATAGAGATGCACGGTACATGCACTCATGTTTTACAGTATAATGTTTAATTCTGTATATATTATGGCATAGAGTTTTACGGTAAACATACTCATGCTGTGTAATGTATGGTTCATTTCTGTACATACTTTGGTACAGAGATGTGTAGTACATGAAATCACGTTTTACAGTATACAGTTAAATCTTGTACATACTATAGTATAGAGATGCACAGTACACGTAATCATGGTATACAGTATATGATTGAATTATTAAATGTTGTACCTAATATGGTATAGAGATGCAAACTATGCTATGACTTATGCTGTCTATGTAAATACGTGGTATACCATCGTACTATGTACTTTCCCTCTACATTGAAACATGACTATACCACATGCTAGGATATGTATGTAGTGAAATGTCTTTAGATCACTAAAATTATGTATAATATCGCGTTTGTACATGTATATCATTGCTCGTTATACAAGCGGGATTGGTTAAACGTCTCTTTCAGCTGTATATGTCATACCGTTATATTTTTGTATTTCTGTATGTTTTTACTCTAATGTGTTGTTTTTGACAACGGGTAATATTTTTGAGTGTCATAGGGCTGCAATCGGACTCATTTATGCAATAGCATATCAGTTAGGATTTTCTTGGAAATAATTTTTTACTTTTAGCATATACTCGGAGCTGAACAAAATATTGTTGTCAATGAAAAAGTTGTTTTAACTCCTTTTTAACCGGTTTATTGCTAGGTCAACATTCTTTTTACGACAACAATGCTTTTATCTTTCTAGTACTATTGTTCATAATACTTACTCAAATGGATGTTGAATCAAATCCTAGTCCTACAGCAAATGAACTTTCCATTCTACATTTAAATTTTCGACTTTATCGAAGATTTGGCTGGCGAATACGATATCATATGTCTAACCGTTTATTTTTGTTCATAAGTGTTTAACGTCCTATCAACAGCGAGCCGAGACGCATTTAGATGAAAGTGTAAACTCTATGACATTACAACTACCTGACAAAACCTACCTTCAAATTGCAAACCTATGATCAGTCAGGCGTGGATTTAGGGGGGGGGGGCACACCCGGCCTCGGCCCCCCCCCCCCCCCCCCTTTTTGGCGGCGTACTGACCTTTTCCGGGCCGGCCCGAAATGGTCTGATCGGCCGGGAATGGGAACATATTAAAATTTTAAAATGCATCAAATAATGCACGGAGCTTGTATAAAAAAAAATCTGGGCTAACCCCCCAACAACCCCATACGGCATCCTAGCAAATATTGTGGGTTTCCGTTATCTGATATTTTTACCATATTTTCTTTATTAAAACAATATTTGTTGGCATCGCTACGCTCGTCTACTTTGTATCTTGACCCTAAAGTGTATTTTTTATATTACCACCTCCGCGAAACCCCAAGTTGCAACTTGCAACGCTCGTCGGAAATATACTAGCATAAGTTGCATAATTATATTATTGACCGCTCGTTATAGATGATCTGAAAATTAATACTTTTTATTGTAACCTTCCTAACCGCCCGGGCGATATTAATCATATCATTATACAAGAACGATAAAGGTTTTTTTTCGGCTGACATTATTATGTATAATCGACTAAACATATCTATTCAATTATTTTGGTATTATATATATTGTTGGAACTGTTAAACTATCTTGTATGTACAACATAATATCTCATTGTGGTACTTATAGCTTACCATCTGACTTCTAAAACACGCTGTTGATAGAGAATTTAAACCAAAACTCTAATTTTCTTTCCAGTACACAAAAAACGTCTTTAGGCCATACTTAAAATATGTTTTTTTCTTCTTGTTAATTAAACATAAAAATAATCATCAGAACACGGGAAATCGCTTCTGAAACGTTCTAGAACTAGAATCGGAGTCAAATGTGTCAAAACATTTCAATCGACTTCTCCTGAAAAACTGCAAGGTTTCTAATCTTCATATAAGGCTGGTAGCTTCCTGGGATAGAGCAAGCAAAAGTTTGAGAATGAAAATTACCTTGACCTACTTTAACGGTATCGTGGTCAAATTTGTCAAACACTTCAAGCGACTTCTTCTTAAGAACTAAAAGGTATAAAATCTTCTTATTTGGATGGAGGATTTCTGGGATAGAGCCTGACAAAGTTTGAGAATGAAAATGACATTGACCTACTTTCAAGGTTTCAGGGGTCAAATGTGTCAAAACATTTCAAGCGAATTCTGAAAAACTAAAAGGTATAGAATCTTTATATTAGGCTGGTAGCTTCCTGCGGTAGAGCAAGAAAAAGTTTGGGAACGAAAATGGCATTGACCTACTTTCAATGCTTCGGGGGTCAAATGTGTCAAACACTTCAAATGACTTCTTCTGAAGAACTAAAATGTATAGAATCTACATAGTTAACTGTGGTTTCCTGGGATAGAGCCCGACAAAGTTTAAGAATGAAAATGACCTTGAACTACTTCCAAGGTATCAGGAATCAAATGTGTCAAACACTTCAAATGACTTCTTCTGAATAACTGAAAGGTATAGAATCTTCATATTTGGCCGGTGGCTTCCTGTGATAAGAGCCCGACAACGTGTAGAAAAAGAAAATGACCTTGACCTACTTACAAGGTCACAGGGGTCAAATATGTATAACCTTTGAACGACTTCTTCTGAATAATCTTAGAGCAAAGGTTTATAATATTTAGCTGGTATCTTCCTGGGGTGGCGCCTGACTCAAAAAAGTTTGAAAATGAAAATAACTTAAATCTCCTTAAAAGGTCACAGGCGTCAAATATGTCAAACAACTTCTTAGGAAGAACCAAAAAGCATAGAATCTAGTAATAATATGTGGTAGGGAGTTTCAACAGATAGAGCCAACAACGTTTGCAAGTGAAATATTTGTAGTACAGGATAATATTTAATGAGAATATTTTGCTATGACTGCTTAAATATTCAGGTGAGCGATACAGGCCCTATGGGCCTCTTGTTAATTTATATTAACGACATTGCAGACAATTTAATTAGTGTATCGCGTCTTTTTTGCTGATGACACCTCCATGATATCTAGTTCTTTTTCGTGTAGAGATATTGAATTAATAATTAATAAGGACTTAGACTTTTTGCGGGAGTGGGCGAAAGAAATTAACCCTGAAAAAACTGAAGTATTTTTTTTATCTAACATTGACACTGATGATGTAATAGATTTTGAGTTTAATAATTCCCCTAAGGATTTGTAGATATGTATAGACATTAAGGCGATAGTTTTGGCTCTTACGCTTAAGGGGGAAGCCACATTAAAAGCATTTATAAGTCTGCTTAAAAAAGGTAAATGCATTAAAACAATTGCATTTTTTTTTAAATAAAACAACTTTGTCAAAAATATACACTAGCTTTATTTTACCCACTTTAGAATACGAATATGAAGTGTGTAGTGGCTGCTCTAAATTCAATAGCGATCTTATTGAAAAATTGCAACTAGAAGCGGCCCGCATTGTATCAAGTTTACCTATATATATACCTATATAACAGGGAAAAAATTCTTGCACAGAATGTACCATAAAATAACGCCTATGAATTTATATACATTACTACCCCCGCTAGTTAGAGAAAAAAAACGTATGCATTAAGAAATAGTGAAAATTAGGTAATTCTAAATTACTGGCTACCAGGGTCCCAGTCGTCTTTTATACCATCTACGTTACGGGTATGGAATAATCTAGAGTAAATATAAGAAACCTGCCTTCCGTCTCAAGGTTTAAAAACGGTACCACTCCAAAACATTCTAAACCCCTACATATTCTAACCAAGGAACGAGATACATAATTATACTACATACAAAGCTAAGACATAACAGTTGTGCATTAACAAATGATTTATTTAGAGTTTATCTTGTTGAAAGTCCTGAATGCTTGTGCGGAAACCCATGTGAAAATGCCTTTTCACGATTTGTTAGAAGCAAAATGAATACTAAACTAAGACCTTATACTGTAATAAATTTTGAAGTATTTCCTTTTGGTAATGAGTCTTCTGAGTTAAATGCTAAAGCTATTTTGATATATACATACCTAAACATACATATCCGCTTCAAACAATAAATTAAATAAAACACGATTGAATTAATTGAATTGGACCCTCCTCTCTTCACCATTCCCACCTCAAGCACACTTTCAAAAACAATTACTGAGAGATATATATTTGGTTTTAGCAAACCTTTCACTCATTCTTAGTTTGACTTTAATATATATATATATGTATATATAATAAATCAGAAAAATTATCCTTACGGACGAAGAAACTTTAGTACTTTCATCTCTTCTAGGAGATTCTTCAGACTGTTTATTTGAAGTACCTATATAACGGGAGGGGTGGGGGGGATCCGTTAGGTATAGGTACCTAAGGTATAGGTACTTCAAAAAAAAAAAAGTCTGAAGAATCTCCTAGAAGAGATGAAAGTACTTAAGACTCGTTGTTAAGAATTTTTCTTTTTATAATATTTCTTTGTCTGTAAGGATCAATTTTCTGATTTATAATATATATATATATATATATATATAGTGACGTTCAATGCTGGGCGTCAAAATCCCTCCTGGATCTCTTGTTTTATAGATCGGAACCATATCAAGCGATAACAATGCTGTATACTACCTAAACAGTCTAGTTCAGACAATTTTATTTTGTTTCAGATCTATTGCCGTGCAAGAAAGGGGAGATATCGATAGGAACATATTGCTATTTCTTTGGCACTAAAACACATACCCTCGACAACTCCTTGGTAAGACTGCAAATTCAAATGACAACCAGCAAAGTAAAATGCAGAGGCTTAGATTACATTACGAGACATTTTAATGATATCTAACAGATATCAAATTGTTTTGTTCCGTTGGTATTAAGTATGTTCACAGTAATGCTCATTCCATGGTATTGAGTATCAAAATTCGTTTTTGGACTTTCAGTTCTCTGCCAAAATATTCGGTTTGAAGAAAAGGGCCCTTTTCGGAGTCTAGCTGTGGTTGTAATTCATGTACGAAAATGACACCCAATCATACGTCTAAATGAGTCCTTGATGTAAATGTTTGCAATGACACTTTCCCTTACATTACAGGCAGTATGCGAATCGATAGGCGGGACGCTAGCTACCATTGACACGGAGGCTATCAATCAGATGATAACAGCTCATGTTTCCAAAATGACGCCTACTTGTACGTACTGTTTTCACTATGCACTATACACTATGTGCTCGGTATTATTTTTAATTTATAATTTATAGGTAAATGGTTTTGCACAACACAATCCTCAATTAATACTCAAAAGTTATTTCTAACGGAAAGGCAAGGGATTATTTCCCTTTATTAGCTCACCTGGCCCGAAAGGTTCTTATGAACGACCTCTCCTGAAGAACTGGAGGACCTAGGGTCACGACATTTGACCAGTAGGTACCTGAGATGGTCTGCTATAAAGTTTCCTCTTAAAATGACATTGACCTAGTTCCAAGGTCACAGGGGTCAAATATGTTAAAGAATTGAAACAAGAATATTTAGAGGACCAGAAGAGTCTTGATACTTGGATATGTGATGAAGACCAGCAGTGCGAATCTTTTTCGTTATTACTGTAATGAGGTAAAAGTTCAACTTTGAAGTGCTAGCAGGGGTCAAAGGTCAATGGAGGTAAAACCATTAAACAATCTTTTTCAAGTTCCATAAGGCTCAGTCATGATATGTGGCCAGTAGGTACCTGGGATGAAATGTTATACACTTTTTTCATTAGAATTATTTTGACCTAGTTTCAAGGTAACAGGGGTCAAATATGTTAAAACCTTCAAACAACAATATCCTAATAACCATTTGGACTAAGTCATGATACTTTGATATGTTATGGAGGCCAGCTGTGTGAATAGTTTTCTTCATTGCAGTAATGAGATTAAAGGTCAACTTTATGTGCTAGTTGGGGGTCAAACGGCAGCATGGGGTAAAGGCTTTAAAAATCTTCTTTTCAAAATCCATAAGGCTCAGGGTCGTGCCGTTTGGCAAGTAGGTACCTTGGACGGAATGCTATAAAGTTTCCTCATTTAAATGACTTTGACCTTCTTTCAAGGTCACAGAAGTCAAATGTGTTAAAAACTTAACAATATCTTAAGAACAATTTAGATAAGAGTCATTGATAGTTATGGTGGCCAGTTGTGTGAATATTTTCTTAATTACAGTAATGAGGTCTAAGGTCAACTTTAAGTGCTGGTCGCGGATAGGAGTCACAGGTCAAGGTGGGTTTAAAGCTTTGGAATTAAAAGGGACTATTTTCAGCTATGTTAAAATAACATAGCAGCCTGCCCCTCATAACTTTTGTTTAAGAAGTGCTCCGAGATTTATGCTGCTGTTTTGACTTTTTAGCTCACCTGGTCCGAAGGCGTCATACCGCGGCGTCCGTCGTCCGTCCGTCCGTCAACCTTTCCTTTTTTCAAACGCTGCTAGTTCTGAACGGCCAAGTATATTTTGACTAAAGTTAGTCTGGAGCATCATTAGGCCTAAGGGACTCAATTTTGTATAAACGGTGGGTGTGGTCCCCCTGGGGGCAAAGGGGCGGGGTCGAATAGGGGAAATAGCGGTAAAACCTTTAAAATCCTTCTTTAACCGTAGGTATTAAGGTATTTTATTCCAAGTTAGTCTGGAGCATCATCGGGCCAAGGGGGTTTAATTTTGTATAAACGGTGGGTATGCTTGGGGGCGAAGGGAGTGGGCAAATAGGAGGAATAGTAAAACCTTTAAAATCCTTCTTCTACCATAGAGATTACGGGATTTTTATCCCAATTTAGTCTGAAGCATCCTCGGGCCAAGGGGACTCAATTTTGTATAAACGGTGGGTGTGCTCCCCCTGGGGGCAGAGAAGTTGGGCCGAATAGGGGAAAAAGAGGTTAAACTTTTAAAATCCTTCTTTGACCATAGAGATTAAGGGATTTTATCCTGATTTGGTCTAGATCATCCTTTAGCAAAAGGGACTCAATTTCGTATAAACAGTGAGTGTAGCCCCACTGGAGACAGAGTTGTGGGGCAAAATAGGAGAACCATAGCAAATTCTTCAAAATCCTTCTTCTTCTGTACGAATAACAGGATTTTGTCCAAATTTGGTATGAACGGTGTGTCTAACCCCCTGGAGGCAAAGAGGAGGTGCCCAATAGGGGAAATAGAGGTAAAACCTTTAAAATCCTTTTTCTTCATGTACCATAGGGATTAAGGGATTTTATGACGTTATGTCCCTTTGTGTGAAATACTTGTCTACGCAACTCCTCCTTAACTAACTGATGGATTTCATTGAAACTGTGCATTAATAATCGGTATCTTATGTTAATGTGCACTGGCATTTTTGATTTGGGATTCCAACCCTTTTTGATGGAGTTATGCCCCTTTGTACGAAATACTTGTTTATTTTCTTATTCTATTTTTTTGTTTTTAATAAAATAGTGATTAACTCATTACTGGTGGGAGACTATATTGCTTTGCATTAGTAAGCCTTAAATAGCTTACAGTTCTGGTTTATATTGGAGCGGGGGTATTAGTTAGCCTTTGGCTTACAGTTCTAGTTTAGTCTGGAGCATCCTTGGGCCAAGGGGACTCAATATTGTATAATCAGGAGGCAGAAGGTCGAGCCCAATAGGTGAAATAGAGGCAAAACCTTTAAAATCCTTCTTCGACCATCGGGATGCAGGCCCTCTGCACCTCTTGTTCTATAAATGGTTGGTGTACCCCCCCCGGGGGGCTGAGGGTGTGGGTGAAAAGGGGAAATAGAGGTAAAACCTTTAAAATCCTTCTTCTACCGTAGAGATTAAGGGATTTTATCCTAATTTAGTGTGAAGAATCCTTGGGCAAAGGGTACTCAATTTTGTATAAACGGTGGGTGTGGCCCCCTTGGGGGCTGAGGGGCGGGCCCGAATAGGGGAAATAGAGGTTAAACCTTTAAAATCCTTCTTCTACCGTAGGGATTAAAGGATTTCATCCCAATTTGGTCAGGAGCATCCTTGGGCAAAAGGGACTCAATTTTGTATAAACAGTGAGTGTGGCCCCCATGGGGGCAGAGGGGAGGTGCCCAATAAGGGAAACATAGCAAATTCATTAAAATGCCTTTTCCGCTGTAGGAATGACAGGATTTGTCCGAATTTGGTACGAAGCAACCTTCGGTAAAGGGGAACCAATATTGTATAAACGGTGGGCCTGACCCCCTGGGGGCAAATAGGCGGGCCCAATATGGGATATAGAGGAATATATTACTTTAATATCCTTTTTCTTCCATTGGGATGAAGGTATTTTGACCAAATTACATTCAGTAACATCCTTTTGGGAAGGGAAATCAATTTTATATCTTCTTGATCTTCATCCTCTCAGGAATTACAGGATTGTGTTCGTATTTGGTTTAAAGCATCTTTTGGTGAAGGGGACTCAATTTTGTATAAACGTTGAATCTGACCCCTGGGGGCAGAGGGGCGGGGCCCAATAGGGGAAACAGCAAATTCTTCAAAATCTTTCTTCTTTTGTAGGAATGACAGTATTTTCTCCAAATTTGGGACGAAGCACCCTTGGGTGAACGGGAACCTATTTTGTATAAACTGTGGGTTTCAATACCCTGGGGCATTCCAGTACGAATGACAGGGTGTTGTCCAATTGCATATAATATAACCCCTGACTAACCATGTGGTACATGTACAGCAACTTCTGACTATTTCAGCTTCAATTTTGCTAGTATTTTCAGGTAAGCCATGCAGGGCCACTGGGCCTCTTGTATTGGTTCACCTCACATTAACATAAAACACGGAAATAAAACAATGTTAATTTCTGTGTGATACGTATATCTCTACCTCTAATCGATGTCTGCGTCGAGCATTGTAAGAGAGTTCCACCTCATAAGTTATGTGAAACAAAATCTGGTTTATGAATCTTGAATTATGTATGCAGTTTTCATACTGAATTGATGTGCATGTCATGGTAAGCTAAACACAATCTGTATAGTTATTATATATAGCTAAGTACTATAGCTATTATATAAACATGTAGCTAAGTACTATACTTAATATGAAAAGGCAAAGCCTGAAAGAGCGTAGCTTTTGTTGATGTCTGATATCTACTGATTCAGAATACTGCTTTCAGAATGAGATCAGAGAAACTTTATTTAAAGTCGGCTAGTCAGGAAATAACAATAAAACATAGGCTCTAATGATATTAAGACCGACATAACAATAGAGGCAATCGGGGCAAGTTCGGTCCATTTTTTAGCTCACCTGGTCCGAAGGTGAGTTTATGCCATGGCGTGGCGTCCGGCAACTTTTCCTAACAAGAGATCCCAGAGGGATCTTGGCGCCGCCCTTTGTACATGTACCATCTTCATTAGTTCTTTGTTAGTTCGATCTTTTCTCTTCTTTCCTCTAATCTGTTTGATCGAGTCATGTCAACAGTAAATGCACCTTGAGGTAGCTTTTGATCTAAACTTAATATTGATGTGTATGAAAGCCAACCTTCAAAGTGAGTTTGTCATTTCACATATTTACTAGTACAGTACTTCATGTGAAAGAAATAGAATCGATCATTGCAATATGAGAAAGATCTGTTTAGTTCTTCTTTTAATCCATTTTGTTTTTATGATCAGTCTCAAAATATAACATACACAACGAGGGATCAGGGGGAACCTACATATAAAATTTGAGAAAGATCCCTCCCGTACTTCCCGAGAAATGGCGATAACAAACTTTCAATATCAAAATCCAAGATGGCTGCCTGTCGGCCAAGTTCTTTATCCGATCAGTCTCAAAAGTTGCCCTGCACGGATTAGGACCAAGGGGAACCTACATATAAAATTTGAGAAAGATCCCTCCCGTATTTACCCAAGAAATAGCGATAACAAACTTTCAATATCAAAATCCAAGATGGCTGCCTGTCGGCCATGTTGTTTATCGGATCAATCTCAAAAATTGCCCTGCACAGCTTAGGACCAATGGGAACCTACAAATAAAATTTAAGAAAGATCCCTCTGATACTTCCAGAGAAAAAGCGATAACAAACTTTCAATATCAAAATCAAAGATGGCTGCCTGTCGGCCATGTTGTTTATCTGATCAGTCTCAAAAGTTACCCTGCACAGCTTAGGACCAAGGGGAACCTACATATAAAATTTGAGAAAGATCCCTTTGATACTTCTTGAGAAATAGCGATAACAAACTTTCAATATCAAAATCCAAGATGGCTGCCTGTCGGCCATGATGTTTATCCGATCAGTCTCAAAAGTTGCCCTGCACAGCTTATGACCAAGGGGAACCTACATTTAAAATTTGAGAAAGATCCCTCTGGTACTTCTTGAGAAATAGCGATAACAAACATTCAATATCAAAATCCAAGATGGCTGCCTGCCGGCCTTGTTGTTTATCCGATCAGTCTCAAAAGTTGCCCTGCAAAGCTAAGGACCAAGGGGAACCTGCAAATAAAATTTGAGAAAGATCCCTCTGGTACTTCTTGAGAAATACTGATAACAAGAATTGTTAACGGACGGACGACGGACCACGGACGCAGGGTGATTTGAATAGCCCACCATCAGATGATGGTCGGCTAAAAATCGTTACTTGTCATGAACGACTGAGCAGATTTTGACCAAATTTGGTCAAAAGCATCCTTGGGGAAAGGGAACAATTTTTGTAGAAATGGTGGGTCTGGCCCACCTGGGGGCTGAGGAACGGGGCCCAATAGGGGAAATATAGCAAATTCTTTAACTTCCTTCTCCTTCTGTAGGAATGAAAGGATTTGTTCATTAATTTGTCAGATGCATCTTCTGGGGAAGTGGAACAAATTTGTAAAAATGGTGGAGCTGGCCCCCCTGAGACTGAGGGGCGGGGCCCAATAGGTGAAATATAGCAAATCCTTTAAAAACCTTATTCTTCTTTAAGAATGAAAGGATTTGTTCCATATTTGGTCTGAAGCATTCTAGGTGAAGGGGAACAAATTTTGTATAAACCGTGGGTCTGGCCCCGCAGGGGCCTGATGTGCGGGGCCCAATAGGGGAAACAGCAAATTCTTTAAAATCCTTCTTATTCTGTAGGAATGAAAGAATTTGGTCCGAAATATTCTTGGGTAAAGGGAAACCAATTTAGTATAAACGGTGGGTCTGGCCCCCCTGGGGACTGAGAGGCGGGGCCCAATAGTGGAAATATAACAAATTCTTTAAAATTCTTCTTCTTCTGTAGGAATGAAAGGATTTGTTCCATTCTTGGTCTGAAGCATCCTTCGGTGATGAGGAACCGATTTTGTATAAACCGTGGGTCTGGCCCCCCAGGGACATGAGGGGCGGGGCACAATAGGAGAAACATAGCAAACTATTCTTTAAAATTCTTCTTCTTTCTGTAGGACTAAATAAATTTAGTGTAGAGCATCCTTTGGTAAAGTGGAACCAATTTTGTATAAACGGTGGGGCCCAATAGGGGAAATATAGCAACTACTTTAAAACACATCTTCTTCTGTAGAAATGAAAGGATTTGTTCCATATTTGGTTTGAAACATCCTTTAGCAAAGGGGAACCAATTTTGTATAAACCGTGGGTCTGGCCCCCATGGGTCTGAGGAACAGGGCCCAATAGGGGTAACATAGAAAATTATTCTATAAATCCTTCTTCTTCTATAGGAATGAAAGGATTTGGTGTGGAGCATCCTTGGGTTATGGGGAATCAATTTTGTATAAACGGTGGGTGTCGCCCCCCTGGGACTTGAGGGGCGGGGCCCAAAAGGGGAAATAGAGGTTAAACTTTAAAATCCTTCTTCAACCATAGGGATTAAGGGATTTTATCCTAATTTAGTCTGGAGCATCCTTAGGCAAAAGAGACTCAATTTCATATAAACATTGAGTGTGCCCCCTGCGGGCAGAAGGACCGGGCTCATTAGGGGAAACATAGCAAATTTTTCAAATACCTTCTTCTTCTGTACGAATGACAGGAGTGTGTCCAATTTTGTATAAACCGTGGGTCTGGCCACCCAGGGACTTTGGTGGTGGGCCCAATAGGGGAAATAGATGTAAAACCTTGATAATCCTTCTTCATCCATAGGGATTAAGGGATTTTATCCTAATTTAGTCTGGAGCATCCTTAGGCCAAATGGACTCAATTTTGTATAAGCAGTGGTTGTGGTCTCTCATGGGGCAGTAGGACGGGGCCCAATAAGAGAAATAGAGGTAAAACCTTTAAAATGTTATTACAGCACCTACCATGGAGTGCTATATTTTTACTTCATACCAATTATTTTAAACATATTCAGGTGAGTGATACAGGCCCCCTCGGCCTCTTGTAGTCAATCGCTTATGCATATGGAGTTATTCTAATTACTTTGATGATTTATTAACCTAATTACAGCAGAGGGATCGAAAAATATCAGCCTGATAAAAAAAACAACATAATTTGCCCCGTAATATTTTGGTAAGAACATTTTCTTTCATATTGTGCTTAAATTATATATTTATTATCGCTTAAGTGAATTTAATCGAACATTTTGTGAAAATTTTAATGTAAAATATAAGATTCTTCATTCTTATTATTCTTGTGATGAGTTGTGTTATTTCAAATGAATATGCCAAAAAATCAGTTCAAAACAAGTGGTGGAAAATATTCATTTCGCACATAAAGTATCCTGTTTACCCAAAACTATGAGTGACAAAGACACTTCCCTGGCGTCCACCTAAAAACAATGTACCTGATTACAGGTAATTGATGAAATTCGTTGCAACTGTTCAGTGCATATTAGGTCACAAACAATTCCATATTCTAGTTCATTTTATCACTTGGCGTGATTGATGAAGATTTTGAGATCAAACATAATTTCTTGTCACTTGTTAGAATTGGTTCTTATTCTTTTTGTTATCATTTTTTATGAAGGCGTGGCAGTCTAGAGGTAGGACGCCGGGCTCGTGACCGAACGGTTGCAGTGTTCGATACACGGCACGGCACTTTGTTGTATCTTTGAGAAAAATGCTTTACTCCACCTGTTCCAGTTTACTCAGCTGTAAATGAGTATGATGTTGGGCAGTGCTAGAATTGTTGAATGCTACATTTTGTAGCCGTTAGCGCCGCAATGGTAGCTCCGGCTGTAATTGGCTGGTTGCAAAGGCCCTATAACCACGGTATATAAGAACCTCGAATTATTATTATTTCATTATTCTTTATACATTTTATCATCAGATTTTCGTTTTAATATTGTTTATAGGGAATATTTCACATTCATTTGTTAATATTCATCTCATAATGAAAAGTAAATGTATTGGTGAAAGTTGACATCGTATCTTTGCGAAATCTCGTAAATGTTAAGGTACACGAAATGTAAAAGTAAATTCATAATATAAATGGCTTTTGGATATAATGACTAAAAGTGGCATATATTGCTAAAATGAAGAAGTTAGTATTGGTCCGAAGTGCTACATAAGAAAAAAGATATCTGCAAAAAAGAGAATCTTCAACAGAACGTTTTGAAGATGAAACTACTATAAGTTTTTCTATTTAATATCAATCATGGACCTGTTTAACGGGTCCTGTTCACAGAAAAAAATCTTGTCTTTGTGTTACCGAGGTTCACAATCACAAATCAGATCCGGTTTTGTCTTTGGATGCATTTATTAATTCATTATAAAAACCCTGTTGACAAAACAAATACAACATATAAATCTTACATGCACACATACTTGCATACATAACATAGTAAAAGGGAGATAACTCTATCGACAAATGCTATTATATAACATATATCTATTTTACCCTTTTACAATTCCAGATACATTATATTGATAAAAATATAGTATATACACATTAAAACATTCCAGACCTATTGAACACTCACCCTACAGCTATGACGTGAAGGTTTCCATCAATCTTAATGACAAGTACTACTTGTTGTCCAACCAGGAGGCTTACACTAAAATAATACAAATATCCGTAATAAATAATTTGACCAATATGAATTTAAAGCCAATTCACAGAAAATTAAATTAACAAAGACATATCTTAACATACTCAATTTAACTTTGACCTTGAAATTGTTCAATGACAAAATGTCAATTACATTTTGATAGAAAAAAGAATAAATTACATAGACACAATTGAATTACAAAAAATGATATTTTCCCTACATTTTCTGTTATATTAGATGTACAAAAACCTATTTAAGAAATAGAGTTAACACTTGCCAGCTAAAGAGTTTTGACCTTTTTCCAAATTCAAACTATATGGTTCATGTTAGCTGGTTAGGAGCCGAGTGCCCAAGTTTGCCAAAACCTTTACACAGGTCCTGACCAATCATATGGCCCGTCCTTAGTCAGGTGTCATAACAACTCACTCAGGTAGGTACATGTCACATACATAGGCAGATTCATTACATGTCCTTACACCATTTTTCACACCAGACAACATATGCAAATACAAAACATGTATAGCAAAACCGAATACCTGCAATATATATACAGATAATAATTAATTACAATGCAATATATAAACCCTATTACAAACAAATCACTCAACACAATCTTAATTAAAATAATCTCCGCAGTATTTACTGTACATGACCACTGCTGATAACCACTAGGATCGAATCCAATACGTTTTCTGGTAGGTCTCTTAGGGTTCCGGATTTGGCCAACTCCTGTATATATGTTGCCCTGATAAGCCAATCAGGTTGCCTCTCCACAACCTGTTTCTAGTTCAATACATAATCTCCGGAAGCTTGCCAAGCGGGCACCCGTCTGTTTCTAGTGGATTTTGTTGGAGTTGGTACTGGAACTGTTACCACAGGACCGGTATTCACAGTCTCATCTGACGCTGCCTGGTCCTCCTGGGGTAGAATGAGAGCACCATCCTCTGTGTCTGATGTCCGATCGTCATCGCTACTCTCACTACTTCCAACTTCAGGGTCGATCAGGTCGTCATCCTCACCCCATAAATTACAATGTCCTCATCATCATCATCTGTGAAATCAGGAACACATGTAGGGGTGCATGTCAGATCTACTGGTGGATCAACTAAACAAAACTGTCCTCATCCGTATCGTCCTCAGTTTCCAGTCCACTCCTGACGTCATCATCATTATCCAATTTCCTTCTTTTCCGTATTATATACCCCATTCCATTTGTTTTAACAATTTGAATTTGAAGGGAAGCAAATCCACACTTCTGCAAAAACGTGCAAGGCATCAGTTAGTATCCACACACGATTTGTGGCGTTCTGCGTCATCACATGACCTACACCCTTGTACACATGTCAACCTATAAGGAAGAGACTCAATTAGGGTTTAGATCATCTGAAATAATTGTTGACCTTTTAGAAGTGTCGCACATCTTATTAAAGAAACAATCAGCCATCACTCTCAATTTTTGTCTCTATGATGACCCTGGCTGACAAGCTTGGACAGGTTGGTCAATGAACATTTTTTTTCAAAATACATTCGCTCTTGGTCCCATTTCTTTCTTATTCAGTATATACCAAAACTACACAAAATGCTCTTTTACTGTTTTTGGTTAAGAGGAAAACTGATATCTTGTAATTAAATGTTCCGCTGTTTTTGGCATTTCCCTGCCTATTATTTCAAAAACCTTTCATTCTGTATTACAAGCTTTGAATACATTTATAGTTCCAATGTTCCTTGGTCCTGACCATATACCTTCACACAATACTTTATTCTCAGAAATATTCTTTGGAGACAAAGTGACAGCCTCGATAGACGGTCCATAGATTCATATTCAAAAATTGTGCTGTCAAAAAGCTTAAGATAATGTCTAAGGGTGCCCAGAAGGAGCTTAATTATATTAAATTCATCAGCATAGCTCTACATACCTGATGGCTACTTTTTGACACAGTAGGACCATTTCCTGGAAGCCAAAATGATTCGAGCATTACAAAAAGACAATGTAGTCGTTGATCGTTGTTTTAGAGATGTCCTGTTAATGTTAGAGGCATCTGGTATTAATATTAGTATGCACTTATATCTTAAGACTGGTCAGAGACAACACTCTGATCTACAGGCTAACATTGACAGAACAGTTACTAAATCCCGATGGATTGAAGTCTTTTCATGGCCGTTTTAAGCATTGCATATTTGTTTGACCTCAATTGATATAAAATTGCTTCATTGATGTAATTGAGTAAGTGCTTAAAGGAGCTGGTCGGGGAAAAAAATACACAAAAAATGGGTCTAAATGCGTTCTCTGGTCTTCCAAAAGTCATACCACGGCAATATGATGGTCGATTTCTGCTTGCATTGTCCAGTTTTGACCACTGAAATCTCGGGGAAGCCCCGCGTAAATTTAGCGCAGATCTATTTATATATGTCACGTGGTTGTTGCGAAAGCGAGGCAGTGAAGAAGCCATGTCGGACTCAACTAGCGGACAAGACAGCAATACTATACGTAAATATTTGTTTTCAAAGGTCATGTATGATGCAAGTGTAGTATTCCTACCTATATGTTGTTGCTATATATAACGGTATTGATGATAATGTCAATAAACGTGGAAATCACTGCAAATCGCCGTCCAATGCAGCCATGGGGCCTCGTGAGGGGTAATCCAAATCCCTTCATCAATGTCATCGTTCATTTGTACAGTTGTTTTTACTATTTTGAAGCAACAGTAGCATAACGTTAATGAAAACACAACAAGTGTTTGCCTAAGTAGTGGGACTGTCGGGAATACTAATTAAATAATTAAAACGGCCCAAAGACGTATCTAGAACAAACTTGAAGGGAAGAAAACTTTCAACTTCAAGTAAACAGGCATATTGACCCTGTGTCATTGAAACTTTGATAAATAGGACTATCAATTGATTATAGACGTGTTTATTACGCACAACATCACTTTTTAGATCCAGTTTTAATCTTTTCTACATTTACTGTGATATAAAGAAAGCAGAATGTTTGAATGTACACAAGTTACACATACTAATTGCCCTACAATATATAAATTATGCAATCATAAACCACACAATTATATCAGATATATATATAAAATGATTGCATACATATTCTGTGATTTGAAAAATCCCTCAGTTATCAAAACTTCAAATACAAATTGATACAGGTCTGTTAAAAATAACAGAATCACTGTAAGACTCATGGCTCTAAACTTGGATGTTATAAATGTAGATAGAACACGGGGTTGCACGACCAAAGGTGAAGGTTACAGAGGTCAATTTTGTTGAAGGAGAGTTGGTTGAAATCCATCAAGGAATCACATGGCCACAGTTAAATATCACAAGATTAAATTTCAAAGTCACATTTATAACCAAACTTGCTGTTTACATGTATTTGTATACTTTCATCTTTTATCATTATGTAGTTACCAATAAAAGTTGGAATATAATAATTGGCATATTGGGCCTTCCAAGGCCTCTCGTCTTAAACGACCTCATACCACGAGGAGTTTAGGCAAAGAACAAGTTACTAGTCATTGTCTCAATTTTAGACAAATATTGTCAGTTACGGTTTCTTTGTTGTGTCTACTTATCTTATGAAAGGAGCCAAGAAACTCAAAATGCTTTCATTTTTTTTTCAAATTTTTATTGTTCCAGATTTAAATTTACAATTGAAAGCTGCCAGGGTTGGAGCCCTGGTATCAGCTTTACAATAAATGTCCTCTCGCAGGAGGGCTCTTGTACACCATACTTCGAGTCTCAGACAATCATTAGTTCATAAATTCATTCATATTTTGTTTTTTACCTGATATATTCATCCATCTCATTGCTGAAGTTCAATCACACATTCATTATTTCATTCGAACAACCATTTGTTCATGTGTATTAAATATAAATGAATAGCGAGGGAAGTCTTATTCAATATTGTCTGTCATCTCTCTTCATTTTAAAGTTGCCCCACTTACAAGCTTCATGTATGGTATTTTGGTGTAACATGTAGTCCTGTACATTTTTTTTTTTTTTAATGTTTTTGCTTTGATTACTACTCCATTGAATAAGATATATCAGATGATATGACTAAGCTCTGCAATATGAAAATAAAAAAAGAATTATTATTTACCAGAATATATGGCTATATTTACATTTGCCCCCGCGCCGTCCCATTACAACAGTGTTAGAGGGCAAGTGTAATTATATAGGCTATAATTACAACTGCCTGTTTCAGGTGTAGGAAGATGTAAACAAACAAAATGGCCGCCTGAAATGTATTTTGAGGCAGGGCAAATGGTTTTTGTAGGAATATGTCTTAAAAAAGAAAAATATGTAAATATGAAAAATACCTGGTTGTCTGGATGTAATTATTGTTGATATAATTACATCCAGACAACCAGTTATTGTTTAAATGCATGTAAGATTCAGAGTATTAATTGCAGCAATATGTGTCAGGCAATCTAGTGAATCTACTGTAGTACATATGTAATAATCATAACCAAGTATAACATCTGTTTAGCACCCTATCCTATACCCTGTACCTGGGCCCTCTAGGGCCAACTGATAAATATGCATGCAAGTCAGAAAATTTTGTTGGGAAATTTTATTTCTGGAAATATTTAAGTACTGTAACATCGTTGGACCCGCTAGTTTTACCAAAACTGGAAATGATACACACAAAATAAATGTATATTCATCACTTGGCAAATAGAATGTTTGAAAAAAAACACTAGAAACCTGAATGCTGCCTTTCCCCTGCTTTATTTGCAGTAGACCTTTTCTAAAATCTTGTGAAGTACAAATTATGTGGTTTTTATCCCAAAAATTTCAGAAATTTAAAGCTTCACACAACCTGATGTCATATTTGTTTTGCATTATCCATTATAATACATCATTTCAAGTTTCTTTTGCCTACCACTTGTACTTTTCTAGATTTACCCAAAATTACAGAAATCTTTAACCAGCAGCTGGACACACGGGCGGAATGGGGTAAAACAGTATGCCCATACAAAGTCGTACTGGGACATATAATTAAAACTGGTCTAATGCAAAATACAATTATAATTTTTGACCTAAGATTTCGTGGCAGTGTTTCCATTATAATATATTTTACCATTTGTATACATACATACAGTACACATTTCACAAGTGTTACTAAGCTGCTTACACTATCATACATGAGACGTATACATAATTTATATTACGACAATTTGTGTCACATTGTGGGTTATTTTTTTCCATAAAAGTATATACATACATGTACATGTACTTACTCTATATCTGAAACGTTTGACATTAGTGTATCTACAGATAGGCTAGGTTCTTTATAGGCAGGTGTGGATGTAATCAGTATCGGTGCCCTTGTAGATCTGTGTGATGCCTTCCTAGACCGAGAAGTGCTTCATTATTTGAAAAATAAAATATTCTCCCAATATCTTTTTTTATCACAATTTAAAAAATATCATTGAAAATTTACTGAATTTCACGAAACCCACCAGTGATGGATGTTATATTAGCTATAGGAGTCACATGTACACTCTCCTTGACCCTGGACCAATAAAAGGGTGGATAGCTAAAACAGTTCACCATGAATCATCGTTATCAATGAGAAATATTTAAATACAAGGAGAAGGGGTTATAATATTTGTTTTAATATTTACTGCAAACAGAATGCAGGTACTGTCTATTACTATAACATCAGATAAATTTTCAAAGCAATCAACCAGCAAACACCCTCACAACCCCTTCCGGCGACTTTTATAGGAAAATTCTAACTGGAAATATTTATTTTTGCAGTAGTATACAACAAACTTCATCTTCATCTTTAGACCTTCCTCCGTCAATATCGTCAATATTGTCAATACATGTATAAACAAAGCTCTATGATTTCGAGATCCATGAACATTATTAAATCATTCGCATGTACAGTAGATTTTGTTGTTGTCACTATCAGCAGAGTATAATCTGTTTTTTCATGCAGTTAATTTGTTCATTACATATTACTGTATAGCTCTAACAGCTTGGATGTAGGAGAATTATAAATAAATTATACTCGTCTGATAGGCCTTACAATTTACTATTTGATGTTATAAAACTCTTATTTTATATCATAACACTGAAAATAAAGATAAAAACACGTGTAAAATAATAAAAAATAGTTAATAATTTCGAAAACCATCCCGAACAAAATGATCTTTTGTCTGTACACTAATTTATGTAAAAAATATGCGTTCAATAGGTACATATGTACCTGGTACACAATGATAACGTTTGGCCAACTTACAAAACATGGTATACATAAATGCACTTTCCTTCCACCACAACAATAGATTTTGTTTCATAAGGAGGGTGTCAACTCTTTGGTAATTCGCAACCTCATCAGATGCCATCACAATATTTGACTTTGAGGCTTTTTCCTCCCTCACTACATAGATATCCCCTAACATGTCACTAAGTGCACAATTAGTCCCCTCCTAAGTCTGTTTTTTCTTATTTTATTGGGGTTTCATCTGAATCTGACTCTGACAGCAATGGTTTCTCCAATGGGAGGGCTGGCAGCAGTAGCAGGGCTTCAGCGGCTTCCGTTTCTTTTAACTGAAAATACAGTAGGATCATCAATATATTGTACTAAATTGAATTTAGATTGTGATTAAATTAATAAACAACATTATATCATCAAATTGAATTGATATTATGGATAAATAAATGATAATCATGGTTCATTTCCGGTTTAAAATTTAAAATTTTATTTTGGTAAATCTTGAAGCTACAACTTTTGCAGTTTTGAATTTTAATCAGAGATTCAGCTGATATTTTTTGCACCCTGACTAGAAAGTTTATTGTTATACACCTGTACGTACCGGACGTCCTAATTATGATGCTTCAATGGTTATTTTAGAGACAAGTTCCAATCTCTCAACATTGGTTAATAAAGGTTAAATCTTGGGTCAGGAAAACTTGCCATTTGTAAGATATCTTAACAGTAATATTTGCTGATACAGGGGCCACACAACTGATAGTGTTGGAAAATGTTCATCACACATAATAACCGTCGCAGTTTTCATGGGTTTCATCACAAATACAAGCGTTTCTGCCACCGATATTTCTTCATCTGTTCATGAAGGAGTTTAAGGATGTCTTGTTTGATTCTTAAGAAGTGAAGCTTGTACATCTGTTTGTAATTGCATATACCGTTCCACCATTTCATACGTACTATTCCACCTAGTGGCAACATCAATTTTTAACTTCAGGTTAGGGAGACTTAGGGGGATACATTTTTCTTTCAATACTTCTAAAGCTGTGCTGCTGCGATGAATTTAGGCAACAGTTTTTCGTATTTTCGAAAAATTAGTGATTTATGCAATGCTCCTACTCCAACTACTCTCTGAGCAGCAATGTTAAGGGTGCCTCCAAAGCACCATATATGGTGATTTCATGTTGCAAGCATTGTCTGTTACAAGTAAAAACACTTTGTCTGTACTGTTCCACTCTGCAAGCGAATTCAGTAGTATTGTCCAATGTTCTGTCCTGTATGCGATTCTTCAGTTTTCCTCGTTTGCAGAACTTCGTTTTTTAAATTCAACTCATCATCAATGTAATGACCTGTAACAGTTACGTACGATTAGCTCGCGTCGTCCAACCATCTGACGTAATACTGACGGATTCTGCTTTTGTCAAATCATCCAATAGCGCATTTTTAACTTTGTCGTACATGGTCGGAATGATTGTATTAGTAAAATACTGTCTGGAAGGGATGGTATATTGAGGTTCGAGTGTATTGACCATTCTTCGAAATCAGTTATTTTCAACCACAGAAAATGGCCATAAGTTCTGCACAAGAAATTCCGCAATATAATTAGTAATCATCGTGGCCCGGTTACTGTCATGCTTTAGTTTTTAGTTTGTATCAAATACTAGTTTTGATTGTGGTTCTACTGGCGCTGATTTGCTCTTGCTAATTCTCCTTCCCGCTGTTATGCCCCCATGATGCTGCTGAAGGTGGGTAGCCATATTAGTCGTATTTCCGAAATATTTTAACTTGTTTCCTCATTCGAGACATATAACAGCAGATTTATCCGTTTCCCATGTTCCATTATCAGCATTTTTAAATGCCCTAAACTTAAAGTATTGCCTTAAAAGCCGCCGGTGGAGAGACCATTTTCTTTTGAATGTCAGCCATTTATTTTTTGTATCTTGAAATAATGTGCGTGATTGGTTGCGAGATGTTGTCTATGGGCGATAACTCTTACAGACCTAATATTGAGGTATCGCGATACTATCGTCGACGACAACGATGCATCGGTGCTCGGTGCACCGGTGAATCGTTACACCTCTAGCATCAAGTATACTTTTAACAAAATAGTTACGACCAAGGGCTAAGAAGTTCTGACAAAGCTTGAAATAATTTGTATTCTTGTGAATCTAGATTCATCAATTTGAAAACAAACTCAAAGTCTCGCATATTTTTTTCTACCTTTCTTTTTGCAAGTCTGCCATTCGAACACATATCATACTCTTGCATCTTGCAAAACATTATCTGTAAATGTCATCCGCTGTTAATTCGGCGTCTAACATTAATAATTTTATAAAAACAAAGTAACAAACGAACATACAATCTCTGAATTCCATTGATATTGCAAGAAAATTGTCTGGGAATCTGACAACTGATTAGGCAATAGAATACATGTTTTAGTGACCATCTGAATAGGATAAACCAACGAATCTTTTCCAAAAATATTCTCTATTGAATAACTATTCATTCCATCTTAACTTGAATAAATACTTCTTTCTTTCTGTCAGTTTTCAGTCGTGACTAGTAGACTATACACATAACCATGAATTCTGATGTATAGAAAATTATGGTCGTTTGATCCCTTCTTTGAATATGATTCACCACATATTTTGGATTGATATTTTTTGTCACTGGTAGTTCATGACCTAGTACTGCTATAATCAAAATATGTTTGGTATACAAAAGTTATAATATACTTTTATTCTACGATGAACACTTTTTTTGTATGGAAAATATCAATGCTTGAGATGGCTTCCGGCTGTTTATTTGTTTGAAACTATTCACCATAGCAAGAGATGTTTACATGAATACTGTAGCATATGATCCCCAGTGTTGGTTGCATCAAAAATGATCGTTAAATGCATTATAAGTTGGACAACATTCTTCTTTTTGAAAAAATAAATCTTGACCTTTTGAGAATTTCAGTTTTTTGCTCAGGCAGAAGAATACGAGAAACGAACCAAGTGCTTATTTGTTTTTTGGTTGGTGTTTTCTTGGTTATAAGGTTTAGGTCTAATTTTGGAGTTTCATGTCACAAAAGCAGGTGAGCGATACAGGTCCTCTTGGCCTCTTGTATTTGTGAATGTTCTCAGGCTTATAAAGTATAAGCGGCCACAAAAATGACAAATATTTCAATTTGAAAATAAAATATTAATATAATTACATTATATTGCCTCTCAATGTCAAATTACATCATGCTGGGTTCTCGGCCATGTGGGAATACCAGATAATCAAAAGGCAGATAGCTCCGTTCTGCAAAAGTGCCTTTACTGATTTCACCCATTTTTTTAACTTCAGTTCACATACTTTAAACCGTTAATAACATATTTTGTAAGGTAAAATGTGGCAAAATAATTAGAATCAATGCGTGGACTATAAATTACACTCTGTAAAACCTAAAATCGGAGAATGGTGTCCCGGCTAAAGAGGACACCAACGAGACGAGTTTGTCCTTACCCGTCTCCGTCATTCATATATTACCCATTCTCACTTAATTAAAAGCGAAGACCATTCTCAATGCATAGCATGCAACGAACAATTTATAGTAGAACACTTGTCGTTAGACTGCATTGACTTTCATTCATCTCAGATCTCATTTTTTCAAAATAGTCTTTAATAATGATGGTCTTTTCATAAAGATATAACTAACCTAAGCTGCTTTTACTTTTCGAGTCGACGTTTGTGTTTTACATTTACGTTCGTTTGGCAAGTTAAATCTAGCTTTTATTAGCCCTAATGACCTCTTTTACATGTATGTTGATAGGCCAGTTAGAATCCAATAATAATAACTATTATTTGTTTTGTTTTACGGCCTTTGTTTTGGTTTCGTTCAAGGACATGCCTTCGGAGGATGTGTGAGACAGGATAATTATGTTCGTGTTCTTTCCTCCTTGAAATAACACGAATCTGATGCCGACTTTCTAGTGCTATCTTACTAAAATACCATGTCGAATGCACCCAGCACAGCATTCCTCCCGGTCACATCACTGACAACGACCAATGTAAGCCTATTTGGGCTACACAACAATGTAATAATAGACATTCACAGAAATGGATTTATCAAACTAGAAATTAAAAAAAAAATGGGAAAGTTTGAAATAATCAACAGGAAAGAAATTGATAGTAAAATACAACATATTATCAAACATATCAATTGAGTGTAAATTCCTATACATATATTGCACAGGGACAGGAATGAATTTTTGTTAGAAATCAACAAATTCAATAGTATAATGTTTAACTGTAAATTATTGATCACATCCAACTTGACAATAAGATATGGCTTCCTTACGTAAATGTAACTGAGTGATATGGGCACAATGACCTATGCGCAGTAACTAACCTTCCTATATTTCATGCACATGAACCAAACAAATTTGAGTTGCAAATTATTGTTCATTTCTTCACTCTACAGAAATTCGCCTATATTTACAATGTACTAAGCCAAAAGAACGGTAATTTCAACGATATTTATATCAGTTCCATAAGGATGCAGAAAACTCTTATGTAGTTATCCTCAGTTCATTGTGTCTCCAATTCGAATGAAGGGCGACATATTGTATTAGTACTGGTTCTTCTTCTTCTGGTTCTTCTAATCGTAACTTGTCCGGGCCATAACTTTTAAACCGTTAAAGATATCTTAATGACACTTTCATCTCAAGGTCATTTTCAGTAAATTCTTGTCAGGCTTGTAAATTTTAAACCGTTAAAGATATCTTGATCAAACTTGAGGTATATCTGCATCACCCACATAAAATATGCAGTGCCCTGAAATTAGGTCTCGTGCTTCACTATAAACAGAGTTATTGCCCTTTGTTTATTTTCAATACCGACGTTTGTCCACGGCATAATCAACATGTTATTTCACCTACGTTTACCAAACTTGCTATAGTTTTAATGTATCTTGGAAATTAGGTGTGTTGCATTCTAAATTCGGGTCTCGTGCCCCACGTTATAAAGAGATATGCCCCTTTGTTAATTTTTAGTCGCCCTTGGAGGAACCACAGTGGGGACTATTAATTTCGGTTTCAGTAACAGATTTTGACCTCTGTTGTCTTGGGCTGTTAAGTGTATTGCTTCTGTCGGAATATACCAGGCGCTAATGACAAGCTCTTGGATAACTCAGATATCGATTTCTTTTTTAAAAAGGAATAGCATAAAACCTAAAGGCGTTCCAAATTTCCCACGGGAATTACATATAACCTAAAGATGTTCCAATTATGGATCAGGCACATTTGAGGTTCCCGAAGGGGTAAACTGTCGTATTATAAATTGCTGTTGACTGTTTGAGATATTTGATGTCTGACAAACGACTACCGTTAATATTTACGTATAATGTGCACTTTTTTAAGGAAAAATGAAGTGTCAAGAAAGGGGGGTACACGATACTCAAGATCGATCCAAAACCAGTCCTTGGTCGCGACCATTTCTCGGAAATTTTTCGAGGATTTTCGGAAATATTTTGAAATATGCTCGCAGCAATAAAACTGCTTAATTTCGTTAAATAATCCCTTATTCCATTGCCAATTTGACAATTACGAAAAGTTGCAAGTTTAAGTCATATTATACGATAGAATCGGATAAATTAACTCGAGTAAAGCAGGCCCAACTTTTCAGGACGTTACGTTGTGAATTGATAAATACCACGTATCGGTAAACATAACGAAGAATTGCACCGCATGTATCACTCTGTGGTTAAAATGTCGTTCTTGGGTAAAACCATGATGAACTCTTCAATCTTGACAGTAGGAATGTGTCAAAACGACATGGGTAAAATGGCGAAGTTAGCCAGTTTGTGTACCGCAAAGAGTCAAGGTCGCGTGATACTATTAACCGTCAGAAATTTACAAGGTGACTTCCATGCGAATTGAACCGATAATGATAAAAGTTTCAGTTTGAAAAATAATCATTAACGGGTTCAAAACAGCCAAATACGTTCCGATCTTTCCTTTTTAAAGGTGAATTGCTGAAATCACAATTGTTTAGTGTTCTTCATGTCTCGCGAATTCGGCTGTTGGCGGTCCTCGTCGGACCTGTTTGAGTGACTGCCTTTAAGCGTACAAATTCTACCGATATCGATGACCGATTCAGTCGGATTTGCCGACGATCAGAATACTACTTGGAAAAGTGTATTTCATAACAAACAAAAAAAAGGTAAATATCTATCCGTATATAAGATTGAATCTTTTCTGAAACTTTTGTTGTGAGAGCAACATCGTTATATTCCAATTACCTGTTCTGCCTGTTCATTGATGCTCAAGACTAAATAAGGATAAAATCCCATAATCCCGATGGTCGAAGAAGGGTTTCAAAGGTTTTACCTCTATTTCTCCAATTGAGCCCCGCCCTTCTGCCCCCTGGGAGACCACACCCACTGCTTATACAAAATTGTTTCCCCTTCACCCAAGGCTGCTTCATACCAAATTTGGACAAAATCCTGTCATTCCTAAAGAAGAGGAAGGATTTTGAAGAATTGGCTATGTTTCCCCTATTGGGCCCCTCCCTTCTGCCCACAGGGGGCCCACACTCGCTGTTTATACGAAATTGAGTCCCTTTTGCCTAAGGATGTTCCAGACTAAATTCGGAAATTATCCCGTAATCCCTATGGTAGAAGTGGGATTATAAAGGTTTAACCTATATTTCCCCTATTGGGCCCCTCCCCTCAGGTCCCAGAGGGGCCACACCCATCGTTTATACGAAATTGGTTCCACTTTACCAAGGATGCTCCACACCAAATATGGACCAATTCCTACAGAAGAAGTATTTTATAGAATAATCTGCTATGTTTCCCCTATTGGGCCCCGCCTCTCAAGCCCCTGGGGGGCCAGACCCACGGTTTATACACAATTGGTTTCCCTTTACCTAAGGATGCTTCAGACCAAATATGGACAAAATCCCGTCATTCCTACAGAAGGAGAAGGATTTTAAAGAATTTGCTATATTTCCCCTATTGGACCCCGCCCCTCAGCCCCCAGGGGGGCCAGGCCCACTGTTTATACAATATTGGTTCCCCTTTACCGAAGGTTGCTTCGTACCAAATTCGGACAAATCCTGTCATTCCTACAGCGGAAGAGGCATTTTAATGAATTTGCTATGTTTCCCTAATTGGGCACCTCCCCTCTGCCCCCATGAGGGCCACACTCACTGTTTATACAAAATTGGTTTCCCTTCACCCAAGGATGCCTCGGACCAAATATGAAAAAAATCCTTTCATTCCTACAGAAGGAGAAGGATTTTAAAGGTTTAACCTCTATTTCCCCTTTTCACCCACACCCTCAGCCCCCAGGGGGGCCAGGCCCACTGTTTATACAATATTGGTTCCCCGTTACCGAAGGTTGCTTCGTACCAAATTCGGACAAATCCTGTCATTCCTACAGCGGCAGAGGCATTTTAATGAATTTGCTATGTTTCCCCTCTTTGGCCCGGCCTCTCAGGCCCCTGGGACCCACACCCACAGTTTATACAAAACTGGTTCTTCTTCACCCGAGGATGCCTCGGACCAAATATGAAACAAAACCTTTCATTCCTACAGAAGGAGAAGGATTTTAAAGGTTTAACCTCTATTCCCCCTATTGGGGCCCGCCCCTCAGCCCCCAAGGGGGCCACACCCACCGCTTATACAAAATTGAGTACCTTTTGCCCAAGTATGCTCCTGACCAAATTGGGATGAACTCCTTTAATCCCTACGCTAGAAGAAGGATTTTAAAGGTTTTACCTCTATTTTCCCTATTTGGCCCCGTCATTCCTAGAGTAAAAGGAGGATTTCGAGGAATTTGCTATGTTTCCCCTATTTGGCCTGGCCTCTCAGGCCCCTGGGACCCACACCCACGGTTTATACAAAACTGGTTCTTCTTCACCCAAGGATGCCTCGGACCAAATATGAAACAAATCCTTTCATTCCTACAGAAGAAGGAGGATTTTAAAGAGTTTGCTATATTTCCCCTATTGGGCCCCGCCCCTCAGCCCCACGGGGGGCAGACCCACGGTTTATACAAAATTCGTTCCCCTTTTCCCAAGGATGCTTCAGACCAAATATGGAACAAATCCTTTCATTCCTACAGAACAAGAAGGATTTTAAAGAATTTGCTATATTTCCCCTATTGGGCTCCGCCCCTCAGCCCCCAGGGGGGCCAGACCCCTTACCCCAGGGATGCTTCTGACCAAATTTGGTCAAAATCTGCTCAGTCGTTCATGACTAGTAGCGTTTTAAAGGAAAAAATGACGGACAGACGGACGGACGGACGACGGACGCTGCGGTATGGCATAAGCTCACCATGGTCCTTCGGACCAGGTGAGCTAAAAATGTATCCATAATAATTGTTTATTTCCCGAAATATGAAATTATATAAAAAGATGATGAGTCTATCTGGTCTGCTTACTGTTATTAGTGCATTAGATGCGACCTTACACCTTTTACCCCCCAGAATTTCTGTCTTTGATTTTTAGGTCACCCGAGACAAAGTCTCAGAATATAACTTTACTGATACACATTATTATTTAATAGTGATAAGAGTTATACTAGATATTAAAATGTTAGCTACATCTAGTTGTTGTAATCCTAATTGTCCAACCACCACAGAAGCGCCATATGAATCAATTAAATGTAATTAAAACCTGTCCTTGGAATGACAACGAAAAACGTAAAAGAAAACGTCAACTTGAGAAGTAAAAGAGGCGATGTTAATTAAAGCTTTCTTGAACAGACCACAAGTTTTCAAGTGATATGTGACTTTTTATATGACCGTTAATGAATATATTTAAACGGTAATGTTATTTAAGTCCCTTAGCGCTTAAAATTATATGTTCCCCAATTTAAGTTTACCTCTTTTAGAAAACATAACTGTCTCTTCAATTGTAGGCTATCTGAAAGCTGCTGATCTTTTTAATAATATTTGATTCACCATAGTCACTCTCAATTTTCAACTGACGTTTGTCTTTCACTTTTACGTTTGTTTGATGTTTTTATTTTGCATTTGTTCTTTTTGACCATTTGTTGGCCCTAATGACCTATCTATCCTGTGTGGACGGGCTGTTAAGCATTTAATTATAAAAATAATAATTATGCATGTGGCTCTCTATTGAATATTTTGTCGGTGCACCAATTCACCAATGCGCGCCTATTTGTTAAAAGTTGATAATGCACTAAAATCTGAGTGCGCTAAAATGTATTTATACAGTTTGACAAAAAACAATTACCGTGATCGCTGAAGATCAGTGCAATCTATTTTTAAGAGTTTTTTTTTTTCTTCTAACCAAGTCGGTACGAACATGTTTGTATGTATAGAATAAAAACTTAACAAAATTGTAAAATGCTTTTTGTATATTCAGGGTATTACATAGGTGCAAAGGACACCGGGACCGGCTTTAAATGGATCGAGAACAACAGGACTCTTAACTCAACAAACTGGGCGTTGGGTTACCCGAAACAACGTGGAGGAACTACTTACGTGGTTTTTAGTTGGAAGGGAACATTGCAAAATGTTTTTGTAAACATATATTGTAGAGTCATTTGTCAGTACCATTATTGATTTGTGTTAGATAAATTAGGACTTATATTGATTTAATTTTAATTTTTTGAGGGTGTACCTTTCTTTGAGCAATTTTTAATGGGAAGGACATACCCTTAAATTTTAATTATAAACCTGATTTGAGAATAAACCGGCCTTTACATGTCTGTGAACGGCGATAGCGGACTACCCAAAAATTCTGTTTTGTTTAGTGAACAATTCAAGAGCGATTCAAGTTGAGCCCCTCAAACGAAGCATTTGATTTTAGAACTAAAAAAAGCACGCAAAAGGCGGGAAAATGCGCGGTGAAACGGCTTAATATTAATGAAACTATGCCTTTAGCCGTTAAAATGGCACAAAACGTAAGACGGCCTTAGAAATAAGCAGTGGAAAAGGCTAGTCTAAATGACTTCAAAAATAAGGCAAAACCGAACATAATCCGCGGCTTATAAAATGTGAGTTTGTTTCTTGTATTTTGAATATTATAAAAGTACAGCCTTTTGCGCTGGTTAATATGATGTGATGTGAACCTTAAAAGTGACATTAACCAAGGCGAAGCCGAGGTCAAAATCATTTCTTCATGTTCATATTATATCATATTTATCAGCACAAAAGCCCATGACTTTTTCATTTTATGCGTTAACAATAAAATATCGAACAAAAAAGCAAGGTTCTGGAACCTTTCAGCCTGTTCAATACTTATATTTACTATTTGTATACGCCCGTCAAATTTACGTCCGGCGTAAACTTTTGTTTGTCCGGCAATCTTTTTTCGACCGATCTCTTTGAAACTTGGTATACAATATAATCATGATATGAAGTTGTGTTTCCTCTAAACGAATTGTGATTCGACAATTTTTCCAAAAGTTATTGCCCTTTGTTTATTTCAGTATTTGATTTTTGTCCGGTAATCTCCTCCTACTTTTTTCAACGAATCTCTTTGAAACTTGGTATACATTATAATCATGATATGAAGTTGTGTCTCCCTTAAACGAATTTTGATTCGACAATTTTTCCAAAAGTTATTGCCTTTTGTTCATTTCAGTATTTGATTTTGTCCGGCAATCTCCTACATTTTATAAAGAATCTCTTTGAAACTTTGTAGGCTAAGTAATCATGATATGTTGTTGTGTTTCCGTGAAAAGAATTTTGAATCGACGATTTTTGCGTTGTCCTTTGGTCATTTCAGTATTTGATTTTTTTATCCGGAGATTTTCTCCTACATTTTTATAGCATGTGAGCTAACCACTCTTTGAATGATGCATTTCTTATTTCAATGTAAGAAAGTATATAACACTATATGGCATTCAACAAGCGTATATTGATCTGCCCCACGGTACTCTTGTATATTTTGTATTGTAAGTTTGATAATCGTATAGAAAATATAAAAAGTAAATCAAAATTAGAATGTTGCAAAAAAGTATGTTTTGCTGGTTCGATGAAATAGTTATTATCACGGGAGTATAACCAACCATGTATGACATGATAGTAAAGATGACGGCATTACTTCGTTCATGGTATTCTTTGCTGATATGAATGCCATATTAATCATAACAAGACAAGTGGCAATGGCATGTGACGGTTCGTATATATTAGGGCCCCTGAAGAATCGGGGAATTTTCGTCCGTGTCTTCTACAAAGTGGACATGCCCCCAATGCAACACTTTTCCTTTTTTTCGTTTACTATCTTTACTGACTTCTTCGGTTTCTATATACTTTCTGTTTCAGGCGGTGTCTCCCTAGGCACCCGTTCCTAAGTTAAGCTGGCTAATTCGAAGAGGTTTAACCCTAAACAGAAAAACGGGTATGTTATATGCGTATGTCAGAGTGAGTTTCGTTTTATAGGATTTAACGTTCATTCAACAAGCCAAAGTCATTTGAGGATGTTCCGACCTATCATAAATGCACGTGCAAATATGTGCAGTCTTGCCATGCGAAGCGCTAGGAAATAAAATGTGTCATAGAGGTAGAGAGAAAGTATTAAGATCATAAAGTGTTGCAATTGTTGGGCAGCAGAGCTATTTTTGTTTCTACAATGTCACCTTAGGAGAAGACACAGACATAAAGCCTTAATTCCACAGGGGGCAGCATTTGTCGAATGTTCCAGCATGCAGTTGGAAACAGCAGGTCTCCCCCCTCACACCGAACCTGCAGCTTCTTCAAAACTAGGGCCAAAAGTGCAGTTTTGTCTGGGGAGACACTAGGAAACAAAAGGGTTAATAAAAAAATAAAAAATAAAATAAGATTCCCGGTAAATTATATCCATGGGGGCGGGGCAGCAGCTCATTTATTCGTGCCTCTGCAGAGGGTCCACATAAGCAGCTGTTTACGACATGCCTCGGGATACAGCAGCGATATGTAATATTTCCCTGAACCTACAGGATTGAGTCGGTATACGTGTTATATGCTTGAGATATATAGTTATGTACATATATTTGTTTAACTAACGTTGGATGTTTTCTTTTTAATTTTTAGATTTTGTTGACAATGATATGTATTCAAGGTTACCTAGTTTATAGTGCATATTTAAGGGCTGGTTATATTCGTTTTTTTCTTGCTTTAAATTAGTATTTGACATTTGTTGTTGACTGGACAAGTAAACAATGGGCTAATCCATTAAAATTATGTCTTGCGCTTTAATTTAATAGCGCCAGTAGAGAACGTAGTGATTACCTTTTTTGGTCATGTTCGTTTGATACGGGCATTATACATCATCTGTATGGACGAAATACATTTGTACACCATTTGAATTCGACATTATTATTTTTTTATTGAATAATTCGATTTTGACAATCACGCAACAAACCCGAGATGAAAAACGTTCGACCAGACCGGTGTTTGAACACGGGCCCTCCGAAATCTAGACAGACACTCAACCAATTGCGCTACCTGGTCCCTGACGATCGATCCAGTCAAGTTTCGCTCCACGATGATCTTGAATTATAATCGGTTAACGCAAACTATCTATATCACATGTTACCATGCATTTTTTTTTAATTAATAAAATTTCATTTTATAATATTGTGACAAGATGTGATTATGTAGTGGAAGTACTTTGCCAGAATCGAATGTGTGCGTATTTGTATCAATTTAGTAATTATTGTGCGAGTGACAGTTGTATGTATGGATAAAGTGAATAATTATGTCATTATTAATCGTTAACTTTGGTAGTTACCTAGGTCATCCTTCATTAAATAGCATTACGTCCAGTCTTTGTAAAACTTCAGTCGTCTGTTCGGAGAGCATGCTAGTGTGGTGGAAGTGACGTAGTAGGCACGTCGGTCGGCAAAAACAAAAGTAATATATTGGGGAAGAAGTCGTAGCGAGATTGGTTTGGTTTGGTTTAGTATTGTGTAACGTTCTATCAACAGCTACGGTCATTTAGGTACGACCTCCCCTGTGTGCAAAAAGCATGCGTTCAGTGTATGCGTGTGTGTTTTGGGAGGCTGCATTATTTTTGTGTTTGTCTCCTTGCGGTAGCGCGGAACTGATGCCGACTTTATAGTACTGCCTCACTGAAACATACTGCCGAGGACAGCCATCAGGACACCCCACCCGGTCACATTATACTGACAACGGGCAAACCATTCGTCCCACTTATAAACTGCTGAGCGTTACACAGGAATAGAAACTACCATTTTACAGACTTTGGTATGTCTCGGCCAGGGGACAGAACCCAAAGCTTAACGCTCAACCAAAGGCCAAGAGTGAGGCATTGTCAAGGGCATGTAAGTCGATATTGTGCGTGCATGTGAGTAAGAATTACATTTATTTTTAGGAAAAATTGTATATAATGTTTATTAAAACCTATTTAAAATAGTTAGCATTCTCCAGCGAGAATCCAGCAAAAGGAAAATAAGTTCACGCGGTTTCTATGTTAATTCAAGCAAGACTCCAGCAAGCTTTAGTTTTCAAGTTTTTGGGTTCAGTCTGTACTACATGTAGGTAGCTTAGGTGGGTGTGAGTTTTGCTTTTCTCTACGTTTTTCTTCCACTATTCAATATCGAGGCCACTTCCGCAATTACAGATGCGACTGTCTCGTATTGTATGTTTGTTTTATGTGTTTATGTGTATATGGGGTTCATTTGTTATTGGGGAATTTTGCAAATTCGTTCTTTTTTACATCCAGACTTTTCATTGTACATATCTTTTAATTTTTACAGAATGGTTGTGATAACAGATAGGGAGTTAGTGATAGTAAAAGCGATATGGAAGGCTGAGTGATTGGGAATGCGAGATTTGTTATTGTAAAATATTTTAAACTTCATTGTTGACAAATTAAATTATTAAACTTTAACAACTCTTGGGTCTTTACTGAATAGGATCAATATCCAGTGGATTATGAGCTACTTTAGAGAGTATACAAATATTTAACTCTACCACTGGTCTAAAGGTCATATCAATGGTCTTACGGCAGACAACTCAAAAGAAGTTCAGTCCTGTTTTCCTGTATCCAACTAGTCAATTGGAACTGAATAATTCAACAGAAGTCAGTTTGTGTTGACAATCTGTATTGATGCTGGAACCAGTACCTGAAAAATGAAAGCAGTTTATGAAGAAGAAATAGACATTATTTTGGACTTTCGAGGATGACAGGTATTTAGTCCTTTATGGACTTGGTATGTAGCAGTCAGCCACGCTACCATATTTGTGGTTGGGTCGAACCACTTGGTAAAGGTTGTTTCGCCCTAAATCCCGTTAACGTTAAGGTTTGTTTCGCCGTTAGCCCTAAAGTTGTTTTTTTTTAATCTATATGTCATATAGTCTATTTCTTCTTCATAAACTGCTTTTCATTTTCAGGTACTGGTTCCAGCATTTAAGTATTTAAGCGAGTGTGACAAACGGCAGCAGTGAAAATCACTCACACAATTAATCTTTAAATATATCAACTAAACTTATTGATAACTTTCTATTTTGGTGTAAGGTATATTTCATGTAGCAAAATACGCAATTGTGTGAGTGATTTTCACTGCTGCCGTTTGTCACACTCGCTTAAATACAACACAAACACTTTTTTTGTTAAATTGATTTTTATGATATAGAAGACTTGATTTGTGACTAAAAAGGAAAACAAATACCAAACAATGTTTCGCCCTAAAACACATAAGAGCGCACTAAAATGTGTGTTTTAGGGCGAAGCAACCTAGGGCGAACGGGATTTCGGGTGTAACAACCCGGAACCAACAACTTGGCTATAACAATATCTTGAAGGCTTGTTACGTAATTTGCATTAAAAATTGTTTCAGTAAAGTTTTCAGAAATAGGTAGGGTAAAATTGGTTAGACTACATTTTTGTAAGTATGAGAACGCCGACAGAACACCGACAGAACACCGACTGGCTGCATCCAATCAAATTACGTGACACAACTGTGAGCGTAAATATAAACATGGAGGCTAGCAGACTTTGCAACGTGTCGCCTCCGAAGAAGTAAAGGAGAACGACATTTTCGGACACGTACAGTTTCCGCACAGCTTTGTAAAGTGCTACGGTACAATGCTCATTCGAACGATGTAGTGCGTAACATATATGCGGGTATTGTTTTACTAAACTGAACATACTGTCGAATACTGAATACGATATTGCACATAGCTTAGAAGCTCTGAATTCAGAAATATTATTTGTTACGTGAATTGCGTTCGAGATATTCAAAATTTCACGAAGATGTTGGATTACATAATCTTTTAACTTTAAATGTAACTCAAGAGGAAGAAAGATGCATTCCATCTGTCATTACTCCAGCAAAAAAACACCCAAAACTTAAAGTAAACCACTTTCCTACAACGAAAAATGTCCATTAAAAACTATTTACACTCACCCCCAAAAAGACATACGTGCATGAAGACGACGTAATATGGCCGAAAAAATCCCATTAAATCTCACCAAAAAACGCATACAAGTTTGACAGCGGGAACGTCAAACGTACCAAGGAGAAGGAAATCTTTAAATGTCAAGTTCCCGTTCTCCGGATAAAATAAAGGTAAGTCTCTGTGGCAGATCCGTTTATTTATAGCTCCATAGGGGGACTATATGGTGGCGCTCCGTCCATCCTTCCGTCAAAGAATATAACTGCTGATCATGCAACATGAATTTTTCTAAAAGAATTATATTGATACTATCAAAACCCATGTGCCTTGTTTTCCATTTGGTTTTTAAACTATATTTTCACACTTTTGATACATGTTGCCACTGAATTTATGGAATGGCCATCTAGTGCAACAGAAAAATAACAAAGAATATTTAAAAAGTTTGAATTTAACTCATTTTTTTTTATAAAGCAGTCGTAAATAAAAGTGGATGCTATTTATTGCTATTGAATAAAAGATTCACAGTAGGGCGTAAGAATTGTACCTGCTGCCTCCATTGCATGATCGTAAGAGGCGACTTAATTTGGAATCTTATGCGTTCTCTTCTTTCTAAACAACTTTCTTCTTCCTGATGTCTCCCTTGACAATGCCTCACGTTTTGGCCTTTAGCTGAGCGTTCGCCCCTGTGATGAAGGCTTTGGACTCTTTCCCCTTGCCGCGACATACCAGAGTCTGTAAAATGATAGTTTCTACTCCTGCTTAACGCTCAGCAATTTAGGAGTGGGACGACTCGTTCGCCCGTTGTCAGTATAGTGTGACCGGGTGGAGTGTCCTGCTGGGTGTCTTTGACAGTATGTTTCAGTGAGGTAGCACTATAAGTTGGGGGTATCAGTTCCGCGCTATTACGCGGAGACAAACACGAAATATCGCAGCCTCCCAAAACACACGCGCATACACTACACGCATGCAACTTGCACATAGGGTAGGCCGTCCTTAAACGACCATAGCTGTTGATAGGACATTAAACAAAATAAAACCAAACTAAACGATCCGTCCAAGAAGATTGTCTAGTATATATTTTCTGTATTTTTTTTGGAGTAACCAGAGTTGGTGTACAAGAACATCTTAGAATAGAGGAGTGCAGAGTACAAGAGGAAGGTCACCATGATCTCGCTGTGACCTATGCCTTGACCTTTGACCTTAACTTTTGAAAAAGTTTGTCCGGGACAAACTATTTGTTCTATACTATTTCACCTGGAGTAACCAGATTTTGCGATCAATGACATATTGGAAGGATGGAGTTCCAGAATAAGGTCACTGTGACCAACACTGTATGACTTTACCTTTGACTTTCACTTTTGAATGTTTTTGCTCGGGGTATATCTTCTTTACTATTTCACATGGGGTATCCAGATTTCGTGTACAAGGACGTCTTTGGAGTGCAAGAATTATGTCACTGTGACCTAAAACTTTATCTTTGACCCTCACTTTTGAAAATGTTTGTCCGGCAATATCTTCTGTACGTTTTCACCTGGAGTATCAAGATTTTTTGTACATGGACATCTTTTGACGATAGAGCAAAGAGTGGAAGAAGTAGGTCACTGTGACCTAAGCTTTGACATTTGAAATTTGAAAATTGAAGAATTTTGAAGAAAAATATTCAGGGCATATCTTCTACACAATTTCACATGGAGTAACCAGATTTGGTGTACAAGGACTACTTGAGATGTCAGAGTTCAAGAATTAGGTGACTTGACCTTTTGAAAATGTTTGTCCGGGGCATATCTTCTATACTATTTCACCTGGAGTAACGAGATATGGTCACTGTGACGTATGACTTGATCTTTGACCTTAACTTTTGAAAACATTTGACATAAGTGTACTGTTAAATATAGAAATCATTATTGGTGGGGGACCATGGATAGCCTTGTAATATTTTGCCTTGTTGAAATATGTAAGAACTTACAATTGTGTAGATTTATGAAATGAGTAAAAAGTTTCATCTATTCCAGTATCTCAGAAGTAAAATGAATATTCTATTCTATTATCTGTTTAATGATTTAATCTTTCATGAAGTGAAACAAAATCTTGCGTTTCTCTACCCTTACATGCAATTTTAAACATTTTGCTTCAATATTCATTCTGTACATGTATATATATATTTATTGATAAAAGTGATGGTCTGAATTTAGCTTTCTGATTTCAGACAATACATACCTTGGGAAAATTAGGTATGAGTTTTTCATCTTCAGCAGCATTTAAAAAAAAAAAACATTCGCCACAGAGACAGTCAGAACAAAGCATTTGAGATAACAGGTACAATTTTAGAATATATATTGCAATTCAAATGACATAATAGGTGACAATATAGATACTGTATTACAGGGAATCCGTCACAGATGAGTATTGACAGGAGGCAGAAAAGCTGGCACTGGTTTTAACTAGTTGGATTAGAAAAGAGTATTGTCAACCCAACATTAAATGACACAACACCAATTGCAGACATTAACTAGATTGAGAACAGGTCGTACCCGATCGTTACCCTTGGCTAGCGAATATGGGTGTAGTGAAGAGAGGTAGAACCCATGGCTAACGAATATGAGTAACCTAAAAAAGTAACTCGAAAGAAACATGCACTTCATTTATTAGTGTATTCAATATGTAACCAACTTTTTATATCAGAGACGTTCGAAACAAAATTGGCCGTTTCAAACAGAAAGACACAAAATGTGTGCACATTGTGCACATCTGAGAGCTTTTTTCGTTATGCAATAATCATTGTAAGACAATTATTTCTCCATGTGTTTGAACAATATTATATTTTAAAAACCTTGACAAAAACAAAAACATTTCCTTAGATATAACCGTGAAAAGATTTGTTAAAATCAACGGAAATGTCACCAAACTTTCATAACTTTTATTATAACTACAAGATTCCGAGCGGCCTATCAACACAGAAGGCACGAACAATTAAAAGGCAGACGTCAGCTTGACTAGTTAAAGTGGTTAATTAATTCTTTGTGAACAGAACAGCTTTGTATAAATAAATAAGAATTGTTATGATTAAAATTATCTCGTGTTGGCTAAAGGGCTATGTAATCTAACAAGATATTTTAACTAAAATAAGATATCAAAACATGTTATGGATGGAGCATAATCCTCGCGTTTCAATAAATACGAAAGGGTAATTTATGATTAACACGTACCAGTACGGATAAGGGTGAGGACGATTTTGTCTTTGCACCTTTTTGTATCGCTGAGATTCATTCCTTGATAACGAGTTTTATTTTCAATTTTTTTTCTTTGCATAACGTCCTATATACAGCGAAGGTCATTTTAGGACTTGCCTCTATGTATGTATGAATGCGTGCACGTGCGTGTTCTAGAGGCGGAAGGATGGTGTATTTTCTCTTCCGATCTGATGCCGATTTTAGAGTGCCACCTCACTGAAATACCATGCCGAAGGCATCTAGGATAGCATTCCACCAAGTCAAACTTGACTTACGTGTGAACCAGTTGTTGCCATAACCCTAAATTGTGAACGTTAAAAAGGGAACAGCTACATCTTAAAGATGCTTTTTCGTGTCATTCCTTCAGTTAATATGCACCAGATAATTCAACACTACATTTGTCAGTCTGAATATATACTCAGTACAATACGCTACGGTATCTTTTAATCTGGTTATATACCCATTTTTGTTTCTTCAATTTGAACAGATTTGATTAACTTTGTACATATAAATTGGATCGAATATCAGGCTAGGAATATTATATCCATTCAAAACTGATTTACAAACATTACATATAAACTGTCATAACCATACAAATTAACAATGTATGGGAGATAACTCGAATTTAGTTTGTGAACCAACTACGTTTTTACTATTCAATATTCAATCGTTGTCTGTTAAATGTTTTGGATATTAACAATTAAATAAGTACAGACCCGTACACGTTCGCTGTTCCACCTTGGACGCAAGTGCTACGGATGACGCTTACAAACGGTATTCGTTTGTGGTGACAAGAACGGGTTTACATAAAAAGCGGAAGCATATAAAATATCTAAAACGAAACGAACATACCCACAATGCATAGGAAGAAACGTCAGTAAACAGTTTCTTGTTCTACTGTCTCGTTTCTTTAAAAGAAGGTTGGCGGTGTACCTTCTTCAGGAAACTAATTTTGTGATTTTAAAGGTTTCCATTCGATTATTGTACAGGCTGTATGTCGGGAGGACATGAGATTCATACATGTAGTTGCAGGATGGCCAGGTAGCTGCCACGACGCTCGAGTTCTCAGAAACTGTGATTCATGGGATGAAGGACCTGCCAGATGTGGAGATGCTCATATAATCGGAGACGCAGCTTATCCCATTAGAAAATGGTTGCTAACACCATACAAGAATAATGGTCATCTGTCCCACCAACAACAACACTACAACACAGCCTTATCAACTACTCGTGTTACTGTTGAACGTGCTTTTGGGGTGTTTAAAGGTCGGTTTTCTCGACTCCAGTGTGTTGATACAAAGAAGATCAAGACACTGGAGTCGAGAAATAACATGTTGTATTCTACACAATATTTGTACTTTAAATGAATATGATGTGTCTGATCATTTTGAAGATGACAACCACATTCTTCCCCATGGTGTACAAGCACTACAAGGCATGGATGATGTTGAGGGGCTTAGAAAGCGGGAACATCTTACAAGGAACTTATAAACATATGGAATTTATTCCAAAAGACTTGTTCATATACCGGTATTACTGTATGGAAATAGTGGGAACATTTTTACCAAAAACACTTTGAATTTGACAAACAAGGAGAATCAATATAGCTGCATTTTCCATATAGTATTATGATGCAACTACTTTGACATTTTGAAAATATGTAACAAAACAATTATATGTTTTGCTCCTTTATTCAACATTACAACTTGTAAAAAATATCAAAAACTAAAATATATAAAAAGATAAACAATAAAATATTGTCAAAAAGTAACGAAAACAACATGCTGAAGGCTTGCCTGAGCCCAGAGCAACAAAAAATATCACAGGACATCATCATAAACATGACTAGAATTACACAATTCGATGGTTTATACAAAAATACATGAGAAATCAGACAAACAATAAAATATTGTCAAAAAGTAACAAAAATACATGATAAATACAGGTGAAAGTCATGATAGCTTTCACTATTGTTCTTAAGTAAACAATTAAATTTTCTAAACCTCCTTTTTTATTATTTGCTTTTCTCATATCTGGACAGCCAGAACACAGAGTATGTATCATGAAAAGCATTAATATTTTTAATTCCTTTGAGCTTTCCCAGTCCCTTTACCTGACCTACAGATATACAATTATTGGAAATAAATCAGAATTTATAATGAATAAATGCAGCATAAAAATGGCTGCAGAAAATGTGCCCTAATAACATTTTTCATTAAGAATACACTTGTATCTTGGTTGAATTATTGTAATTACAAAATAACGAGAAACAAAAAATATTTTGCATTCCAGAAAAATCAAAAATTTTAAGTTTCTTTGAAGGTAAAAAGAAGGGTGCTTGTCGGATGGAACCCATCACAGATTACCGGTACAGTCCTAGACTTGGTACACCTTTAAAACTTTCTTAATCTCAGCTCTACAAATGGGACATATTTCCAGCTGTTTAGCGCACACTAAGCATGCAGCAACATGGCCACAGCTTATAAATGCACAGTCTCTCTCTCGTTCCATGCAGATATTACATGTTGTATCTGCAAATAAATAAAAACAAGGAAATTACAGGACAAGAGATCCCAGATGGATCTTGGCGCCCACCATTGTATAATGTTTATTGTTTTTCACTTTTCTACTTTTCTAGGTAATACTTATCTGTTCTATTGACAATAACAAGTGATATTAAAAAAAATATGACTACTTTTTTTCTGATATTAGCAAAATTGAACATGCAAAAAAGGGACAAAGAAGAACCTACAAACTTTAGAAATAGCAATATTAAACCGAATTCAACATCAAAGATGGTCGCCTGTCGCCTCTCAAGAAATAGAATAACAAACTTCAACTATCAGAATCCAAGATGGCCACCTGTTGGCCATTTTGTTTATGAATTTACATGTCAAGCTGGAGAAATATCTTTCCTGTACTTTTCAAAAATTAGTGATAACAATGATTATTTATGGATGGGTGGACGATGAAAGAAAGGCAATTTGAACAACCCACCATCAGATGCTGGTAGGCTAAAAAGTGCAAAATATGCTGTGATGGTTGTTCTGAAATAGATCAGCCTGACTGGTGGTTGTGGACTGCGCCGATTCACCTTGATTTTGCAGCACAGACAGAAACCCCCGAAATATTTCCATTCTTTCTGAATGCATTTGTTTTTTCCAAGCACTCTCATTTTCAAACCTTTCTTGTTGATTAGATATAAAATTAGATAAGACATTGATAACTTCTGATGCATGAGACTTCCTTTGTTTTGGTTTGGGTTTACTGCCATCTTATGACCTTTTACCTTTAATATGAGATCTTTTACTGCTCTTTACTGGTTTTTCACCATCAGAATCTGATGTCTCGGTAGACTGTTTGTCTACTGAGCTGTCAGAGCAAGCTACATATGAAGGATTGAAATAAGGCTTGTTTGAAATGAATGCAAGTTCATTTGCATAAGGATGAGATTTGCTATCATTGCCTGACTTGTTATTGTGATCATTTACATTTTTTAGACCTCTTAACAGTGTCTTCCATTTTCCTTCACATTGACTAAGTGTCATGTTGTGTCCATGAGAGCACAGGACTTTACTTATCTGCACTCATGCAGATTTTTTTTCTCAATTTTCCAGTAGTAAGAAGCTTCATTCTGGATTTGTACTCGTCTATTAACAAGAGTGTCGCTGCCCTTGTCCAAACTGTTGTGGTCATGCATGTATCTGTTTCTGCTGAACTGTTGGCATCTGAAGTACCATATGAGGCTGAAGCACCAGAACTTCCAGAAGAGATTTCTGATTCTGACAAGGAAAAAAAATACATAATGTATGTACATCTGTCGCATGAAGGACTAAAATAAGAGGCCCAAAGGGCCTGCATTGCTCACCTGGATATTTCAGTGATCCTGGGAAAACACTCTCACTTAAGTTATATTACAAATATTTTCCCATTTTGGGATACCTTTCACAATAACATGCAAAAAAGTAAACACTTCAATTCAACTAACATTTAGCTTTCTGGTTCCAAAGAAGCAAATTCAGTTAAAAGGCACCCAACTTTGATGAACAATTTTTTTCAACCCTTCTCCTCTGTCTTCAGAAAGGATACTGCAGATCAAGTGAATCAAAATCTCTTTTTATCCATAGAGAAGAATAACTAAACAACAAAGAGATCCCAGAAGGATCCTGGCACCCACCATTGGATGATCTTATTGGATCCATGTAAGACTGATCTTTTCTCTTCTTTTCTCATCTCTGAAGTTTGAGAAAAATCCTTCCAGAAAATATATGGATAACAAACTTCAACTGCCAAAATCCAAGATGGCTGCCTGGTGGCCATGTTTGTTTTTTCAGATCAGACTCAAAATTGAATGGGTATAACTAGGGACCAAGGGGAATCAACACCTGAGATTTGAGAAAGATCCTTGCAATACTTCTCAAGAAATAGAGATAACAAGGATTGTTTACAGACGGACGATGGACCATGGACGTACGTAGGGCGATTTGAATAGATGATGGTGGGCTAAAAATCCTCTATTTTCCTATTGAGCCCCACTCCTTCATTCCCAAGGGAACCTAACCCTCCTTTTATTCTAAATTGAGTCTTCTCCCCCACCTCCATATGTTCAATATGTCACCTATTATTATGTCATTACAACTTCAAGTCATAAAGTAAATAAATTTCAAATGGAAGACTGAATTAATATCATAATGAACTTCAATCACATTGATAGCTTTAGAGAGTTACTGATAAACCTGAGCGCAATGCACCTATGAACATATTTTTTTAACGATTAATATTTTTAAGACTTACTTTGGTTATACATGTATATAAAAAGAGTGAATTATTACTTTCTTCTAAAAAATACGGGAAATATCAAATCAGTTTTTTAATTAAAATTTCTGTTCTAAATTTAAACCTTAAGCTCCAGAATCAAACTCCTGCTGGTTATGTTATTGTATGAAATTACTTGTTCATTGTGAGACCTTTGATCTTACCCGCAGTGTTGGGAGGGACTACGTCTACCAGTGATTCTGCACTGCCAACTGAAATGAATTAAAATCATATTTTCACAACTTGTTTTTCAAACATTTTTCAGTACATTAAATTCTACTCTTTGACCTTGGATTGTTATTAGATAATAAAGCAGGTTTATATCTTTGATAGATTAAAACTGGTCACCCACTTTAAAAATTTAAATGCAAGATCATTGTTATTTATGCCATCTTTCAATTCTATTAAATAAGTTTGATCATATGTATATATAGGTGTGGCATGTATGTGATAAATTAATGATATTTATTCAACATATCGATACATTGCAAAACATTATCTTCTGCGATTTATATAGTCGGCATCATTATTGATATGACTACCAGTATGTGTGCACAGCAGCGCGAGAAGGTAATTTTTGTCAGTGGTAATATATATATATTGGTAGTGAAAACTAGCCATACTGAAACAAATGTGTTAAGCCTACCTGAAATACATTCATGTGCAATGAATAGATGCATTTCCGAAAACCACTTCCGGCATTCCTCACACTCAAATATGGCTTTTCTGTTTTCTCCCTGGGTTCTATTGAGATCATCTTCATTTTGTTCTGTCATCAACACCATGGGCCCGATGGGCTGTCTTCCTGTATCTGATAAAAAAATAAAAAATTGTGCAAATCTCTTAATCTCCGGTAGTCAAATGTTTTCCCTCTTTTATTGAACCATTCTTTTTTACATTCGTTAGGCTTTGGTGTTATGAATGGAAAGCGAGTAAAGCTTTCTCATTACATTTTGCCCAAATAGTATAGGCATACAGTAGGCCTAGGACTACCAGACTTTATTTTGAAAATTATAGAGCAAAGTTACGGAGCTGATTAGAGTCGGGGACGGGAATAGGACAGACAGGATTCCAACAATGTTGGAGGATTTACACGGCGAGAAACTTATGGCAGGAGCTTTCAGCACAATAAATGATAGATTAACAGGAATCGCTATGTTATCGTGGCTTCAGTTTATGTTGCTCAAACAACATGTTTAAATGAAAAAATCGTTTAGGTTTTCACTTGCGATTGCACTGATGGGCTGCAAATGTTTCACGAAGAGCAAAGTATACCCCACATCCATTACATAGGTAGGTGTGAGGTTACCGACCGTCGGGTTCTGAGTAGTAATGTTATTCGACGCCATGTTTTACTCTGTGTGCACCACCTCGATAAATGGGGGGCGCGGCACACCACGCGGATTGTGCCGGAACATTGTTCTTTTGTACTCATTTGACACAGTCCGGAACATCCCGGACACGCGAAAGGAATACACCCCTGGTGTATGCATTCCTGTTTCAACCCACCCCTGCAGATCAAGAAAAGAACACACCTGCTGTTACCCACTGCATGTATCATAAGAGGCGACTAATGAGGGAACAGCTGCAGAATTGGGGATTTGCTTTAGGAACCAAAATAAATCACTGGAACATTTGGGATCTGATATTTCTTTCTACTTTTAACTGTCTTTTATTTCCTAACCCCCAGTTTGGCAACACCTCAATTTTGTCTTTAACGTTGAACGTTCGTCCAGTTGAGGTAGGCAATTTGTTCTTTCCCCATGCATGGACACACCAAAGACCTTAAAATCGGAAGTTGTTATTCTCTGATTTACGTTCAGCATTATTGGTTATGGCAACAACTGGTTCACTCGTTGTTGGTGTAATGCGACCGCGCAGAATGTTGTACTGTGTCCATCGGCATGGTATTTCAGTGAGCTAGCACTTTAAGGTCGGCAGCATATTCGCGCTACCATAAGCAGGCAAATGCAAAAACACAGATTTTCCCTGTCTCCAGCACACATACACACACGCACGCATACACAACACACACGGAAGCACCTCCTTAAATGACCATAGCTCGTGATAGGACGTTAAACCCTAGACAACTAACCGACCGACAAACCAACACTCCTGTGTAAAATAACATTTAGATGACAATACAAGTTGAATATCTGTAGTAGTAGCACATAGAATTGTCGTAAAGTCAGAAATTCACCGAAGAACGAACAATGGTTTACCAGATTCGAGTGAGTCTTTCGTCCGTGGTCACTACCACACAGATCGCAGATTCGTTGTTGTGTTATGTATTGCTTGGCTGTGTGAAAATGTGTAACAAAAGCGTCTGTCTTATTCAAAGTTTATTACAGAAGTCAGCAAGACACACTTTACAAGGAACCAACATGAACATACAGTACGGATTTACGATACACTAAAATACAAAACGGCAATTTCCGGATATTCCTTGATGGTTCATAGAAATATATAAATGTATATATATAAAATCGCCCCCGCAAAACATTTTTTTTTACCCGAAATTAAAATTATTTTGAATAACCATCAATGGAATATACACAGAAGATACACAACCGTTACGTGACGATAAAACACCTTAACAAATTACACTCTAACCAATACGGTAAAACACTTTGGAACTACTAAGGGAGATAATCGTTACAAAAACAACAATAGTCCCTATCACGATATACATGCTTGTTCGATGGTAACTACATATTACATTTTTACGATGGTTATAAAGTAAGACGTCAGAACCGCAAAGGAACCAGTGTGTTGGAACATGTGTAATATGATACAAATCAAGTAAAACTTGGATGTGTTCAGCTCCTTAACCCTTAGTTAAAAATGTCAAGGTAAATGAGCATTGACAATATACTTCAACACTTACAATCTCACAGACACCGCGAATGTCAACAACCAAAAGAATTTTATACACATGAAAATACAGTATTACTTAAATACCCTTCAATAGGATATTTCACATACACAACAAACTCATAATGACATGAATTCAGATGACATCTACTCAGACCAATGACTGCAGTATATTAAACCATCATATTACAGCAATATGCATATACAGGACTATTGAAATACAAAACTCAAATTAGAAATCTCCAAAATAACAATATCATACGGATACATGAAATGATACATTAACAATAAATGGACTCACAAGACATGGTCAGTTTTAGTGGTTATACTCAACTAACTGTATTATCTAACAGTATCAACATGTTGCGGCATTGGCCATGTGATTAAAAGTTATAAAGCAACCTATATATAAAACTACCATCAATATTAACTGCCTGCCCTGTCTTGTGTTACACCTTTCAGCCTCACCGTCGCTTTATGCGTGCTGAAATACAACAACGTTGGCCTTATGGTACACAAAATTACATATTTCAATCAACTTTCAAAACATGCTCAACACTTAATGCACATCAATTTGTCAATACAAGTTTCCATGACAACAAAATGGTTAAGTTGTTTAGGTAATACTCAACTCACTGCTTATTACAGTATCATCATGTGATCTACTTTGATTAGCAAAAATGATAAGAACACCATACATCTCCCGCCAACGCCGCACGTGGTTTCACCACGCCGGGTTTTGACCCAGCGTTTCCGTTGTCGGTCTCACATTCCGGGTTGTTCTATGATAGACATAAGAGTCAGATAAAACTCACATGGAAATGCTACAACACACTTTAAACTTGTCTACATCTCTCCCGGTTTAGGATTCTCAACCATGTTATGTATTGCTTGGCTGTGTGAAAATGTGTAACAAAAGCGTCTGTCTTCTTCAATGTTTATTACAGAAGTCAGCAAGACACACTTAACAAGGAACTGACATGAACATACAGTACGGATTTACGATACACTAAAATACAAGACGGCAATTTCCGGATATTCCTTGATGGTTCATAGAAATATATAAATATAAATATATAAGACCTTATTAATTAGTAAAAACATTCGTTTCCTAAAAAGTTACCTTCAAAAAAGATTACAACTTAAATTGTCTTTTTCGAAGACTCTCGAATACGTAAATATCTTGTCAGACTGGAGTCTCATTTTGGGACCACAATAACTAGTATATTCGTCTCTTCAAGTGCATACAAATCGGTAACGAATGAAAGAAATAGAGGATATTTAAAGGTGTAAAAACAAATAAATTTCACAAGTGTGGATGTAATGTCCATCTTATATAATCAGTACTTTAGTATGTACCCAACCGGAACACCGAAAGTAACTCTCCACTAGTTAAGTTAACGTGAGTGCAGGCAAATTCGTAACATTAGTAAGGGTTTCAGTTAATAATTTGTCCAAATACACAAGTATCAAAATGCCGATGAGCACCAGTACAGAAGAAGATTTGACTGAAAAGCCTATAGATATAAACATTGCTGTAAACATGCCTGAATGACGTCACGCAGCAACATTTATGACGTCATCAGACCTTCTTTAGATTTGCTCAAAGGTGCAGACAATTTCGCCAAATTCAAACATTTCACTTATTTGCAAATAATGTAAGTGTTTAAATGTAACATTTTGTATATTTATGTTACACAAGTCGTACTGATATGAACAGCTCCGAATGTGTGTGTGTAACTATGTTTAACATTGAAATAAATGGCTTTTCTTAATTGTGATATTTAATTTTCGGCTACATGAAGAAACTTATTTTAATGCTGTTTGAGTAAGATGGCTGGGACCGGCCGAGATGAGGTAAATTGACATGCATCGCAATAAACTGTCGGTCTGTTGACGAAATCAACAAATTCTTTTCAAATATAATACTAGCAAATTGCTAGATGGTATTTTAATAAGTTGTAATATCGTAAGAGGCGACTAAATTTGGGACCTTATCTCTTCTCTCCTTTCTAAATAACTTTCTTTTTCCTAATGTCTCCCTTGACAATGCCTCACTTTTGGAGCGTTCGCCCCTGTGAGGAAGGCTTTGGGTTCTGTCCCCTGGTCGAGACATACCAAAGTCTTTAAAAATGGTAGTTTCTACTCCTGCTTAACGCTCAGCAAATTAGGAGTGGGACGACTGGTTCGCCCGTTGTCAGTATAATGTGACCGGGTGGGGCGTCCTGCTGGGTGTCTTCGGCAGTATGTTTCAGTGAGGTAGCACTATAAAGTCGGCATCAGTTCCGCGCTATCACAAGGAGACAAACACGAACATATCGCAGCCTCCCAAAATACACACACATACACTACACGCATGCATCTTGCACACAGGGGAGGCCGTCCTTAAATGACCTTAGCTGTTAATAGGACGTTAAACAAAATCAAACAAACAAACAAACAAACAAGATGGCTGAATGTTAGACGCAAACAGTATTTTTAAAATATACTGGTTGATTGTTTTCTAAAGACATATTGCATGAAAGTAAAAAATGAATTATCAAATCTTTCCGAGCGTCATTTCCATAAACAAGCATTGTGTCGTCAGCATACATGGTAAATACCAAAGTACATTTGTAGAAAAACAATTTACTTGCATTGACGGCTCAGTCGACCACGAAACTGCAATTAGCAGTGAGATATGGGTATTTTTAATTTGTATGTAATGCATTTACACTAAATCTCAACCAACAGGCCTCAGATTATTGAGTTTAGTTGACGAGATGTCCGTTGCACAGACCAAATTTTTAAGATTCGTTGCTTTACAAGATAGTTTAAACTGTTTTGATTATACCTCATGGTTAATTTAATGTAACAAAAAGGGAAGAAAAGTAATTAAGAAATAATATGAGTACCAGCTAGCATTGAACGTAACAAATAAACCGTATGAAATCAACAAAAGCATTAACTGTTAATTGCAAGCATTAACTTGAACGAACAACTTCTTCTCTCTTTGCGTTTTCGAAGCATAAAGTATCTGACTTTTGGTCAGTGTAGCATGTCAAACGCCCCTCTTACTACTTTAAATACTCTACTGAGCCTGTTTAATCTACATACATTCATATAGACTAGTATTGTCAGAAAATATTTGGTGTTAGGCAAGGAGATGCACTTTAGTCCTTGTACTCTAAATCACAGGAAAATGTGTTTTTATGTAAAAAAAAACCATTGTGGGATAAGTATGAAACATTCACAAATTGAATATCATCATATAAATAAACTCTATGCTAAGTTACATGCTTATCCCAAAATGCCTTTTATGTACAATCAGCGGATTAATATTGGAAATAAGCAGGAAATTTGATCAAACAATGAAATTTACTTTCCTGGATGCTAGGAGACTTAAAATTACCAGCAAATCAAACTTCATATATTAAATCAACCATTTTACAGTAGTTGTGGTGGCAAATGCCATTTTTGATTTGTAAGTAAAAAAACAAATCAGGACCTGGAACTCACTTTAGCCACAGGTGTTGAGTAAATATTATATGAAATATATAACATACAATACTAACAATTGATATCTTATACTTATTGCATATAAAGGGTGTCATGCACCTTTTAATTCACTTAAAATTGAGAGATATTTTAATCTCGCTCCACACCGACCAGAACGGAGACCAACAGAGAGGCCTTCTCGTACTTGGACGCTGGTGGAAGGACAAACCCCAGATCGGTTCTGAACCGATAACCGAGGAAAACAAAATCTTGGGAGGGGAGAACCTCCGACTTCTCCCTAGAAGGGATGAACCCTAGGCGGCACAGAACGCCCAGAACCGACCTCGTGCTCCGGGACAGGATAATTGGATCCACTTGGAGCAACAGGGAGTCGTCGAAGTAGATGTGTGCATCTACCCCGAAACTGTGGAGGTGCCCCACTACTACCTGCAACAACTTGGTGAAAACCAAGGGGGCCGTAGTGAGGCCAAGGGCATAGCGCGAAACTGGTAAACCTTCTGCTCGAAAGTGAACCTGAGGAACTTCCTGGCCGACCTCCTGACCGGGATGTGAAAGTAAGCATTCTTCAGATCGATGGACGTAGCCCACATCCCTGGACGCACTGACGCAATGATGCGTCGTGGCGTTTCCATCTGAAAGTGCGGGGAATCGACGTACGTGTTGAACGTACTGAGGTCGATAATAGGCTTCCAGGCACCGGACTTCTTCTTCACGAGGAAGACCCGGGAGTAAAACCCTGGAGACCACCGGTCCGGTGAAAGTTCCTCAATCGCGCCCTTCGCGATCATGTCCTGAACCTCCGACCCGAGAGCCTCCACCTTTCCCGGATCGGAAAGGGAAGGGAAAAAGATNGGGGGGGGGGCATATCGAGGTTGGAAACCCATACCACCCTGGGGTGGAGGGGGAGCGGCCGGAAAAGCCCTCTGCTGGGAGAAACCCCAAGACTGCCCATAGGCGGTCGGTGGTTGGGGCCGAAACCGCCGAAACGAACCCCAGGGAAGACTCAACATAGGTCGAAATTCCGCTGGTGTTCTCCGAGGGCTTAGGCCTAGCCTTAGCCCTCGCCCCACCCCTACCCCTCCTACCCGACTTACCTGCACGCCCTCGCGGGCGGGGAGAACCACCGGCAGGAGTCGGCTGCCAGGCACGGCAAATGTCACACGGCTGCTCTAGAGAGCAAGACCGACAGCTAGGACAGTAAGGGTGGGGTCGGAAGCCTCAAATAAATGACCTCCAGGACAGCGCCGTTGAGAAGGAGGAGTCTCCATCTCAAAGTAAACAAACCGTCAAACGCGAACACGTGGCCGGAGCCTGGTCGCAGAACGGCGCAAAATAAAGCAAAACGCTAAATTAAAACAAAATAAAGAAATATAGTATTAACGGATACAATATGTATCGGTACAAACAACGCCAGTAGCAGTTGGAACCCCGTAGAAGAAACCAAAACACGTCCGTAAACACGGAAGGCTGAAGGAATTATGAAGTGGGAAGCATGGCTTCGTGTCTGATCACGTGCGTGAATAATGCCGCCTGATTTGGGGGGGGGGGGGGGGGGGGGTCTTTATTTACGTATGTAAAGAGCCAAGTAAGGCTGGAATATGCATTATAATGACTGTGGTAACGTATTTTGAAATAGAATACGTTTTTCGTTTGAAAAAGGGTGACATTCCATAAAATAGTGAAAGACATTCTCACAAGGATGACAACAATTACAAGATGCACTCTCAACAAGATTAACTCTAAAAGGGTCATAATTAAGGGAACTGCACTGGTGTCGGAGCTTAGTATGCAAAATATTAAGTTTACGATATCCGATTTTAAAGTAAATAGGTGGACTTGACTGAATATTTGATGTTACACAGGATTTGAATGAATTAATAGAGGGTAGGGATCGAACCGAATTTTCTAAGTTATTCCAATAGTGAAGAGCAGAAGGTAGAAAAGAAGAGTTAGTAAGAGATAATCAAAAAGGAGGAATCCTATAGTTAGTATTGTTACGTAAAGCGTAGCGATTATTTTCTCCAAATAAAGGCGGCAAAAGATGATTGAAGTAATCAGGAGTTAATTTATTATGCATCTTATACAATAGGAACCACACACACTGACTGTAGAGGAACCACACACACTGACTGTAAAGTAGCCACACACACTGACTGTAGAGGAACCATACACACTGACTGTAGAGGAACCACACACACTGACTGTAAAGTAGTCACACACACTGACTGTAGAGGAACCACACACACTGTTTCGTCTTCTGCGATCAGATAAGGTTTCAAGACTAGTTTCGTAATATAAAGTATTAATAGGGGTATATGAAGGAAGTCCTGATATAATGCGAGCAGCATCACGTTGGGCTTTTTCTAACTTTTCAGATTCAAAAATAGTGCAGCCGTCCCACAACTCGCAAGCATATTCGAAAACAGGTAACATAAAAGTCTTGTAAATTATTAAAAGAGCATCCCTACTTAATAAGAGTTTCAGTAAGACATTATTTTTTTTCATAACAGAAGTGTGAATTCCTTTTACATGATCCCCCCACTTTGCATTCGAATTAAAAGTTACCCCTAAATGTTTATGATAATCTGTAAGGTTTAAGACTTTCCCATCAAATTCTAAATTTAAGTCTTCTTCGATATCGATTGAATTCGAAATAAACATTACATCTGTTTTTTCAGGATTAAAATTAACCAACCAGGTTTTTGACCAAGTATTTAAGATCTCTAGGTCTCTATTTAAAGTTTCTTGAATTTCTAGACAAGATGAAGATGACTTAAGTAATGATGTATCGTCTGCAAAAAGACGAGACTTTGATTCAAAAATATCTGCTATATCATTAATAAATATAAGAAATAAAATATAAAAGTGGGCCAAGAATAGAGCCTTGTGGAACCCCTTCCTCAATTAGACCTACAGAAGAATATGAATTGTTTAAAAATACCTGTTTGTGTCTCTGAGACAAATTATTTTCTAACCACATAAGCAATTCACCTGAAATCCCGTACGATTTTAACTTCACTACAAGACCTCTATGCCAAACCCTTTCAAAAGCTTTGGATATGTCACAGAATAACACACGTATGTTTTTTTTCTTCAAGTGCAATACAAATTTGGTGATATATTTCAATGAGTTGATACAATGTAGAATGACCATGCATAAAACCAGACTGATATTTGTAAAACAAAGAATTTTCTATAAAGTAGTTATACAAATGTTTGAAAATCACTCTTTCAAAAACTTGACCAACTGTGGACAGCAACGAAATTGGTCTATAATTCGAAGGAGAATGTCTGTCACCCTTTTTAAACAATGGCATGATATTAGGTAATTTCCATTTATTTGGATAAATCCCTGTTGATAAGGACATATTAAATATTATTTCGAGCGGAGTACAAACAGTGCGAGCAGTATTTCTTAGCATATGGTGACTGATTCCATCCCCACCCGAGGCCTTGACGAGCTTCAATATCTGTAGAACATCGCGTCTTTCAGTTGAATGTAATCTAATTGAACTAATTTGTTTGTCAGTTTTTGGCTCAATAATCGGAACATCAATGTTACTGTCATCTACTCTCATAATAATACTAAAATAGTTATTTGATAATTCAGCTTTATCTTCATTTCTAGTAACTATTTCATTAATAATAGGATCGACTAAGGAAGGTATAGGTTGTGAAGTATCAGACGTTTTAATTAACCTTTTAATTAATTTCCAATTAAACTTAGGATCAGAAGATGAGTACCCATCAATAATATCATAAACATTTTCATAAAAAATAACACGTGCATGCTTTTTCATATTATTAACTTTGTTTCGCTGTGATTTAAATTTATTGATATCTATACCAAACGTTTGGTTGACCTCGCTATTTTATGTAATCTATCCCTAATTCTTAGGTATTTTCTAAGCTCAGAAGTCATCCATGGCTTATCATTGGGTTTTATATTTACTTCTTTACTAGGAATACATTCATTGGCAAAAGATAGATAAATGTTCGCAAAACGATCACATGCTAAATTAACTGAGTCACAATTATAAAAAGTATCTATCCAATTATGATTAGATATAAGTTCGTTAAATTTTTCAAAATTTGCACTATTGTACTGCCAAACCTTACGTTTATAGACTGGTTTAAAAAGACAAGGAAGATTAATGGAAGCAGTACAACCATCATGGTCACTAAATGATCTATAAACAGAAATTACAGAAAAGTCAAAACAAGAAAAAGAGTCAGATAATAGTATAGGATCTAGTAAGCTAGATCTAGTACGTCCAGTACCAGTAGGATCTTTTATAACATAAGTTAGTGATAAGGAGTTAATGATGTCAAAAAGAACGTGATTATTTGAAGCAATAAAGAAGTCAAGATTTAAGTCCCCTGTTACTATAACATTAGGAGAGATATCAAGAGCATTATTTATAGATGACCTTAAATTTTCCCAAAACGGTAGGATAGAGATTTCTGGTCTATAAGCTGTTCCAATAATGTAAGTCGAGTGGGGTAGGCTATTTTTTGTCCATATTGCCTCATCCCCAGGATATTCCAATTCTGGCAAACGATCAACTTTCAAAAGATTATTTATATAAACCAAAATACCACCCCAGCAAAATTTCTATCAAGTCGAGAGGGAGAATGAAAACCATCCATACATAAATCATTAGTAGTAACCTGATCATCTAAATGAGCTTCAGTTAGACACACAATGTCTCATTCATCTACTATGTCTTCAATATAGTCTAATTTGTGTCTAACGCTCCTAATATTTAAATGACATATAGAAAGCTCGCCAAGTCTCGGACCAGGATTGGACTCAACATCCATATGCAATATTTAACTGAATAATCAACTAATAAAGATAGCTATGCAATTGATGAAGTAATTTTAACCAAGAATTTAATCCAAAACAAAAAGTGATATATGACTTCATCACACATCTTCCGTAGACCTTAGAATAAAAGGTACCGATCGCTATTCTATGACATATAAAAGAATTATCCATTGTCAAATATGTAACACAAACATGAAGTAGAATAGCGAATCTGTACCCGGAATTTCATGAATAAATTATAATGTGCAAACCAGCAATTGAAATTGTCAAACCTTATTACAACAATTTAAGCGAACAAACAGAACATGTCATGTAAACAAAATACACTGAATAGTTGAAAAAGAGCAAAGTCACGTAAAGTAGTAATGAGACCAACATGAAAGAAGTCGGTACAGTATAACAATGTCACGGTTTTGATCGTGTGGTGACTATAAATAAATTTGACCTAAACTATGAAAATTAATAAAAAGAACTATTCATTCACGTGTGTGAGGGTATATATAAATCATTAATAATTCATGCCTAATATTAGATCACTGGTTACCTTTGCTCATAATATATATAAAATGTAGATATCACGTACGCCTTGACATAAGGGCCATCACCTAGACAGAGCGCAAAACCCACAAAAAGCATGGGTGTGCACCCTATCCAAGTGACGCGTGTGTCGACAATATACATTTATACACAGGTCAATCATGCATACACATAATTCACATTATAAGTTTGAGTTGTGATTATAGGAACACCAAAAATAGAGACGGGGAAGTGGGGCCAGCCAATATAAAGTTTTCTGTTACTATTTTTAAATGGTGGCAGTCTGTCATTAGGCTAGCATCTCCCCACCCAGACGGCACAGGTTTCAATACTACACAGACACTCATATTCCTTGTACTGATCATATGTCCATCACTCCCGTGCCTTGGTAGTCTTTTTTCCTGTCATTTCTGTCCTTCGTGCAAGACTCTGATCACCTTGCACTCTAGGCTGGGGGACGCTAGCATAGAGACCACTTGCCATTACATTGAGAGAATAAAATAACAATAGAATATACATAGGTTGGTAAGTAGACTGGACACAACCATCCACTTGAGTCCCGACATTAGATATAAGAAAACACTTACTTGCAGGTACATATACATGATATTTATTTCACATTTTATTACTTCATAATTTATACACTAAATACTGATTCATACAGAACTATAATTATTAAGTGAATATATTGCATGCATACACGCATACACGCACGAACACCCTCTTAACACCACAATCGCACACACCGTCACACATACACACACCACACATACAATGCCATATATAACGTCCATACCAGACATATACACACATACAAGTATTGTGTAACGTGTGGGGAATATACGTTCACATACTCAACATATATAATTTTCAACATAGGCCGATCGGATATATGCAAATACTTGCACACACGCCAGGAAGTATACATGCATGTTTATAACAGCACTCACTCATTACCTACATTTCAAGTACGAACGGGTACATCATGTTTTAAATCAATTGTTATTTCAATTTCTCACTTCAAAAGAAAAAGTATTAACAAGTGCTATGGCGTATCTTTACTCACATATGGACAGTTTCGAGTCAACGCAGGTAGCAGTACAGGTAAAGGTCACGCACTACATGTGTGTGCTGGCCGTGCACTTACGGATGGTGGTTTACCGTTACTTTCATTCATATCTTTATTCCTCAATAATTGAAGAGTTACATAAATACAAGTATGCATAATGAATAAGAACAGAAATTCGTGCAATAGAAATTGTGTGACAAATAGCAAAAGTTGAATTAATTTATTGACAGAAAATGTGCTGCATATAAAGTTAAAAGAGGAAAAGAGAGGTAACAAAAAAATAAAATATCAAAAATATACTACATTACAAAACACTTCAGCTTTTTAACAACGTAGAATTAGTATATGTTCATGATTGCAGCGAACATTATTGAAATGTTAAATCTAACACTTTGATAATAAACGATAAAAAGTCCAATCTAAACGATACTAGGTCGTTTACGTTAATAAACAACTCTTGCAGTTCTAAAGGAACAGCCCCTAGCAGAGTAGTAATAAAACAATCACGTTCTAAAGTGTCAACATATACATATACAGCAACTGGATAGTGATTCACAATTGTTGTAAGGAAAACATCCCGTAGATCTACAATATCGGGATTGCGACAATCAATGCAAGAATGTGCTAAAGCATCTTCAGCATAACAATTACATTTTAAACATAATAGTTCACAATCCGGACTACGTGTCCATAACTTTGCAATTTTCTGACAAAGTAAGCGATATCGAGCATTTGAAAACCACCAGAAAAAGTAAAGTGGCGACGGTACTAGAGAAGTCTGAAGAATTTTGAAACGACTGAAATCATTGATGGCATTCAAGCGAGTTTTCCAATCGTCCTCCTCCTTATTCAAAACTGATTTTTTAACAATTTGTTTCCACTGAACCTTCTTTGGGAATGTACCCGATTTAATAAATTCATACAAATAATTTTGTAGACCATATTTATGTAAAATAGACCATACATTTGGAATTACACCATCGGTACTCTTGTAAATATGATAATACTTGTGTATAACGCAATAAAAATAGTTGCTTAATGGCACTATATTGCATAAGATTGCACAACGATCCTAAAAAATGAGTTTACATTGATCTACTCTTGCGGAAATCGATGTTAAACCCAACATTCCTAAACAGATGTCCGATCTAGTACGTAAAGGAAACCATTGAATCAGTTATACACATGGATTTTGGATCTTTTCTAAACGACTCAAATCCGCACTGTAGAGAAGAAACCACAGTTCGCAACTGTATAGACCACTTTGGTTGATATTCTCTCCTATCAGATTGAAACCGAGACACCCAAAACATGAACTTCTAAACTTGTGCACGACATTGTCTATGTTAGGACGACCTAGTTTATATGACACTTTCTACTTCATTTACTTCTATCGAACCAAGTAACCATTTGCGTTTAGATCTTGAGTACATCGTTTTCGGTTCATTAAAAACAATTTTATCGGTTTTGGAAGCATTATATGTAAGCCTCCATTTACAACTGTACATGAAACACATATTCATTAATTTATCTAGACTACATTTGTTATAAGCCAATAAAAACATATCATCTGCCTGCGTAGGGCAAGTGACATTAACATTTTTAACAAAAAATGCAGCATTTGAGTTACATAAACTACCTAACAATTCAATACAATACTCCCTTGCCTCGTTCCCTGTTCGATGGCGAGCCATTTGGATTGAAAGCCTTGATACAAAACACAACTCTGCATATCTGAAAACATTGAAGCTAATATTTGTATATGTTTAACAGAAAACCCCATTTGAAGCATTTTGAAGTAAAGACCGTTGTGCCAAACGCAGTCAAAATCTTTAGAAGTATCTAAAAAAGCTTATTATCGTAATCTTTGGCATAACTACTAGCAAAAGGAAGGACGGCATGACACTACTCACTTGTTTATGAAAACAATTTTGTAGAGGACTTACATTAAAAATGTTTTCAGGCTTTAACCTTTCTAGGAACAGTTTCTCAAAAAAATTCATGATAACAGGCAATAATGATATTGCACGATAACTATTAGGGTCCGCTTTTGATTTATTATGCCCTTTATATAAAATGCAGATAACTCCTCTTTTGTAGGACAAGGGAACGTAGTTGGTAGCTATAAAAGCATTGAAAAGCTTTGATAAACAATGGTAAAGTGACACATAGCAAATTTAAAATTCTCATATACAAGTAAGTCGTGACCAAGAGCTTTACCCGAGGGTAAAGTTTTGCATACTTTTTCAACTTCCTCAACTGAAAATTCATCACAATTTGAAACAACATTCTCGTCTGAACAAAACATTTCGGTAACTTTGCGATTGATATGAATTTTAAAATTTTCATCGAAATTAGGACTGTTTGATTCTTTATATAATTAACGATAAAATGAACCCAAGTTATCTGCCAAATTCGCAGGATTTCTTATCTTAACACCATCAAAATTTATATCCGTCCCAGCACATCCGAGATTTTACAAGTCTCCAAAAAGAGGGTTGGTCGATTTCAGCAGTTTTAACGATGTCGTTATTAAGCTTCTGAAGATACTCTTCTGATATACGCCTGTGGACTGTGCAAAAATTATTTTTTGCATCCTTATATTTTCTGTAGATTGCAGAGTCTGCAGATCTTGGTCTACCATGAAGGGTCCAAACAGAACGATATCCCGACATTTCTTTATGAAGATCTTTCAGAACCCGATTCCAATAAGATTTTAGATATTTACGGAATTTTCTCTGTGGTGAGGACGTCTTTGTTGCATCCTGAATACTTTTCACAAGACCTTCTGAATATCTATCAATATCAGATTTTGACCTGAATATACGGTTTTCCAACCTGTGACCATCGATGGAGGTTTGAACACTATCGCGGTATTTGTGTATGTTACTTTTCTCACCCGCAGTTATCCACTTATAAAATATTCTCTCCATGGACCCGACACGACAAGGAAGTTGCAATTGTGGTACTTAAATATATATATCACTATTGGCTAGAAACATCAAGATAGGAGTCGTCATCTAAAATTTCACAGTTAAGTACTAGATGAAGTTTGCTCGATTCCAAAACAACATGATCTATCAAGGAGACAGAACCGTTTTCGCTCTGCACAAATGAGTGTTTGCTCTGACCTCATACCAACATAGACATATTTTCCTGGCTGTCCTCTAGCCCTGACTCCATACCCAAATAGACATGTTTTCCTTGCTGTCCTCTAACTCTGACCTCATACCAAAATAGACATGTTTTCTTGGCTGACTTCATACCCAAATAGACATGTTTTCCTGGCTGTCCTCTAGCCCTGACTTCATACCCAGATAGACATATTTTCCTGGCTGTCCCCTAAACCTGATTTGACTATATTTTGATTGTCCTTAGTTTTCTTGATGTGTTCCAATATGTCCTTTGTGACGTCGTGACCGTGCTGTAGCACCTTTTTAGTGAGGAGTGACATCATCACTTTCATCTTGAAAGAAATAAAAACAGAATGCTTTTTATGGTTAATCTCTCATCAGTTTTAACAAGCAAATTCGGGCCAACACTCTTGGATGATGGTTCAAGGGACTGATTCAGAGGCTATGATGGCTGGAAAGAGGAAGAACGTCGGAATGCCTGTGCTGAATGTGGTTGGTGATGTTTTGACTTAAGATGTGGACCGGTCCAGTGGTTGGGATGCCTGGGAGGACGACTTAGATGCAGGGCAGGACGGATGGGGCTGCTGAGTTTGGGCGTTGATGTCAGTAAGTCGATCTACACAGGTGTGCGACGTTACAAGCGTTTTGGGCGACTCAGATGACGACTTGACGAAGATCCGACCATCTAATGTCCAGTGCGAGTATATACGTTTGCCTTTCCATAACTCACTAAGTCTGTTGACTATACTCTAACGGTATTGAGTGAGGCTCTCTGTAATGAATATTCTATTAGGATTATTTTTCAAATTCGTCTCGGCCTTAAACACTTGTTGACGGTAAATATACCTCATGAAACGGACATGCACAGTTACTTTATTGTTCCGAACCTTACCGAGGGTGTGGCTTCTGGACAGGTCCTTGTCAGATAATGACACCCCAATCCCCCTACATATATCCAGAACAGCTCGGTTTGTGTCGAACTCCCGATTATGACCTGATATAGGAACACTGTGGAACCTGAGAATTGTGCGCCTCGAATACTGCTGCTGGTCATCACATTCTATTAATAGTTTGTCAACAGTTTCTGTCAAATACCTTATTTATGAGTCCTGTTTGTTAAGTATAGTCTGTAGAGGAAGCAAGGCCTCTTCTACCCTACTATCCACAGCCGAGTTAAGGACAGAACTATCCGCGAGGGCCTGAGCGACAGCACGATCTACAGCTGGCTTCATGGAGTCGAGTAACAGGTTCGAAACCATAGTTGCGAGGGTGGGAGCCAGAGTCAGAATTTGTTTAGAAATTCGGATGAAAACATGATAGATGTAGCTGCTTCTGATGATATATCAGATGGGTAGAATTCAGAGCGGTCAGGTGTAATAATGGACGTGGGGGTCTTTTGTTTTCTGTATTCAACTCATCAGTGGGAGAGAGAGGACTACTCATCGTTTTTCGTTTGTGAAGTAAAGAGTCTGGTGGTGACCTTAACGGAGTGGTGAAAACCATAGCTTCTTCGGAAGTTATAGCTGGAGGTGAGGTAGAGTTAATCGGGCACGTACCTGACTGAGGGTCTATTATACCGGTTTGACCGGCTATATATAAAAACCAGGTACACGTATATACGTTCACTGTTCCCGGCACTTACATAAAAAAACAACTAAGTTTGCCACAAAACACAGAGGTAGTCCAGTCTATATATAAACTTTGTCTTCTTGAGTCACTTATACATCGTTGACATTGACACTTTCAGAGAAATACGTCCTATAAATGTATGTAATTATAAAAATATTCACCACATGAGAAACACCGCTCACCTTCGCTTGAATATCACGTGACCTCTGTGCGCAGCCAAATGTTAGCCACGCGTGTTTTATGCTTTAAAAATGAAATAAATAGAAAAAAATAATTGTGTCTTTAGTAATAACAAATATAAACACGAGTGAAATATATTTTTTATTACTGAAGCCACAATTAAATTTTCTATTTAATTCATTTTTAAAGCATAAAACATGAAAAATGTAATGCATTAAAAAAGTGCAGGAATCAGAAGCGTAATAATTAGCGCCATATTCTAATGCTCTCACGCTTGACAACAAGGCTGCGCGCCATTTTGAATGGGATACTTAACGCAATTCCGACATTTTCTTCTATTTCCTGGTATAATTGCTTATAAAATGTTATTGTATATTTATGTAAATTCTTAAGTGTGTGTACCAAACATTTACCATAGCAACCACTTATTCTACCCTCGCTTCATTTTAATCTGAACAAAAAATCGTTGCCTTTGAATGCAGCGAATAGAAGTTACCGTTACATGTATGATTGGTCAATACCAAAAATTGAAAATATAACTTTTGATATATGTCAGAGTGTGAAAAATATTCAGTTTTATTAAGTTGATATAATCCGACATTTCACTGACAAAAATGAAATAAATAGTGAAAATTTAAAAATAAATCGCAAGCAGTGTAATTTATTTGGTGGACCGAGAAAATAGCTTCATCTAGAACATTATGCATGGTACATGAGTTATACCTCCTTGCAGTCAGTTGTGTTCCCCTTGAGGGGGGTTCAGTAGTTTGAGCGTTCGACCGTCTACGATCACTGGCCCTCCACCACTGTGTTGTGGGTTCGAGGTCTACGTGGGACAGTCGCTAGGTATCGGGCCGCAGGTCGGTGGTGTTTCTCCGGGTACCTGCCAGGTCCTTAAATGACCATAGCTGTTACTAGGATGCAGAATACAAACAAACCAAACAATAATCCTCTCTTACGGTAAACCAAAAACAACTGGTACGTTAACGTACCTACTTTGTGTTGCCGCCTTACTGGATAAATATTTGAATCAGTTCTTTAGAAAGACATCGCGGAATCACATTTCCCCTATGTGGTCGTTCATCCAACCGTTATCCTGTGTTGTCCACACATATCCATCTGGCGCTGACCTTGTGTTGAATCCATGTAATGAAGCTGATGTTTTCCCTTTTATTACAAACATAGGTGGCATGGCTTCACCAGAGGCGTTAACACAGGCCGTTATCGATACATTCGTAAGGTAATTGCATGTTTTCCCAACAACATTCTTCAAGCCTTTTTCTGCAATGACTTTGGTTGGAGTGTGCTCATAACTACAGCCAGTTTCATCACAACTCCATATTTTTGGGGGTTTTCAATTAAGTCCAGATCATTAAGCACCTCTCCAATTGTTAACATGTATTTCTTTGCTACAGTAGGGTTAAGCATTCTAGGCCGAGAAGAAGTTAGTTTTTCTGGGCGTCTGATGCTCAACTCTGTGTAGGGCTTTTTCAGCCCTTGCCACCATTTTTGAACGGAGTCGTCCTAAACCGTCTTCGATAGCAATTGTCTTCTTGTATTTCCCATTCCTTGTCTTGCTACTTACTTGACCCCACTTACAATTTTATCCTCGATTTCAGAGGAAAGAGCTGGTCTGCGCCCTGGTTTTGGATAATCTCCATACTTGCTTCTCATGCAGTCATGCAAAGTTGATTTAGGAATGGCAAATTGTTCAGCAGCTTTTAATTACTGATATTTCCCCCGATCTCACAGCATCAACTGCCTTTTCAACATAATTTGACATCATATGGCAGACTCTTCTTTGTACTTTTTGACATCTGAAATAAATAATTATTGAGATTTCTTTTATATTTTCTAGCTGCGATGATTTTTTTCAGTGGTAAAATATAATTTGGAATGAATGGCGAACTTACAATATTTAAATTGTGTGACTAAACCTCGACAACAAATTCAATATTAGTCATATTAATTACTGTCCGGTAATATATGCTGGTATGAATATTGGTAATGTATTACCGGACACCTAGTTTTTGTATTTTTTCTTTTAAAAGATGGCTATATATATATACATTTTTGTATATTTGTTCATGAACATATAAACATTTTTATGTACAATAAACGTAATGTAGCAAGTAAATATATCAGAGACCTACCTTTATCAATTAAAAGTTTGTCGCAGCTTTAACCTCCACTAACCTTGAAATTCCCGCTATGCAACTTCGCCAGGTCGCGTGACTTGTTCGGTCCGGATTTACATGTTATTTCATTAATATATTAGTATCGCCATGTAAACGGAATTAGATTGCTATCTGAGTCCGTGATAATACGAATACTTTGTTTTCGAGGGTCACATATTTAGCATACATAGGGTATGGTGCTATCTTACTGAAGTGTCATGAAACAGGCATATTGACATGAACTTCCCTTGGTCACATTATCCTGACACCAGTCCTTCTAAAATATTATATTAAGATAAAATTGTGATTTGTTAAATTTCAAACTTAAGGTAAAAACAATCTAGTGTTATTTTTTTACAATACTATTACTGTTTTTATCAAAGTTCTATGTGAACGATTGTCAGTGTCATGTTACAAAAGCTTTAAAAATGCTTTCTCTTGGGTTTTCAGAGCAACAGAAACTGCTGTGTACCCGGCTGTACTATGCATGGTTACCCTGTTACTAAAGATCATGGTAAGATAAGTTACCATTCCTTTCCACCGGTTGGAGATCCACTTCGAAAGCAATGGCTCATTATTATTAGAAGAGATGAAGACGCAACTTTCAAAGTATCAAGTAACACTGTTGTTTGTTCCCTCCATTTTGCTCCTGATCATTTAGAACTACATGGATTCAGTGGACGTCGATCAAAGTTACCAGGTTGTGTTCCAACTATATTCGAATGTTGGAAAATTTTGAAGCACATTTACAAAGAGCAAAAAGTGAGACCTACAAATAAAAAATAAATTGCAGCAAAATAAAGAAAAGGGCATTGAGCAGGTCACTTCAAAACTTAAGATATCAGATTATGACTGTGAAAGTACCAGTGAATCTTGTGCAAATGTGGGAAAAGAAACAGAAGACAGCAGTGTTTCAGTGTATGAATTTGATGTTGAAAACTTGCTTTTGAGGGATGAGATGAAGAAACTTCAATTGAAATATGCAAAACTTGAAGCTGACTATACAAAATGTAAACATGAAAATGATTGTTTAAAACAAACAATTAAGGAAACCCAATTTTCAGTTGACACCATAAATGACAAAGATTTCAGTTTTTACACTGGTTTCGCCAGCAGCGCTGTGTTTGATGAAGTTTTGAAGTTTTTAGACCCAGGGCCAAATGGAGAGAACATTAAAATGAACTGTGTAAATTATGTTGAAGTTGATGATGATGGGGTCAAGCGTGGCCGCCCAAGAAAATTGTCAACAGAAAACCAATTATTTTTGTTCCTGTGCAGAGTGAAGGTTGGTTTATTTGAACTGGACCTTGCAAACAGATTTTCAATTTCTGTTAGTACTGTGAGCAAAGTTTTGATAACTTGGGCAAATTTCCTTTACTTAAGACTTGGCATGTTGAATATTTGGCCAACAAAAGAACAAGTTGTTCAGTATATGCCTGAATCATTCAAAGAGAAATACCCTTCAACTCGAGTGATCATCGACTGTACAGAACTCAAGACTGAAATGGCTACATCCTTGTTGTTGAAATCCCAGACATACAGTAACTATAAACGTACAAACACATTAAAGGGTTTAATTGGAATTTCACCATCTGGAAGTGTATGTTTTGTTAGTCAGTTGTACACAGGATGTATATCTGACAGGGAGATTACACAAAGATCTGGATTTCTAAACCTTCCCTTTGATAAAGGAGATACTGCCATGGCCGATAAAGGGTTCCTCATACAGGACTTATGAGATGAGTTTGAAGTGAAACTGAACATACCACCATTTCTTGGAATGTCTGGGCAAATGACAGGAGGTGATGTGGCTACTACCCAAAATGTGGCAGCAGAGAGGATTCATGTAGAAAGGGCCATTAACAAGATAAAAACTTTCCATATATTTGATCAAGTAATTCCACTTTCTCTCACTGGGTCAATTAACCACATTTGGACAGTTTGTGCATTACTCACATTGTTTCAGGAACCAATTATTTCAACCACAAAAAATAATTGAAATCCTAAGCTTTTCAGTGGTACATCACTTCAGCAAAGATACTTGACATTCAAGTTTTAAGATGGTCACGTTTGGATAAAGGGCTTCTTTAATACATATTCTTAGTGAATTTAAATGATAAAATATAATAAAAATAAAAGAAATTTGAATTAAAGAGATCAATGGTTTTTATTCCTTTGAAACACAAAAATAATATAACATGGTTTAATTTGTATGTACATATACACATACTGCAGGATACTTGATAAAATAGAGCAAACAATTATACATGTTGTACTAGGCCTATATTTTGCAAACATGATTAAGACAGCACACTACAATATGAATAAATTCAAATAATATATACACATGTAGTTATTAATACGAAACAGTTGATATTTGAAGGCATTTAATAAGAAACAGCTGATATTTGAAGACAATTATAGTTATAAGCTCAGTGGAATCTCTTTACATCAACACTCTTTATAACAACACTTTCTTTACAATAGAAAATGTCCTTTTAAAGATACTCCATTGTACATGTATTGTGCTGTATAACTGGCAACAGATTAAATTCAAAGCACTAGTTTAATTACAAAGGCACCATTAGAACAAGACAATTATTTGGTGTGACCTTACATATATATATATAAGTTGAAGCATGAAAATGAGTTGTTGTTTTTTTTAAACCAACTCATGCAGGATAGACTAATTACAAATGACTGGGATCATGTGATCAACATAAAACACTTTAAGCTTCACCATCATGTCCTTCCAATATTTTTCAGCAAACCCAATGCGTTCAATTAACAGGCCTTTATCTGTAAACACAACAAAGTCGCACCATTTTGCTCCACATATTCCTAATTGTCCCTGCACTCGGGCATAATAAGGATGGTTCCTTTTTAACATGGGCAAGTTTGCATCATTTTTTGACCAAAAAAAATTGAATCTTCACATGTTTGCATTGGTGAAATGTCTCTCATTTTGTGAGAACACTTAATCTCGATGAGTCCAAAACCAAACTTGGAATCAAACACTTTCCCATCAGGGGATGCTCCAGCCCAGGGATATTCTGGATTGATCACACCACTTTCATAGACTGTGATAGAATTTCTTGCTCGCTCCATGTACTTCCTATACTGGTTTATAGCTTTCCTTTCATGGGAGATTCAAGCATGTTTCAAGCACATTTGACAAGTCTTTTTTTTCCAATTAAAGTATTTATGACAAAGACTTCATTTTTTTGTGTTTTTCTTTGCAATACAAGTCCAAATTTGCTGGCGGTTATTCGTTTTGACCGTTCTTCGAACCATTTGCTGCAGTTACTTTGTGCAGTGGTATATTTTTCCAACTGTACTAACTCTTCTTTACTAATGGTTATATGTGCCCTTTTTTTCATTTCTGGTGGTATGTCTGGGGCAGTGTTCTGTGCCCATGGAAATGGCGGGGCCATCTTAGGAGCAATTGTCTGTTGGTTGTGATCTTTGTTAATACACGCATTATCAATATTTTCCACTACACCAAAGTTTGCTTCTGTGATTGACAACTGATAGCCTAAAACACTTCCTTTTTGAGCTGAAAAACCCATCTGTGTCATGACTGGTTCCGTTTCACTGACATTAAGCACAGAAAATATAGCAATTTTTTTATTTAAACCTTTTAAGGTTGTTACTAATTGTTTTCCATCTGATTTGCCTGAAGGGTTACATGCCTCATACAGAGTTGGTTGAATACCTACAGATGAAGTGCCATATTTTGGTTTTATAACACTACATTCCATGACTGGCTGTGCAGCAACGCCCTCGGTTCTTGATTTTGACCACTCTGCTTGCTTCTGTGTGCACGTTAAATGCAATGGGAAGTGTTCAAGCTTCATTTTCTTTACATGGTTAATTGCATACAAAAATGCAAATATATGGTTGCAATAACCATTTATACCTGCTACACAGGAACATGCTGCTGACTCAACACTTCCAGAATGCATATTTAATTTTATAGACAATGTATGTGGCAGTTCATTTTTCTTCTGTGATCTGTAGCACTTTGCCTTGACAAATGATGACTTGTCTGCTTTAGTGCAAAACACATCATGAACGTATCCATCCCAAAAGAACTTGTATCCTTTGTCCAATGGTTTTTTCCACATATTGCTGGCTTTTACCGGATGATTTGACATGCTCTGTTATAACTATATGATTGAAACAACTTGGTAGTTGGTTTGTTGACTTGCTCCATCCATCAAGTGGAAGCAATTTATTGTGACTGATAGTTGTCTGACTTTTTGTACTTTCTGTAGGTTGTGGAAGTTGTTTTGATCGACATTGTTTACAGTTGATTTTTTTCTGTTGGATATGGCAATTTTGTGGATCTGGATCAACTATGGTAAATGACATATTTGATTTGCTATGTTGTCTGACAGAATTACACAGATGAGCCTTAGTTGATGACGATTTAGCATGCAAACCTCTACATTTCAACCACCATTGAAGTTTTGTTTTTTTACATTGTTCAGGCTCGCGATTCAAAATTGCACCTGGAATGTCATCAACTGTTAAGGTTTAAGACCCCGTTTGGGATACTGATTTTGTTTTCACCAAAACTTCATGAAAATAACAAAAAAAACTATTATACACCAAAATGTCCGGCATAAAAATATCTTTCCAGTTAATGTGCGTTTAATAGCAAATATTGGATAGTTTATCAGTAATTTCATGTAATAATAACTGTGAATTTGAACAAGTCTGTGTGTGTTATGAAGTGTTTAATGAGAACAAGTCATTTAGCCAGTAAGGTTTCAGCATGTATTACAGCATGCCACACCAATAACTGTTGAACAGTACATTTCTAAACTACCAAAGTCGTATTTAAATTGATGTTTATAAAAAAAGGGAAGCCATTTTATTTTGATATGGAACTACTTTGTGGATATATATGGATGCCCATACATATCAGCCAATGTAAGAGTTATCCCCCTTAATACCAACTTGCAAGGATATCAATAGCAAAATGTAAGCATACAAACAATTTTGAAACGAAAATCAAATAAACTAAAATTATGTGTGAATTCATTGAGTCATTCATTAAATGTTAATGTTGTATTTGTATTCAATACATAATTTATGACCGATCTTACAGGCGAAATCTGGCTTCATGCATATGATCAGTGAGGATATCTAAACAATAACAATCTTCAAATCTGCAAATTTTAAGATATACCTTTACAAGTCTAAGAATTTCACTGATGATGTCTTGTAATCATCCATCAAATGTCCTATTTCATAAGTCTCTTCATCTCCATCATACAGCACTTCAAAAACAGCATCATTGTCACCATCACTTCCCTTGATCACCTCCAGAACGGATCCACTGTACCACTCTGTAGAATTGGTCTCCTCATCTACAATCCATTTGTGGCTAACACAAATTTTTGTCGATTGGATTTGCAATTGAATTTGTTTACACTACCAAAATATCAATGTGCAGTAAACATAAAAACAAACATTTGTGTTTAAACCCCTGGTGTAGTGTACAGAGCCTTACAAGTTATAAATCAGTGTTCTCCATTTTTAATATTTTTAGCTGGTTGTTTGGGTCCCAGTTTCACACTGAAGTTTATTCTTTGTAATAATGAAATATTTTAATTAATAAACATATAAAAATGCCACCCGCTATGACTTACTTGTATGTAACACAGTGTGATGTGTATATCAATACCTCATGATCAAAACAAAGTAACTTAACCCCAATATCATTGACAGGTACAGAACGTACTACCACAATACCTTGCTGAACGTGTACGTAAGGTATTCACAGATTCAGTCGCGGTACTCGTTGATTGTGTTGGTGAATTAGAAGCTGCTTCCTGTGATCTGAAGATTAATATAAAACATTTTTTCCCAATAACATGAAAAATACTTAAAAGTGAAAACTCATAATTAATGTAGCCTCATTACACTAGACATTTCACTTCATTATTTCCTATTGATATGTACTTCTAGTAGTTTTATCTTTCATTTATATATTAAAACGAATAATAATGTCATAAATCCAATCAAGAATCCTTTGTTTACTATCAGATTAATATGATTTTATGCACTATTGCCTGTTGCGTATATATATATAATTTCATAAGGTATTCAAATTATTTGCCAATGTTGTCAAGTTATCATGCAATTATTTTGACACACATAAGTACCAATTACCTGTATGGCTGGGCATTAGCGCTACCAACTGAGACAGCAGTTCTCAACTCTGTTGTTGATGAGGAACCTACTCTTTTCTTACTGTTGGCAATACAAAATATAAAACGTTATAGCTTTGAAATGATGTCTGTTGACAACAACCAAAAGTTAAATTACTTAAATTAGACATTGTACAGTCTCCATGTTGGTAACTTTGAAGTTTGGTGAAAGAGGTACAGTAAAGGTGCATATTGGTGTGACGTTTCATATCGGTATCTTGAGTGATGGCAATACCTGCTGTGATTTCACCTTTGACTTTTAACTTTAACAGTGAACTTAATTTAAAAAATAATGTTTTCATATGATGAAAGTATATATCCTTGACAATGTCAATTCAAGGTATGTATGTATATCGTTACATTCACTAAACACTTGTATGATGTCGACAACGGTGAGTTAACTCAAAATATAATGCCTTTCAGTGTTTTTGTAATTGCAAACAATTACCTAAATGAATTATTAGTAGAGGCATCAACTGTATTGGCTGGATCTGCTTGGTGGTTGTGTGCCGGTGACTGGCCTGTTTCATGACTCACTGCTTTTCTGTGAAAGAACAAACATCATGTTACAGTCAAATGTATTGTATGTATACAGGCCAATCTGATTTGCTAAAAAGCTTCATAATTATACGTCTTAAGTGATAGCAAAGACATATAATGTACCTACATAAAACTCTCTC